>NC_084611.1:51146778-51279278 GCF_033978795.1 Nerophis ophidion | reverse complement strand
ATGTATATATGTACACAATTATGTATGTATATATATATGTGTGTGCATATACGTATATATATATATATATATATATATATATATATATGTGTGTGTGCATATACGTATATATATATATATGTATATATATATATATATATATATATATATATATATATATGTGTGTGTGTGTGTGTGTGTGTGTGTGTGTGTGTGTGTGTGTATATAGATATATACATATATGTATATGTATGTTTGTTTCATATATGTGTGTGGGCACGTATGTACAGTATATATGTGTAAATATGCTTATATGTATATACATAGATATTTTTATATGTGTATATATATATACGGTTGTGTGTATGTGTGTATATATGTACACAATTGTGTATGTGTACATAGATACACATACATAATATTGATATATGTGTGTGTGCATATACGTATATATATATATATGTATGTATATATATATATATATATATATATATATATATATATATATGTGTGTGTGTGTGTGTATATAGATATATACATATATGTATATGTATGTTTGTTTCATATATGTGTGTGGGCACGTATGTACAGTATATATGTGTAAATATATATACGGTTGTGTGTATGTGTGTATATATGTACACAATTATGTATGTGTACATATATACACATACATAATATTGATATATGTGTGTGTGCATATAATTATTATTTGCAAAAAAAAAATTTATGAGTTAGAACATCAAATATCTTGTCTTTGTAGTGCATTCAGTTGAATATGGGTTGAAAAGGTTTTGCAAATCATTGTATTCCGTTTATGTTTACATCTAACACAATTTCCCAACTCATATGGAAACGGGGTAAGAGTTGGGAAATTGTTTTAGATGTAAATATAAATGGAATACAATGATTTGCAAATCATTTTCAACCCACATTCAGTTGAATATGCTACAAAGACAACATATTTAATGTTCAAACTGATAAATTTTTTTTTTTTTTTTTGCAAATAATCATTAACTTTAAAATTTGATGCCAGCAACACGTGACAAAAAGGTTGGGAAAGGTGGCAATAAATACTGCCAAGTTGAGGAATGCTCATCAAACACTTATTTGGAACATCCCACAGGTGTGCAGGCTAATTGGGACCAGGTGGGTGCCATGATTGGGTATAAAAGAAGCTTTCATGAAATGCTCAGTCATTCACAAACAAGGATGGGGTGAGGGTCACCAATTTGTAGGCAAATTGTTGAACAGTTTTAGAACAACATTTCTCAACGAACTATTGCAAGGAAAATAGGGATTTTACCATCTACGGTCCGTAAAATCATCAAAAGGTCCAGAGAATCTGGAGGAATCACTGCACTTAAGCGATGATATTACGGACCTATAATCCCTCAGGCGGTACTGCATCAAAAACCGACATCAGTGTGTAAAGGATATCACCACATGGGCTCAGAAACACTTCATAAAACCACTGTCAGTAACTACAGTTGGTCGTTACATCTGTAAGTGAAAGTTAAAACTCTACTATGCAAAGCAAAAGCCATTTATCAACAACACCCAGGAACGCCGCCGGCTTCGCTGGGCCCGAGCTCATCTACGATGGACTGATGCAAAGTGGAAAAGTGTTCTGTGGTTTGACGATTCCACATTTCAAATTATATTTGGAAACTGTGGTCGTGGTGTCCTCCGGAACAAAGAGGAAAATAACCATCTGGGTTGTTATAGGTGCAAAGTTCAAAAGCCAGCATCTGTGATGGTATGGGGGTGTATTAGGGCCCAAGGCATGGGTAACTTACACATCTGTGAACGCACTATTAATGCTGAAAGGTCCATACAGGTTTTGGAGCAACATATGTTGTCATCCAAGCAACGTTATCATGGACGCCCCTGCTTATTTAAGCAAAATAATGCCAAGCCACGTGTTACAACAGCGTGGCTTCGTAGTAAAAGACTTCAGGTACTTTCCCTGCCCGCCTGCAGTGCAGACATGTCTCCCATCGAAAATGTGTGGCGCATTATGACGCGTAAAATACAACAACAAGACCCTGGACAGGTGAACAACTTAAGCTGTACACAAAACAAGAATGGGAAAGAATTCCACTTTCAAAGCTTCAACAATTAGTTTCTTCAGTTCCCAAACGTTTATTGAGTGTTGTCAAAAGAAAAAGTGATGTAACACAGTGGTGAACATGCCCTTTCCCAACTTCCCAACTTTCCCAAGGATTTGCAAATCATTGTATTCCGTTTATATTTACATCCAACACAATTTCCCAACTCATATGAAAATGGGGTTTGTATGTATATATATATATATATATATATATATATATATATATATATATATATATATATATATATATATATACGTATGTATGTTTTCGATGTGTTGTAAGACGTTTATGTGTGACCTATTTGAACGTCCGCAGCCTGAGAACCTTCTTCTGGCCAGCAAACTGAAGGGAGCGGCGGTCAAGTTGGCCGACTTTGGTCTGGCCATCGAGGTGCAGGGAGACCAGCAGGCATGGTTCGGTGAGTCTCTTCCAACTCCCTCGTCCGACCTCGCTCTGAACCGAGACTCTCCCGCATCTCGTAGGTTTCGCCGGCACCCCGGGGTACTTGTCTCCAGAGGTGTTGAGGAAAGACCCGTACGGGAAACCCGTGGACATGTGGGCCTGCGGTAAATAAATAAGTTGTCTTCAGTCCAGGTCACCTGGGAACTGGACCGTGTCATTGACACTTCGTCCCTCGAACTTCAAATGTGGTCTCGTCCTAGGAGTAATTTTATACATCTTGCTTGTGGGCTACCCCCCTTTCTGGGACGAGGACCAGCACCGCCTCTATCAGCAAATCAAGGCGGGGGCCTATGACGTAAGTGCACACTACAACCTAACACTTGGGAGAAATGGAAACCAAACCCCTGCAGGAATATCCAAACAAATGTTGAAGGGATTAGGATGAGATTAATTTCCATGCCGGAGGAACCAGGGATCGGATCATCCCCTGACATTTATTTCCCCCTTCCATAAGGCAGGAGATTTAGTTTTTATGTTGGATGTTTGTATTTTACTGGCACAACTCATAGGTTATAAAGTACCGTATTTTCCGGACTATAAGGAGCACCGGTAAATAAGCCGCACCCACTACATTTTAGAAGAAAAAAAACATTTTTCCATGTATAAGTGGCAGATATATACCTTGTGAAATTAGTTATTTACACGGAAATATTCTGTAAATGTTTATTGACATACTTTAATTAAAAAAGTGTCTGTAACAGGGCAGTAAAACGCCGACCAAACAAAACAGAAGTCATGGTCACAGACCCAGACCCATGAAAACACTCCTACAGACATCACACATGGGACGGTTTTAGTTATATTGTAAAACTTATCAACGTTGCTTAGAGTGATGAATGAAGAATCCCTACGAGTAGAAACGCTAAAGTTGAAAACTCAGTCAATATAAAAAGGCAATGCAGCACTGCGGCACATGCAGTGGCGCGGAAGTAAGACGGCTGATCAAACACGAGCTCCGCAAGCTAGCGCTCCAATCAACTAAACAGACTCAATAACTCCACGGTGACATTTTGGTGACTTTACTGAGGAATTTTGTGAAAGTGTAACAATACAAAAAGAATGTCGTAAGTTATTAATACTAACACAGACACTCGTAAACATGTTAACATATTAGCTAATGCTAATTACGTTAGCTTGATTACATTATGCACTTGAAAATATGCATGAAACACTCCTACAGACGGTTAAGTAAGTAAGAATAGTTTTAGTTATATTGTAAAACTGACAAACGTTGCTTGGCGTGATGAATGAAGAATCCATACCAGTAGAAACGCTAAGGACCACCAAAAGACACAAATGGCATTTACACTTCCGGTTGAAAGTTCAGTCTAAACAGAAGTGCCAATGCACTTGCAATGATCCAAAAGATGGCGCCGTAGCACAAACAATAACACACCTTTTCAGTGTCTTTGCTTATTTTTTTCAAACTATTTGCTTGAATCGTTTTATAAGTGGCAGATATATACGTTGTGGAATGAGTTATTTACATGGAAATATTCTGTAAATGTTTATACCTTAATTAAAACGGTGTCTACACAGCAGTAAAACGGCTGATCAAATAAAACGTCAGTCATCGTCATGGACCCGCTAGCTCTCCAATCAGCTAAATAGACTTAATAACTCCACTGTGACGTTTTGGTGGATTTACTGAGGAATTTGTGAAAAAAGAATGCCTTTGTAAGTTAATAATACTAACACAGACACTTGTAAACATGTTAGCATATTAGCTCATGCTAACGACACTAGCTTGATTACATCACAACAGCACGTACAAATATGTAAGAAAACACTCCTACAGACATCACACATGGGATGTTTTAGCAAGTAATAATTGTTTTAGTTATATTGTAAAACTCACCAACGTCGCTTGGAGTGATGAATGAAGAATCCATCTGAGTAGAACGCTATGGACGACCGAAAGACACAAATGGCACTTACACTTCCGGTTGAAAGCTCAGTCTAAACTGAAGGGCCAATGCACTTGCAAGGAGTGAACTCGTCCAAAAGATGGCGCCATTGCGCAAACAATAACACACCATTTCAGTGTCTGCTTCTTTTTTTCAAACTATTTGCTAGAATCGTTTTATAAGTGGCAGATAAATACGTTGTGAAATGAGGTATTTACACGGAAATATTCTGTAAATGTTTATTGACATACCTTAATTAAAAGGGTGTCTAGTAACAGGGCAGTAAAACGGCTGATCAAACAAAACGTCAGTCATCGCCATGGACCCGGTAGCTCTCCAATCAGCTAAACAGACTCAAATTTGGTGAATTTACTGAGAAATTTGTGAAAAAAAGAATGCCATTGTAAGTTAATAATACTAACACAAACACTCGTAAACGTGTTCGCATATTAGCTCATGCCAATGACGTTACCTTGATTACATTACGATAGCACGTGCAAATATGCATAAAAACACTCCTACAGACATCACACATGGGACGGTTTTAGTAAGTAAGAATTGTTTTAGTTATATTGTAAAACTTACCAACGTCCCTTGGAGTGATGAATGAAGAATCCATACGAGTAGAAACGCTTTGGACCCCCAAAAGACACAAATGGCACTTACACTTCCAGTTGAAAGCTCAGTCTAAACCGTAGGGCCAATGCACTTGGAAGGAGCAAACTCGTCCAAAAGATGGCGCCATAGCACCAACAATAACACACCTTTTCAGTGTCTTTGCTTGTTTTTTTCAAACTATTTGCTCGAATCATTTTATAAGTCACAGATACAGTATATACGTTGTGAAATTAGTTATTTACACAGAAATATTCTGTAAATGTTTATTGACATACCTTAATTAAAACGGTATCTAGTAACGCGGCAGTAAAACAACTGATCAAACAAAACGTCAGTCAATCGTCATGGACCCGCTAGCTCTCCAACCAGCTAAACAGACTCATATTTGGTGAATTTACTGAGAAATTTGTGAAAAAAATAATAGTAAGTTAATAATACTAACACAGACACTCGTAGATGTGTTCGCATATTAGCTCATGCCAATGACGTTAGCTTGATTACATCACGATAGCACGTGCAAATATGCATGAAAACCCTCCTACAGACATCATACATGGGACGGTTTTAGTAAGTAAGAATTGTTTTAGTTATATTGTAAAACTGAAAAACGTCGCTTGGAGTGATGAATAAAGACTCCATATGAGTAGAAACGCTATGGACCACCAAAAGACACAAATGGCACTTACGCTTCCGGTTCCAATGCACTTGGAAGTAGTAAACTCGTCCAAAAGACGGCGCCGTAGCACAAACAATAACACACCTTTTCAGTATCTTTGCTTGTTTTTTGTCAAAATATTTGCTGTATGGCCTTCAGCGAAGAACCTTTTTTTAAGTCGCAGATTTTAGTTACAGTATTTACATAGCAATATTCTGTAAATATTTATTGACATACCTTAATTAAAACGGTGTCTAGTAACACGGCAGTAAAACGGATGATCAAACAAAACGTCAGTCGTCGTCATGGACCCGCTAGCTCTCCAATCAGCTAGACAGACTCATATTTAGTGAATTTCCGGAGACATTTGTGGAAAAAATAATAGTAAGTTAATAATACCAACACAGACACTCGTAAACGTGTTCGCATATTAGCTAATGCCAATGACGTTAGCTTGATTACATTATGATAACACGTGCAAATATGCATGAAAACACTCCTACAGACATCACACATGGGACGGTTTTAGTAAGTAATAATTGTTTGAGTTATATTGTAAAACGAAGAATCCATACGAGTAGAAACGCTATGCAGTCAGCAAACTTGTCCAAAAGATGGCGCTGTAGCACAAACAATAACACACCTTTTCAGTGTCTTTGCTTGTTTTTTTTCAAACTACTTTGCCGTGTGTCCTTGAGCGTGGAAAAAAATCCACTGATTAACCACACCGTTTTGTAAGCCGCAGGGTACAAAGCGTAGGGGGAAAAAAAGTACACTCGAAGTGTCACGACGTTCAGCGACCAGCAGCTTTTTGCTCCAACATTCTCTGGCAATGTGCTTGTGTGACAGTTCCCATCCCCCGAGTGGGACACGGTGACCCCCGAGGCCAAAGACCTGATCAACAAAATGCTCACCATCAACCCCAGTAAGCGCATCACGGCCGCCGAGGCCCTCAAACACCCGTGGATCTGCGTGAGTGTGACGTCTCCTAAAAGCCGCCCATGGTCCTGCCTCCTCCTTCCTCATGCTCGCCATGCTCTCCTTTAGCAACGCTCCACCGTGGCGTCCATGATGCACAGGCAGGAGACCGTGGAGTGCCTGAAGAAGTTCAACGCCAGGAGAAAACTCAAGGTAAGAGGTGGCCTAGGTAACGCTCTCCTTTCCCTCGCTGCTTACTTTCTGATCTCCTCTGTCTGCCTCCTCCTTCCCTGCTCTGTGCCTGCAGGGAGCCATACTGACCACCTTACTGGTCACAAGAAACTTCTCAGGTATGTCAATTCTTTATTTAACACAGACCTTAGGCTTTGGTCATGCGGACTACAAAATATACTGCATTAGAAGGGACTGGTGAACTAAATGTGTTTGTTAATATAATCATTATAATTAATCATTAGTAATGAATGTGTTTCTTTTAAATTAAAGTGCAAATGAAACACAGCTTCACCACTTTAGTCATACTTTTTGCGCTTTTTAAACTTCTCTATGACTTTAGTGCATGACTTCTTCTGTTTGTTTGATATTGTCAAATGGTGGAAAAGTATCCATACATGTATTTATGCATGTATTAATATGTATATGCATATATGTATATGTATATATATATATATATATATATATATATATATGTATATATATATATGTCTATGTGTATGTATGTATATATATTTGTGTATTTATATATGCATATATAAGTGTATATATGTTTATATGTATGCCTATATTGTGTATATATGTATTTATAATGTGTATATATGTTTATATATATAATGTGTATGTATGTATATATACAATGTGTATATATGTATATATATATAATGTGTGTATATGTGTGTGTGTATATAAGAATGAGTATATATGTATACATGTGTATATATGTGTATATATGTGTGTATATATATGTGTATATATTTTTGAAATGTGTGTAGAAATGTGTATTGGTGTATATGTGTATATATATACATACGCATACATACATATATATATATATATATATATATATATATATATATATATATGTGTGTGTGTGTGTATAAATATATCTGTATATATGTAAATATGTGTGTATATATGTAAAAATGTGTATATATACATGTATATATATTTATAAATATGTATGTGTATATGTATGTATATATGTGTATATGTATATGTATATGTGTATATATGTGTATACGTCTATGTGTATATGTATGTGTATATATGTATAAATGTGTATATGTATATGTGTGTATATGTATGTATATGTGTGAATATGTATATATGTGTATATTTGTATGTATATATGTGTGTATATATATGTGTCTGTATATATGTATTCTTATATATGTATAAATATGTGTATATATGTGTGTATATGTGTATTTGTGTATGTATATATATATATATGTGTGTGTGTGTGTGTGTGTGTGTATAAATATGTGTGTTTACATATGTATATGTATGTATATGTATATATTAATACATTTTAACAGAAGTGTAGATAGAACATGTTAAAACAGGAAGTAAGCAGATATCAACAGTAAATGAACAAGTAGATCAGACAAAATGTTGACTAAATAATACACGGATAAATGACACAATATGTTACTGCAGAGTCTTTGTTTGTTTCCTGACTACTAAAAGACAAGTTGTCTTGTATGGTCAACGTCTTATTTAATTTCTTCGATTGCAATAAAAAAAACTTATATTTAATGTGTAAAATACTTTTTATGTTAAAACAAAGCTAATAATGACATTTTGTTTGTGCTCCACTTTACTTTGGAAAGTATCAGTACAACCCTATGAGATATTGTCAGGAAAAGTGGAAATAATGATTGTAGCTGAAAAGACAGACTTCCAATGCCTCGCATGTTTTCTGTGGACAGAAAGGAGTCGTTCATAAACACATTTTGTCTCCACTCACTCTCTCACTCTTCTTTCTACTTGCGTAAAGTCTTCCAGAGCATTTATTTATCATTGTCTTCCTCTTTTTTGTTTCACATTCTTTTCCTTTTTTTGGGATTGTGGTGTCGATACGAGGTAAGACACTTTGGGGGACGTAGTCAGAAACGGGCTTAGGGGGTTGGGGGGGCACCACCTTGTACTTTGTTATGATACTTCACTTGTCCGAGTGGGCAACAACGTGAGCATGGAGATCAAATGTTTGCACGCTTGCAGAGAAATAGCGTTTGTAGCAGGATACTTAGCATGCAGGCTAAGCAGCTGTGGGAGAAATGCCATGCGTTAGGACCGGGGTCGGCAACCCAGAACTTTGAAAGAGCCATATTGGACCAAGAACAAAAAAAAAAAATCCGTCTGGAGCCATATGAAATTAAAAGTCTTTTACACGTGTTATAATGAAGGCAACACATGATGTAAAAGTCTATTTTAGCTATAGTAGCCTACTATCAAAATGACTTTAAAAGTCCTATATAAGTGTTATGATGAAGGCAACACATGATGTAAGTGTTTATATTAGCCTACTATCAAAATGACTTTAAAAGTCTTTTATACGTGTTATAATGAAGGCAACACATGATGTAAGTGTCTATTTTAGCTATAGTAGCCTACTATCAAATGACTTTAAAAGTCCTATGTAAGTGTTATAATGAAGGCAACACATGATGTAAGTGTCTATATTAGCCTACTATCAAAATGACCTTAAAGGCTAATATACGTGTTATAATGAAGGCAACACATGATGTAAGTGTCTATATTAGCCTACTATCAAAATGACCTTAAAGGCTAATATACGTGTTATAATGAAGGCAACACATGATGTAAGTGTCTATATTAGCCTACTATCAAAATGACGTTATAAGTCTAATATAAGTGTTATAATGAAGGCAACACATGATGTAAGTGTCTATATTCGCTAGAGTAGCCTACTATCAAAATGACTTTAAAAGGACGGCGTGGCGCAGTGGGGAGAGTGGCCGTGTGCAACCTGAGCGTCCCTGGTTCAATTCCCACCTAGTACCAACCTCGTCACGTCCGTTGTGTCCTGAGCAAGACACTTCACCCTTGCTCCTGATGGGTGCTGGTTGGCGCCTTGCATGGCAGCTCCCTCCATCAGTGTGTGAATGTGTGTGTGAATGGGTAAATGTGGAAGTAGTGTCAAAGCGCTTTGAGTACCTTGAAGGTAGAAAAAGCGCTATACAAGTACAACCCATTTAAAAGTCCTACATAAGTGTTATAATGAAGGCAACACATGATGTAAGTGTCTATATTAGCCTACTATCAAAAAGATTTTGTAAGTGTTATAATGAAGACAACACATTATGTTAGTGTCTTTATTAGCCTATTATCAAAATGACTTTAAATGTCTTGTTAAAGTGTTATAATTAAGACAACATTATAACACAAATGTAAGTCTCGATATTAGCCTACCATCAAAATTATTTTATAAGTGTTGTAATGAAGACAACACGTGATGTGTCTATATTAGCTCTATTAGCCTACTATCACAATTACTTTATAGGTGTTATAATAAAGACAACACATTATGTGTCCATATTAGCTATTTTAGCCTACTATCAAAATGACTTTTAAAGTCTTATATAAGTGTTATAATGAAGGCAACACATAATGTAAGTGTCTATATTAGCCTACTATCAAAATGACTTTCGAAGTGTTATAATGAAGACAACACATAATGTAAGTGTCTATATTAGCTATTTTAGCCTACTATCAAAATGATGTTGTGTTGCAGGCTGAACCAAATCCTTATTTATTACGATCTTTGCAAGCTGGGTAACGTTTGCTGTGGTCTGGAACAACATGGAACACCCACAAATCTCAGAAATGCAGCCAATGTTACATGCAGATAATGTGTCATGAGACATGCACAGCTAAATTATATACAAAGAGGACGTACGTAAAGGATATTACCGTGTTTTTCGTACTATAAGTCGCAGTTTTTTTAAAGGTTGGCCGGGGGGGAGACTAGGCAAAACAAAAACAAAAACAAAAAATAAAAAAACACAATTTTTTTTTTTTTTTTTTTTTTTAATAGTTTGCCCAAGTCTCACCCCCGGCCAAAAAAAAAAAAACCTGCTACTTATAGTCCAAAAAATACGGTAAATGAGCTTAAGTATACCTAAAAATGAGGCATAATTATGCAATATGTACATACAGTTAGCCTAAATAGCATGTTAGCCTCGATTAGATTGCACACCACACAAGTCAATAACATCAACAAAGCTCACTTTTGTGCAGTCATGCACAGTATGAAATGTTTGGTGGACAAAATGAGACAAAGGAGTGGAAGATTTCACATGTAAACAAACTGTTCACAGCCCACACTACGGTGAGTTCAAGGACTGCTGAAATTAGTCGGACAAAACTGTGTTTGCCAAATAGTGTTATCAGTGAAGCATACACACAAACATATTGGGAAGGTTAGTGTCATGTTTGTCCATTTTTAATCCTTTCTTTTGGAAAAAAAAAAAATAGCTCCAGAGAGCCACTAGCGCGGCACTAAAGAGCCGCGGGTTGCTGACCCCTCGTGTTAGGATAAGAGCATGCTAATGTGAGTGCAAATCCCCAACTTAAAAATGAGGATGCCCGACCCACTGTAAACCCGCGTCAGTTAACACCTGCAGGAGAAGCCATGAGGATGTTGTCAGTAACTTCTGCTGCTTTGCATTTCACATCCTCACCTTTCTTTTCCACTTAAGTGCACAGGCGTCTGCTGCATGTTAGTACTAACTAACTAACTCCGCCGCCATTAAGAGCCTGCTGCTAAAGTCTTCTCCCCGTCTTTTCACCCGCAGCAGCCAAGAGTTTGCTGAACAAGAAGACGGACGGCGTGAAGGTGAGAGCGGCTGACTGACCTCCAAGATTTGTTTCATGCAGGATTCTGATGAAGCGCTTCAAAGGTTGTTAGGATGCATGGTGCACGTCTATTTGCTGCTTGGCACAGACAACATTTGTTATACGGGCTTTTTGCCCCCGGTCGCATTGTGGTCCAAGTCTAAGACTAAATCTGACCAATCTAAGACTAGATGTGACCAATCTAAGCCTAAAAGCAGATCTGACCAATCTAAGTTTAAGACTAGATCTGATCAATCTAAGTGTAAGACTAGATCTGACCAATCCAAGCCTAAAAGTAGATCCGACCAATCTAAGTCTAAGACTAAATGTGACCAATCTAAGCTTAAAAGTACATGACTAATCTAAGCGTAAGACTAGATATGACCAATCAAAGTCTAAAACTAGATGTGACCAATCAGAGCCTAACATTAAATCTGACCAATCTAAGTCTAAGACTAGATCTGATCAATCTAAATCTAAGACTAGATCTGACCAATCTAAGCCTAACACAAGATCCAACTAATCTAAGCCTAATGCTACATCTGACCAATCTAAGCCTAACACTAGATATGACCAATCTAAGTCTAAGACTAGATCTGACCAATTTTAAGCCTAAGACTAGATCTGACCAATCTAAGCCTAACACAAGATCTGACCAATCTAAGCCTAACACAAGAGCTGACCCATCTAAATCTAACACTAGATGTGACCAATCCAAGCCTCAGACTAAATCTGACCAATCTAAGCCTAACATTAGATCTGACCAATTTAAGCCTAAAACTACACCTGACCAATATAAGCCTAAAAGTAAATCTGACCAATCTAAGTCCAAGACTAGATCTGATCAGCCCAAGTCTAAGAATAGATCTGACCAGTCTAAGACTAAAACTAGTTCTGAGCAATCTAAGCCTAACACTAGAGGTGACCAATCTAAACCAAAAACTAGATATGACCAATCTAACTTTAAGAATAGATATGATCTAAGTCCAAGACTAGATCTGATCAGTCTAAGTCTAAGACTAGATCTGACCAGTCTAAGACTAAAACTAGGTCTGACCGATGTAAGCCTAAAAGTAGATCCGACCAATCCAAGTCAAAGACTAGATCCGACAAATCTAAGCCTAACACTAGATCTTACCAGTCTAAGTTTGGGACTAGATTTGACCAGTCTAAGAGTAAAACTGGATCTGACCAATCTAAGTCTAACACGAGATCTGACCAATATAAACCTAAAACTAGATATGACCAATCTAACTCTACAACTACATCTGACCAATCTAAGTCTAAGACTAGATCTGACCAATTGAAGTCCAAGACTAGATCTGATCAGTCTAAGTCTAAGACTAGATCTAACCAGTCTAAGACTAAAACTAGATCTGACCAATCTAAGCCTAAAACTAGATCTGACCAATATAAACCTAAAACTATATCTGACCAATATAAACCTAAAACTAGATATGACCAATCTAACTCTACGACTAGATAAGACCAATCTAAGTCTAAGACTAGATCTGACCAATCTAAGTCTAAGACTAGATCTGATCAGTTTAAGTCTAAGACAAGATCTGACCAGTCTAAGACTAAAACTAGATCTGACCAATCGAAGCCAAAACTAAATCTGACCAATCTGATGTCCCAAATGCCAAAACCCCAAATACGTATACTCCAAAACCAGGAGGGTGTGCCTGGGCAAGGATGGTTTCGCCCTATCATGGTGAGAAAAACTTTCAAAACCAAGGACAGTCCTTGAAGTGTCACTTCCCCTTGTTAGCATTGAGGATCGCTGCTCCTCCACATGGAGAGGAGCCAGATGAGGTGGTTCGGGCATCTGGTCACCCGAACGCTTCCCAAGGGAGGTGTTCAGGGCACGTCCAACCGGTAGAAGCCCCCGGGGAAGACCAAGGACACGTTGGGAAAACTCTCTGGCTGGCCTGGGAACGCCTCGGGACCCCCCGGGAAGAACTGGACGAGGTGTCTGGAGAGAGGGAAGTCTGGGCTTCCCTGCTTAGGCTGCTTCCCCTTTGACCCGACCTCGGATAAGCGGAAGAAGATGGATGGATGGATGGATGGATGGATGGATTTTGTGGGTGTGGGGTGTCCGGTCTTTAGGATGCATCAGTCTCTACCTGAACAGTCTGCGACACCACCTATCTCCCACATACAACACTGTCCTTTCAACTATTCCTAAAAGACTCTGCAATTTAGCCTCTGACAAACAACAGGAGTTAGAAACATCTGAAGGTGACCAGAATGCCATTCGTGCCATTTGTTCACAACGTATGACGATCCTCCTGGTAGGGGTGTATCCCTTTATGGAAGATGCCTGTGCGTGACTTAGTTTAACGTGGGGAGACTGGTTCACGGACAGTCACCCCACGATCCTTGACAGACTCGGGTCAGGGTCCAGTGGCATGGAGTCCAAGACGACTGGGGACCCTTTTTTGCTGCAGCCTTACTCCGCCTTCGTAGCCATTTTGGTAGTTCTTAAATCTACCGTCTTCCGCCTGCGCCGCCGTTGAGGTCTTCACCCTATCCCTGGCTGTGGGGCAGTCAGGTACCAGGCCTATGCCAAGGGCCACTTGGGGTAACAGTAGTAAAGGGGTTAACCTCCTAATGCCCCAAAACCCCATACAGGAGCCTACACTGCCTGATGCGCTTTAACGTCATGCCCAGGACAGTTTTCTCACTACGATAGGGCGGAACCATCTTTGCCCAGGCACACCCTCCTGGTTTTGGAGTATAAATGTTTGGGGTTTTGGTATTTTGGACAAATTCCTCTTCTTGTTTCTTTAATTGTAAGTCGATTCGGCTTCTGTTTTTGTGTTTTTGGAAATCCTAAGTTGTCTCTTAAAGAAACCTGGGAAGGGAATGCCCTAAATCTTAGACTGACTGCTAAGCCAGCCAATCATTTGGTTCATGTCCGCAGAGTCTGAATGAGGAAGTAAAGACTCAGCGGTTGATTTAGCGATAAATCTCTGATTCGGGACATTCCTTTTCTGGTTTATGAATTTGTACGTTTTTTCGGCGTCTTCAGTAACGCGGACGCTGTATCGATCCGTTGTGGTGAAGAAGGAGCTGAGCCGGAAGGCAAAGCTCTCAATTTACCGGTCGGTCTACGTTCCCTTCCTCACCTATGGTCATGAGCTTTGGGTTATGACCGAAAGAAAAAGATCACGGGTACAAGCGGCCAAAATGAGTTTGGGGCTCTCCCTTAGAGATAGGTTGAGAAGCTTTGTCATCCGGGAGGAGCTCAAAGTAAAGCCGCTGCTCCTCCACATGGAGAGGAGCCAGATGAGGTGGTTCAGGCATCTGGTCAGGATGGCACTCGAACGCCTCCCTAGGGAGGGGTTTCGGGCACATTCGACCGGTAGGAGGCCACGGAGAAGACCCAGGACACGTTGGGAAGACTATGTCTGCCGGCTGGCCTGGGAACGCCTGTGGATCCCCCGGGAGGAGCTGGACGAAGTTGCTGGGGAGAGGGAAGTCTGGTCTTCACTGCTTAGGCTGCTGCCCCCGCGACCCACCTCAGATAAGCATAAGAAGATGGATGGATGGATGGAAGTTTTTTTCGGCTTTTGTTTTTGAGTTTTCTGAAATTTTTGCACTTCCAGGCCACCGTACTTCTGCCAATCGATATATTTATTTCCATTCATTACAAATCACAGTCATGTATTGATAGAAAACTAACTATTTAGCGCACGCAGTGTGATTTATCAAAACTAAAAGGGTCTATTTTCTGTAAATAGCTGTGAGAAAGGAGCAGCCCTGTCCCATGTTTGCTTGTCTACAAATATGGACTGTCAGCAAGAAAAAATATTAGACATATTATCTAATCAGCAATATCATTTTATGATTTTAACTTGGCAGGATGACTTAAGAGGCTTCTTAAACTGAATTCAATTGTTGCCCTCTGAGTTTTTTGAATTGACATGTTTTTTCATATATAAAAAAAAAGATTGCCACATGCATTTTTTCTTGTCGCGTCTTTAACATTCTAGCGCGTGCTCACAGATAGAGCCAGCGTGTGCCATGAGCGCCCTAAAAAAGGACTGCTTCTAAAGCGCCCATAAAAAGTGGTACATGTCTGTGCGATGTTAGAAAAACATAAAACGCCACACATGATAAAATGGATGTGTAGTAAATTAGTGTCACCATGGTCATTTAAATATGGTGGTGTGCACTTGTTATCAATTGTACACTCAGTCTTAGTAGGTCTTGGTGTGCGCGCAGGTTGTGTTTAAAAGTGGGATTGTATGCACAGGTGTGTGTGTGTGTGTGTGTGTGTGTGTGTGTGTGTGTGTGTGTGTGTGTGTGTGTGTGTGTGGTTGTGTGTCACATTCCCTCTACACTGCCCCCCTGCAGGTCAACAACAAAGCAAACACAGTGACCAGTCCTAAAGACACTGGCCCCGCCCCCGCACTGGTATACACACTCAGCCACACCCACGCCTTCACAACCCCCCACCCCACCCACCCCCCTCCACCTACCTACCTTTTCATGACCCTGGTGTGGATGAAGTACAGGCTACACTTTAGTCTCATGTCGGAACTTCCTGTGACCTTATATGGCACGTACGGACCACTTCTTTAGGTACACCTGCACGATGAAGGTTTGATTGATGGATTCATTAATAAACTGATAAAAATAAAAATATGACTAATAAAAATGGATCAAATCGGGACGGCGTGGGGTTTAAATACTCTAAATGCCAGGGTATGCACAAAAAAATCCAAATGGCAAATCTTATTCATCCCGATTCTAAATCGAGTCATAATTTTCAAAAGTAAATAAAAAAAATAAAATAAAATATATATAATATATTAATTGTATATACACACACACACACACACACACACACACACACACACACACACACACACACACACACACACGGCATAGCTCGGTTGGTAGAGCGGCCGTGCCAGCAACTTGAGGGTTGCAGGTTCGATTCCCGCTTCCGCCATCCTAGTCAATGCTGTTGTGTCCTTGGGCAAGACACTTTACCCACCTGCTTCCAGTGCCACCCACACTGGTTTAAATGTAACTTAGATATTGGGTTTCACTATGTAAAGTGCTTTGAGTCACTAGAGAAAAGCGCTATATAAATATAATTCACTTCACACACACACACACACATATATATATATATATTTATATATATAAATATATACATATATATATATATATATATATATATATATACAAACACATTTAAAAAATACATTAAAATTATACATATACAATACATATATATATATATATATTTATATATATATATATATATATATGTATATATATATATATAAATTATAGTCTAGGTCTCTGTGGTTTACCCGTTAACCAGTACTCAATACTGGGGTAGAGCGGAATATAGGTCAGGAAAAAACACAGAACATCCCCTGAGGAGCAGGGAAACATGTGAAACAGGCTTGTCGGGATGAAATATCCTCTGTGTTTTTTCCTAACCTAACGTAAAACAAAATTATATGTATATATATATATATACATATATGTATGTATGTATATATATTTATATATATATACTTACATATATATATGTATATATGTATGTATGTATATATATACTTACATATATATATATATATGTATATATATATATATGTATATATATATATATATATGTATATATATATATATACATACATACATACATATATGTATATATATATACATATAATTTTGTTTTACGTTAGGTTAGGAAAAAACACAGAGGATATTTCATCCCGACAAGCCTGTTTCACATGTTTCCCTGCTCCTCAGGGGATGTTCTGTGTTTTTTCCTGACCTATATTCCGCTCTACCCCAGTATTGAGTACTGTATAACGGGTAAAAAAAATTAAAAATAAATATATATATATATATATACATATACTGTGTATATATATATATATATATATATATATATATATATATATAAATATATATATATATATTATATATATATATATATATATATATATATATATATATATATATATATATATATATATATATATATATATATATCAGTACTAGCCAATAGTTTGGACACACCTTCTCATTTCATGAGTTTTCTTTATCTTCATGACTGTTTACATTGTAGATTGCCACATTTAAACTATGAATGAACACATGAGGAGTTATGTACTTAACAAAAAAAAGGTGAAATAACTCAAAAATATGTTTTGTATTCTAGTTTCTTCAAAATATCTACCCTTTGCTCTGATTACTTTTCCGCACACTCATGGCATTCTCTCCATGAGCTTAGGTTTAGGGTTATACTTTAATTCTTTCCAAACCGTGTCTGATTATAGAGCCACACCTACACAATTTTTGAGGAAAAATATATTTTCCACACATTAACCGCACCGGACTATAAGTCGCAAATACGAACTTTGTGAAATTAATTATTCAGAAATATTCTGTAAATGTTTACTTGTTGTTTATTGTTTCCAAATTATGTCAGTAACAAGGCAGTAAAACGGCTGATCAAACAAAACGTCAGTCATCAACATGGAAATGTTAGCAGCGCAATCAGCTAAATGGTAATGTTTTGGTGAATTAATGATAACCCTCACGCAGGGTTTCCAAAATTTGACGCAAACGAGCGTCTTTCTTGCCATCACGTGTTACATACGTTCATATCGTATCTTTAAAGCTATAGAGCCACACGTACTTATTTTTTTCCACACATTAGCTGCACCGTACTATAAGTCGCAGATATGACCGTTGTGAAATTAGTTATTCAAAAATATTCTGTAAATTAACATACATTAATTGTTTCCAAATGAGGCAGTAAAAGAGCTGATCAAACAAAACGGGGTTGGGGAGGGGTTTCGGTTGGTGCACTAATTGTAAGTGTATCTTGTGTTTTTTATGTTGATTTAATTAAAAATATATATATATACATATATATGTATATTAAAAATTCTTCTGCGGCCGAGTACCAATCGAGCCCGGTGGTTGGGGACCACTGATATATAGAGGATCTATGATTAGCTTTTTTTAAAATTAGAAATAAGCAGCGCTCCGGTCATATAGAGCAGTGGTCCCCAACCACCGGGCCGCGGCCCGATTGGTAACGGGCCGCAGAATAATTTTTTCTTCTTTTTTTTTTTTCTTCATTAAATCAACATAAAAAACACAATATACACTTACAATTAGTGCACCAACCACAAAAACCTCCCCTTTTCATGACAAAAACCTCCCTTTTTCATGACAAATTATTAGGCGTTGACTGATCCGCGGATACAAAAAGGTTGGGGACCACTGATATAGAAGATCTTTGACTAGCTTTTTTGCATTAGAAATAATCTTTGCTCCCGTCATATAGAGGATCTTTGAGTAACTTTTTTTGCAGTAGATCCTCAAAAACAGCAGAGTGCGCCTGTTATATAGAGGATATTTGATTAGCTTTATTTTAATTGGAAATAAGCAGCGCTCCGGTCATATAGAGGTTCTTTGACTAGCTTTTGTTGCAGTAGATCCACAAAACAGCAGAGTGCGCCTGTCATATGGAAGATCTTTGATTAGGTTTTTTGAATTAGAAATAAGCAACGCTGCTGTTATATAGAGGATCTTTGACTATCTATATTGCATTGGAAATAAGCAGTGGTTTTGTCATATAGACTGAACCAACTCTGAGCGAGCGTGATCCCGCTACAACGTCAACAAACAGAATGTCGGCCACTGGAGAGTTGCCAGTTATAAATGTGCAGCCTTTACTTCCGAAGCACCTCACCTTGTCCTGAAAGAATGCCTCTCGTGTCCTTGACCTCTCGTGTACCCCCGCCGTGGACTAGGCATGTTCAGGTGGTGTGTGCGCTCTCCTGGGCTCTGCATGGCGTCAAAGACACTCCATCACGCATGAACACTGCCATCTTTTTCTTGCTCTCTATTCTTCTCTCTCTCTATGTGTGTGTTTTAAAGGTATACGCACACACAATGACGTAATAATTTAGTGCAATCTGGGTGAACGATAAGAAAGACACAGCTGGCTATCGGGAGGGATCGTACAAGAGACATTTACCGTAATTTTTGGTCTATATTTAAAGCCGCACCCACAAAATTATAAAAGAAAACATTTATTTTCCATGTATTAGCTGCACCTGACTATAGGTCACAGATATATACGTTGTGAAATTAGTTATTTAGACAAAAATATTGTGTCAATACCTTAATTGTTTCCAAACGGTGTCTGTAACAAGGCAGTAAAACGGCCAATCAAACAAAACAGAAGTCATCGTCATGGACTCGCTAGCGGCGCGAGCTAGAATTAATCACAATCCTCATACATCTGCGAAAAGTCGCAGATAGATACGTCGTGAAGTGAGTTATTTACACAGAAATATTGTGTAAATGTTTATTTACATACCTCAATTGTTTCAAAATGGTGTATAAATTGAATGTCAAAGTTGAGCGCGCATACAAAAACAGTCCAAGAGAAGCAACGGACAATTTGCTGCCTTGTTGTTGTCATGGTTCCATGACAGCTAATGCTAACTATCCAAATCGCTATTATTTGCTAACAACACCCACGTGTTTACATACGTCCATATTGTTTTTTTTTTGGACTATAGAGCACTGGTTTATAAGCAGCACCCACAAAATTTTAGAAGAAAAAAAATATGTTTCCATATATGAGCCGCACCCAACCATAGGTCACAGATAAATACGCTGTGAAATGAGTTATTTACATAGAAATATTCTGTAAATACCTTGATTGTTTTCAAACAGTGTCTGTAACAAGGCAGTAAAACGGCTAAACAAACAAAACAGAAGTCATTGTCATGGACACGCTAGCTACCTAAGATAGCTTTCCAAACAACTAAACAGACTCAATAATTCCACCGTGACGTTTTGGTGAATTTACTGAGGAATTTGTGAAACTGAAACAATACAAAAAGAATGCCGTTGTCAGTTAATAACACTAACACACTCGTAAACGTGTTAGCATATTAGCTGATGCTAGTGACGCTAGCTTGATCACAATACAGTAGCACGTATAAATATGAGCGAAAACAGTCGTATAGACATCCCACATGGGACGGTTTAGTAAGTAAGAATTGTTTTAGTTATATTGTAAAACTTACAAAATGTTTTTTTTGTAGAATCCATACTAGTAGAACGCTATGGACGGCTGGATTCGAAAGTTTGGTCTGAACAGAAGGGCGATACAAACTTGTCCGGAAGATGGCGTGATGGCACAAACAATAACACACCTTTTCAGTGGCTTTGTTTTGAAAAATCCATGAAATGCACAGTTTTTATAAGCCGCAGGGTTCAAAGCGTTGCAAAAAAGTAGCGGCATGTAGTCCGAAATTTACGGTATATTTGCTCCACGTAAATGTTTAGTATTTGCCTGGCGATGATGTCACCGGACTTACTTGATATTGCGTGTTCTTTCTAAGGAACCCCAGACAACGGTGATCCACAACCCCGTGGATGGAAACAAGGTATTTTGGTGCATGTTTTTTTGGTCTATTCACTATACACAATTACCTCTACTCTCCTATGCGGTTCTTTAAGACAGTCTTTCTTAACCCTATGGTTGGTGGCCCAACAATGACAATATCAAACAAACAGAAGAAGTCTGGAGCTTAAAGTCATAGAGAAGTTTCTTTAGCGCAAAAATTATGACACTTTTGACGTGTGTTTGGGGTCATTGTACGGTCTGAACACCCAACTGGGCCTAAGACCCAACCTCCACGCTGATGATTTTAGGTAGTCCTGGAGAATTTGGAGGTAGTCCTCCTTTTTCATTGTTCCATTTACTCTCTGTAAAGCACCAGTTCCACTGGCAGCGAAACAGACCCAGAGCATAATACTACCACCACCATGCTTGGCGGTAGGTGTGCTGTTCCTGGGATTTTCTCCAAACATATTGCTGGGTATTGTGGCCAAACAGCTCCATTTTTTATTAATCTTACATCACATGGACGAAGATGCGGCCTTCTGGAGGAAAGCTCTGTGGTCAAGAGTTGTAGAAATGATCGGAAACTCAAGGCAGCCATGACGTGATGTTCTTTACACGTGTATGGAAACTTTTGACCACGACTGCAGATGTGCGTGGTCGAAATTGACTCCGGAAAATTGGTGCTGCACCCGTTTGAAAAAAATAGGCAATATGAATGTAACTTTCACCAAAATGTCTTCATACTGCTTTCATGTACAAAGTGATGTCATTTGGATAGGCTCCAGGCTCCCGGGGGGAGGGGGCGCACATTTCCACATTAACATGTCATCATTGCCGACAAAAAAAGGGCCGTACGTCAGCTTGTTACATGAGGCCCCAGGTGTTCTTCATGATGACCTCATGGATACAATTAAATGTTGCTTCTGTAAACGTGCAAGTTCAGTTCCGCAGCGTCATTCAAAAGCACCTGGAGATAATTGCTGATTTAGCACAGCGTCCCACGCTGCCATCGTGATGAATTCACTACCGTGTTTCCAAAATGAGCGCACTATTTAACTTTAAATTGTAGCCGAACGTTTTCCCCAAAAACAAAGTGTCTTAATAATTTTTTTTTTCCCAGAGGTTTGGACTATTTGTTACATTTTGCCTACTTTTTCAATAAACGCCCAAGCGGCAGTGCAGTTCTGAATTGGATCTTTCTTTTCAGTCCTCTTTGACCGGTCAACTTATTTCGTACTTTTTCATGTCCACCTTAAACAGGATCTGCAATATGAACACATGACATATTGGATTCAACTCGATTGTAGAAAAGCTGTCAAAATAGGATTTTTGTTTATTGTTCATGCGTGATTTTTTTTATAGTAAATCCTGGAAAATACTTCATTTATTAATATCTAATAGTAGTTATACTTGAACTGTGTTTTTGTTGGTTTTATGTTTTTTTTTTAATCATTTGTCACTGTTTATTGGTGGCGGTCCTTTTTTTTAATAACAGTATGGCTAATACTTGGTTAATATTCAGGTCACGACATGTAAACAGAATATTGTTGGTGCTTTTTTTTTTTTTTTTAGAGGGCCTTATGGATAGAATAGTGCACTTCCATTTGCTGAATTGTTAGCCACCTCTTACTTCCCATATTTTATGACTGAAAATGCATAAAAAAGAAAAACATGTGTTCTTGCCTTACATTAAAAAAAGTGCAATTCCCTTTTAATAAATAGATGTATCTATGGTCAGGAAAAAAACACAGAGGCTATTTCATCCCGACAAGCCTGTTTGTCAGGTTTCCCTGCTCTTCACGGGATTTCAGGAGAAGAGCAGGGAAACCAGGCTGGTAGGGATGAAATAGCCTCTGTGTTTTTCCTGAACTAACGTGTATATATATATATATATATATATATATATATATATATATATATATATATATATATATATATATATATATATGTAGAAAATGGATGGATATATATATATATATATAAATATATATACATATATGTACACACACACATATCTCTATACATACATATGTACATATATATACATATGCGTACATATATGTACATATGGATATATATACATACATATGTATATACATATGTATATAAATATATACATATACATACGGTATATATGCATATATATACATATGCATATACTGTATACCGTATTTCCTTGAATTGACGCTGGGGCGCTAATTATTTTAAAACCTCGTCTCACTCCGGCACTTATCAGTAAAAATTTGAGTGTGATGTAAGCTTGGACATTAAATGCTACTGAATAGCTCTTAATCTTCTTCCCTTTATGCGATTTCAAATTACCGGTATTGAAGTCAGCCTCCTCCATTTTGAAAATGATGACAGGGGAAGTGTCACTCTTGACGTCACGAGTTTGACCAGGCGGTAATACTAAGCTTGCGCTAATTATTTTGGGAAGCGAGTTTGACCCGGCAATAATTCAAGGCAGGCGCATACTATATGCCCTATGGCAATTCAAGGAAATACGGTATATGCATATATGTATATGTATATGTATATGCATATATATATATATATATATATATATATATAAACTTCCTTTTGATATATATATATGGGCTTCACGGTGGCAGAGGGGTTAGTGCGTCTGCCTCACAATACGAAGGTCCTGCAGTCCTGGGTTCAAATCCAGGCTCGGGATCTTTCTGTGTGGAGTTTGCATGTTCTCCCCGTGAATGCGTGGGTTCCCTCCGGGTACTCCGGCTTCCTCCCACTTCCAAAGACATGCACCTGGGGATAGGTTGATTGGCAACACTAAACTGGCCTTAGTGTGTGAATGTAAGTGTGAATATTGTCTGTCTATCTGTGTTGGCCCTGCGATGAGGTGGCGACTTGTCCAGGGTGTACCCCGCCTTCCGCCCGATTGTAGCTGAGATAGGCGCCAGCGCCCCCCGCGACCCCGAAAGGGAATAAGCGGTAGAAAATGGATGGATGGATATAGTGTGGGAGTTGGCAACCCGCGGCTCTTTAGCGCCGCCCTAGTGGCTCTCTGGAGTTGTTTCAAAAATGTATGAAAAATGGAAAAAGATGAGGGGAAAAAAATATAAAAAATATATTTTTTGTTTTCATACAGTTTCTGTCGGAGGACAAACATGACACAAACCTCCTTAATTGTTATGAAGCACACTGTTTATATTAAACATGCTTCACTGATTCGAGTATTTGGCGAGCGCCGTTTTGTCCTACTCATTTTGGCGGTCCTTGATCTCACCGTAGTTTGTTTACATGTACATCTTTCTCCGACATTCTAGGACATGTTTTATGCCACTTCTTTTTCTGTCTCATTTTGTCCACCAAACTTTTAACGTTGTGCATGAATGCACAAAGGTGAGTTTTGTTGATGTTATTGACTTGTGTGCTAATCAGACATATTTGGTCCCTGCTTGACTACAAGCTAATCGATGCTAACATGCTATTTAGGCTAGCTGTATGTACATATTGCATCATTATGCCTCATTTGTAGCTATATTTGAGCTCATTTGGTTTCCTTTAAGTCCTCTTAATTCAATTTATATCTCATGACTCTGTCTGTATGTAATATGGCTTTTATTGTTTTGCGGCTCCAGACATATTGTTTTTGTATTTTTCGTCTAATATGGCTCTTTCAACATTTAAGGTTGCCGACCCCTGATGTAGTGTGTATGCATACTGCATGATATTCTGTGCAGCAGACAAAGAAGAACAGTAAATACATTAGTCTTCAATTCTAAAAAAGTGATATAGTGGAAAGTTTGTTTGTTTCCATTAGAGCCCTGACACCAAGAAATAGTTTAATTTTTTATGTCTGATATTTCCTTCTTGTTCCTGTGAAGGAGTCCATTGAGAGTGCAAACACCACCATAGAAGACGAGGACGTGAAAGGTAGGACAAGTCATTACTGGTTGCACCTTGTGGTTTTGGAGCACACCAAACTTTCCATGGCGTGCTTTTCCCCCAAGTCATGTTTTTGTTTCCGCCTGCCAACCAACTTCCTTTTGATATCACTCCTCCTACTCTCTTCTTCACGCGCATCCGGGATGCAATAAGTGGCTACCAATCTGTTTTCCTTATGTTTTGTCAATAATATATCTGTTTTCCCTATGTTTTGTTGAGCATCCATCTTATTTCCTTATGTTTTGTCAGGAATATATCCGTTTTTCCTACGTTTTGTTGAGAATCTATCTGTTTTTCTTTATGTTTTGTCAAGAATCTATTTGTTTTTCTTACATATTGTTGAGAATCTCTGTTTTTCTTTACGTTTTGTCAAGAATCTATTTATTTTTCTTTACGTTAAGTCAAGAAACTAGCTGTTTTCCTTACGTTTTGACAAGAATCTATCTTTTTTTTAAATGTTTTGTCAAGAATCTATCTGTTTTCTTTATGTTTTGTCAAGAATACATCGTTTTTTCTAACGTTTTGGCAAGAATCTATTTGCTTTCCTTATGTTTTTTCGAGAATCTATCTGTTATTCTTTACGTTTTGTCAAGAATCTATTAATTATTCTTTACGTTTTGTCAAAAATCTATCTGTTTTCCCTACCTTTTGTCGAGAATCTATCTGTTTTCCTAATGTTTTGTTAAGAATCTGTCTGTTTTCCTAACGTCTTGTCGAGAATGTATCCGTTTTCCTTATGTTTTGTTGAGAATCTATTTGTTTTCCTTATGTTTTGTGGAGAATCCATCTGTTTTCCTAAAGTTTTGTCGAGAATCTATTAATTTTTCCTTACGTTTTGTCAAGAATCTATCTGTTTTCCCTACTTTTTGTCGAGAATCTATCTGTTTTCTTAATGTTTTCTTGAGAGTCTATCTGTTTTCCTTATGTTTTCTCAAGAATCTATCTGTTTTCTTTACGTTTTGTTGAGAATCCATCGGTTTTCCTAACGGTTTGTCAAGAATCTATCTGTTTTTCAAATGTTTTGTTGAGAATCTATCTGTTTTCCTTATGTTTTCTCAAGAATCTATCGATTTTCCTAACGTTTTGTCGAGAATCTATTTGTTTTCCTTATATTTTGTTGAGAATCCATCTGTTTTCCTAACGTTTTGTCGAAAAATCTATCTGTTTTCCTTACGTTTTGTTGAGAATCTATTTGTTTTCCTTATGTTTTGTTGAGAATCCATCTGTTGTCCTAACGTTTTGTCGAGAATCTATTAATTTTTCCTTACGATTTGTCAAGAATCTATCTGTTTTCCCTACTTTTTGTCGAGAATCTATCTGTTTTCTTAATGTTTTCTTGAGAATCTATCTGTTTTCCTTATGTTTTCTCAAGAATCTATCTGTTTTCTTTACGTTTTGTTGAGAATCCATCGGTTTTCCTAACGGTTTGTCGAGAATCTATCTGTTTTTCAAATGTTTTGTTGAGAATCTATCTGTTTTCCTTATGTTTTCTCAAGAATCTATCGATTTTCCCTACCTTTTGTCGAGAATCTATCTGTTTTTCTAATGTTTTGTGAAAATCTATCTGTTTTCCTTATGTTTTCTCAAGAATCTATCTGTTTTCTTTACGTTTTGTTGAGAACCCATCGGTTTTCCTAACGTTTTGTCAAGAATCTTATCTGTTTTCCTAACGTTTTGTCGAGAATCTATTTGTTTTCCTTATGTTTTGTTGAGAATACATCTGTTTTACTAACGTTTTGTCGAGAATCTATCTGTTTTCATTATGTTTTGTCGGGAATCCATCTGTTTTTCTAACGTTTTGTCGAGAATCTATGTTTTCCTTGTTTTTTCGAGAATCTATCTGTTATTCTTTACAATTCATTAACTGTTTTATATACAGTGCTTGTCAAAATATGTGTGTGTATGTATGCAAATGTGTATATGTGTGTTTATATAAATGTATATATGTGTGTGTATATATATATATATGTATGTATATATGTGTGTGTGTGTTTGTTTGTATACAGTATGTGTATATGTGAGTATGTATGTATAAAAATGTGTATATATATACAGTATGTGTATATGTGTGTATGTATGTATGAATGTATGTGTGTATTAATTTGTGTATAATTGTTTGTGTATATATGTATGTGTTTATATATGTGTGAATGTATATATATATGTGTATATGTATACTGTATGTGTGTGTATATATGTTTATACATACATATATATGTATGTATATATATATATATATATATATATATATATATATATATATATATATATATATATATATGTGTGTGTGTGTGTGTAAATATATGGAAAATTAAAAGTATATGTGTGTGTATATATGTATACTGTGTATAAATGTGTGTATAAACACTATGTGTATATATGTATAAATATGTCTGTGTATATATTTATATATATATATATATATACATATATATATAAATATGTGTGTATATGTATATATATGTATGTGTGTATATATATATATATATATATATATATATACATATATATATATATATATATATATATATATATATATATATATATATATATGTCTTGATTGGATTATCCAGAGAATAGTGCTCGATACCGTGGTAGAGCGCAATATGTAGGTGTGGGAAAAATCACAAGACTACTTCATCTCTACAGAACTGTTTTTTCCCACACCTATATATATATATATATATATATATATATATATATATATATATATATATATATATATATATATATAGATAGATAAATAGATAGATAGATAGTACTTTATTGATTCCTTCATATATATATATATATATATATATATGTATATATATATATATATAGAAAATTAAAAGTATAGGTGTGTGTGTGTATATTTATACTGTGTATAAATGTGTGTAAATACACTATGTCTATATATGTATACAAATGTGTGTATATATATATACTGTACATATATATATATGAATACATATGTGTGTATATATATATACTGTACATATATATATATGAATACATATGTGTGTACATATACTGTATATATATATATATATATACATATATATATATATATATATATATATATGTTCAAATATATGTATATAAGTGGTAGAAAATGGATGATGGATGTGTGTATAAATGTGTGAGTGTATATGCTGTATGTGTATATATGTATATGTATGTATATACTGTATATGTATACATATAAACAAATATACACGTATATATGTGCATATATATATATATATATATATATAAAATTAAAAGTACTGTCTATACATGTATATTATATATATATATATATATATATATATATATATATATATATATATATATATATATATATAAGGGCTGGGCAACGATTAAAAATTTTAATCGAAGTTAATCGCACTATTTCTCCGATTAATCGCGATTAACTGCATTGTATACGCAAAGCCCAATAATGAATTCAAAAGTAGTGTGTAATGCACCTTTATTGGAATATTCTCCCACATGAAAAAAAGCGCCAAAACATTTGTTGTGCAAACACAATTTAAATCAGTCCTTGTTAAACAGTAGCAGTTCAATAGCATATTTTATGAAAATCAACTCAAAAAATGTAAATACAAACATTTAAGCTTATTGCCACTGCCAGGGTATTTAAGTTATCCTGTTTGTTATGGAAAATAAATATAATCTACATACAAATCTCTGAGCCACAATCATAACATCTGAACAGGCAATTTCTTAGGTAAAAGCAGAAACTAATTTTTTTTATCAGGGTCTTATGTTTAAAAAAGCTATATTATGGGTAGTGGGCTGTTTTAGGGAATTTTTGATCAAATTATCCGTAGTAGCAATATTAATAATGTTGTGTTTATTCTGCGTAGTGCACTTAAAATAATTATGACCATATCTAGGAATTTATATGATGGGAATTTTCCGATTGTTTGCTTGGTGCTTTGATAAAGCACCAAGCATACATGGTACTATTTGTGATGTTATGAGCCAGGGAAAAAAATAACTACACTACCCAGCATGCAACAGGAGTGACGAGCATGCGCGGTAGCCCGGTAGAGGTTGTGTCGCCATGATATGTTGTGATATGCACGCTCTGAAAGCAAACGTTAAGAACTTAGCCAACACTCCTCGTCTGCATTATTCATTAAAAGACAGACAACACATATACTCCGCTGCTTCACAGGCCGCTGGATGTAGCCGGCAAAGTATTCCCATGCTAGCTAGCCGGTCTAGCAAGCACGTGTCATTCAGTCCAAAACGGCCCGATCTATCCACATCCAGAATTGTCTGGCGGTCGTAAGTGATCCCGGAGTGACCTCGCTGTAAGCCAGCCATGAAATTTGCAGAATTGTCCGGTATTTTTGCCAAATGTTCCATCTTTACCAAGAGCCCCTCGACGCCGAAGTACATCCGGGAGATGCCATCTTGTTAAGAAAAGGCGTTAACAAAATAAAAGCATGTAAACAACATATGCAAATGTGCGATAAAATAATTGTTGGCGTTAATAGATTGATGAGTTAACGCGTAATTAACGCATTAATTTGCCCACCCCTAATATATATATATATATACATATATATATATATATATATATATATATATATATATATATATATATATATATATATATATATATATATATATATATATATATATATGTAGGTGTGGGAAAAATCACAAGACTACTTCATCTCTACAGAACTGTTTCATGAGGGGTTCCCTCAATCATCACAAAAAAAAAAACCCTCATGAAACAGTTCTGTAGAGATGAAGTAGTCTTGTGATTTTTCCCACAGCTACATATTGCGCTCTACCACGGTATCGAGCACTATTCTCTGGATAATCCAATCAAGACATATATATATATATATGTATATATAAGTTCAAATATATGTATATAAGTGGTAGAAAATGGATGATGGATGTGTGTATAAATGTGTGAGTGTATATTCTGAATGTGTATATATGTATATATATGTATATACTGTTTATGTATACATATAAACAAATATACACGTATATATGTATAAATAGGTGTACATATGTATATATGTGTGTCTATATATACAGTGTATATATGTATATACATAAATACGTGTGTGTGTATGTATGTATACATGTATATATATTTATATATATACTGTATATATAAACTGTATGTCTATATATATATAAATATATATACATACAGTATACTGTGTATATTATATATATATATATATATATATATATATATATACACACAAATGAACATGTATTTTGTTACATGGAATAAGTCATGTTTTTAACATTCCCAGCCTGCACCAATAACACTAAAGGTAACAATCCTTCATTAGTAGTTAAGTAGTTTACTTTTACCTTTTGCCCTCACACACCTTATTAGTCATGGAAGGACTGCTGCCTGCTCACTAATATTGCCAGCTGCCTTTCATGGCTAATGACCTTTGACCCCTGCCCTGTCCATGTGGTGTCTAGAAGGCCAGCTGTGTGCAGGACCTCACCTCACATTGGTTGTTGTTGTTGTTGTTTTGATGCAGCACGCAAACAGGAAATCATCAAAGTGACGGAGCAGCTGATCGAGTCCATCAACAACGGAGACTTTGAGGCCTACGCGTAAGTCTGGACCGCCCCAAGCTGCCTTTGTTCCTCCTTCTTTACCGCCCCTCGCTGCCTTTGTTCCTCTTTCTTGACCGCCCCTCGCTGCCTTTGTTCCTCCTTCTTTACCGCCCCTCGCTGCCTTTGTTCCTCTTTCTTGACCGCCCCTCGCTGCCTTTGTTCCTCCTTCTTTACCGTCCCTCGCTGCCTTTGTCCCTCCTTCTTGACCGCCCCTCGCTGCCTTTGTGCCTTCTTCTTGACCGCCCCTCGCTGCCTTTGTTCCTCCTTCATGACCGCCCCTCGCTGTCTTTTTTCCTACTTCTTGACCCCCCTCGCTGCCTTTGTTCCTCCTTCTTGACCGCCTCTCGCTGCCTTTGTTCCTCCTTCTTGACCGCCCCTCACTGCATTGGTTCCTCCTTCTAGACCGCCCCTCGCTGCCTTTGTTCCTCCTTTTTGACCGCCCTTCGCTTCCTTTGTTCCTCCTGCTAGACTGCCCCTCGCTTCCTTTGTTCCTTCTTTTTGACCGCCGTAGGCTTCCTTTGTCCCTCCTGCTAGACCGCCCCTCGCTTCCTTTGTTCCTCCTTTTTGACTGCCCTTCGCTTCCTTTGTTCCTCCTGCTAGACCGCCCCTCGCTTCCTTTGTTCCTCCTTCTTGACCGCCCCTCGCTGCCTTTGTTCCTCCTTCATGACCGCCCCTCGCTGTCTTTGTTCCTACTTCTTGACCCCCCTCGCTGCCTTTGTTCCTCCTTCTTGACCGCCCTTTGCTGCCTTTGTTCCTCCTTCTTGACCGCCCCTCGCTGCATTGGTTCCTCCTTCTAGACCGCCCCTCGCTGCCTTTGTTCCTCCTTTTTAACCGCCCTTCGCTTCCTTTGTTCCTCCTGCTAGACCGCCCCTCGCTTTCTTTGTTCCTTCTTTTTGACCGCCGTTCGCTTCCTTTGTTCCTCCTTTTTGACCGCCCTTCGCTTCCTTTGTTCCTCCTGCTAGACCGCCCCTCGCTTCCTTTGTTCCTCCTTCTCGACCGCGCATCGCTTCCTATGTTCCTCCTTTTTGACCGCCCTTCTCTTCCTTTGTTCCTCCTTCTTGACCGCCCCTCGCTGCCTTTGTTCCTCCTTCTTGATCGCCCCTCACTGCCTTTGTGCCTCCTTCTTAACCGCCCTTCGCTGCCTTTGTCCCTCCTTCTTGACCTCCCCTCGCTGCCTTTGTTCCTTCTTCTTGACCGCCCATCGCTGCCTTTGTTCTTCCTTTTTGACCGCCCCTCGCTGCCTTTGTTCCTCCTTTTTGACCGCCCTTCGCTTCCTTTGTTCCCCCTGCTAGACCGCCCCTCGCTTCCTTTGTTCCTTCTTTTTGACCGCCGTTCGCTTCCTTTGTTCCTCCTGCTAGACCGCCCCTCGCTTCCTTTGTTCCTCCTTTTTGACCGCCCTTCGCTTCCTTTGTTCCTCCTGCTAGACCGCCCCTCGCTTCCTTTGTTCCTCCTTCTTGACCGCCCATCGCTGCCTTTGTTCCTCCTTTTTGACCGCCCTTTTCTTCCTTTGTTCCTCCTTCTTGACCGCCCCTCGCTGCCTTTGTTCCTCCTTCTTGATCGCCCCTCACTGCCTTTGTGCCTCCTTCTTAAGCGCCCTTCGCTGCCTTTGTCCTTCCTTCTTGACCTCCCCTCGCTGCCTTTGTCCTTCCTTCTTGACCTCCCCTCGCTGCCTTTGTTCCTTTTTCTTGACCGCCCATCGCTGCCTTTGTTCTTCCTTTTTGACCGCCCCTCGCTGCCTTTGTTCCTCCTTCTTGACCGTCCCTCGCTGCCTTTGTTCTTCCTTTTTGACCACCCCTTGCTGCCTTTGTTCCTCCTTCTTGACCGCCCCTCGCTGCCTTTGTACCTCCATCTTTACCACCCTTCGCTGCCTTTGTTCCTCCTTCTTGACTGCCCCTCGCTGCCTTGGTTGCTCCTCCTTGACCGCCTCTCGCTGCCTTTGTTCTTACTTCTTGACCTCCCCTTGCTGCCTTTGTTCCTCCTTCTTGACTACCCCTCGCTCCCTTGGTTGCTCCTTCTTGACCGCCCCTCGCTGCCTTTGTTCTTACTTCTTGACCGCCTCTCGCTGCCTTTGTCCTTCCTTCTTGTCCCCCCCCCTCGCTGCCTTTGTGCGTCCTTCTTGACCGCCCCTCGCTGCCTTTGTTCCTCCTTCTTGACCGCCCGTTGCTGCCTTTGTTCCTCCTTCTTGACCTCCCCTCGCTGCCTTTGTTCCTTCTTCTTGACCGCCCATCGCTGCCTTTGTTCTTCCTTTTTGACCGCCCCTCGCTGCCTTTGTTCCTCCTTCTTGACCGTCCCTCGCTTTCTTTGTTCTTCCTTTTTGACTGCCCCTTGCTGCCTTTGTTCCTCCTTCTTGACCGCCCCTCGCTGCCTTTGTACCTCCATCTTTACCACCCTTCGCTGCCTTTGTTCCTCCTTCTTGACTGCCCCTCGCTGCCTTGGTTGCTCCTTCTTGACCGCCCCTCGCTGCCTTTGTTCTTACTTCTTGACCTCCCCTTGCTGCCTTTGTTCCTCCTTCTTGACTACCCCTCGCTGCCTTGGTTGCTCCTTCTTGACCGCCCCTCGCTGCCTTTGTTCTTACTTCTTGACCGCCTCTCGCTGCATTTTTCTTCCTTCTTGTCCCCCCCTCGCTGCCTTTGTGCGTCCTTCTTGACCGCCCTTCGCTGCCTTTGTTCTTCCTTTTTGACCGCCCCTTGCTGCCTTTGTTCCTCCTTCTTGACCGCCCCTCGCTGCCTTTGTACCTCCATCTTTACCACCCTTCGCTGCCTTTGTTCCTCCTTCTTGACTGCCCCTCGCTGCCTTGGTTGCTCCTTCTTGACCGCCCCTCGCTGCCTTTGTTCTTACTTCTTGACCTCCCCTTGCTGCCTTTGTTCCTCCTTCTTGACTACCCCTCGCTGCCTTGGTTGCTCCTTCTTGACCGCCCCTCGCTGCCATTGTTCTTACTTCTTGACCGCCTCTCGCTGCATTTTTCTTCCTTCTTGTCCCCCCCTCGCTGCCTTTGTGCGTCCTTCTTGACCGCCCTTCGCTGCCTTTATTCCTCCTTCTTGACCGCCCCTTGCTGCCTTTGTTCCTCCTTCTTGACCGCCCCTCGCTGCCTTTGTTCTTCCTTCTTGACCACCCTTCGCTGCCTTGGTTGCTCCTTCTTGTCCGCCTCTCGCTGCCTTTGTTCTTACTTCTTGACCGCCCCTCGCTGCCTTTGTTCCTCCTTCTTGACTGCCTTTCGGTGCCTTTGTTCCTCCTTTTTGACCACCCTTCTCTTGATTTGTTCTTCCTTCCTAACCGCCCCTCGCTGCCTTTGTGCCTCCTTCTTGACCACCCTTCACTGCCTTTGTTCCTCCTTCTTGGCTTCCCCTCGCTGCCTTTGTTCTTACTTCTTGACCGCCCCTCGCTGCCTTTGTTCCTCCTTCTTGTTCGCCCCTCACTGCCTTTGTGCCTCCTTCTTGACCGCCCTTCGCTGCCTTTGTTCCTCCTTCTTGACTGCCCCTTTGCTGCCTTTGTTCCTCCTTCTTGACCGCCCCTCGCTGCCTTTGTTCCTCCTTCTTGACCACCCTTCGCTGCCTTGGTTGTTCCTTCTTGACCGCCCCTCGCTGCCTTTGTTCCTACTTCTTGACCACCCCTCGCTGCTTTTGTTCTTCCTTCTTGACCGCCACTCGCTGCCTTTGTTCCTCCTTCTTGGCCGCCCCTCGCTGCCATTGTTCTTCCTTCCTGACCGCCTCTCGCTGCCTTTGTTCTTCCTTCTTGACCGCCCCTCGCTGCCTTTGTCCCTCCTTCTTTACCGCCCTTTGCTGCCTTTGTTCCTCCTTCTTGACCGTCCCTCGCTGCCTTTGTTCCTCTTCTTGACCGCCTCTCGCTGCCTTTGTTCCTCCTTCTTGCTGACTGACAGTCCTCTCCTGTGTGACAGGAAGATCTGTGACCCTGGTCTGACTTCCTTCGAGCCCGAGGCGCTGGGGAACCTGGTGGAAGGACACGACTTCCACCGCTTTTATTTTGAAAACGGTGAGTCGTTGCGTACCTAACGAAGACCAGCTTTTTGCTATTGATAACTAACTGTCCCATGTGACATGTTTATTTCAAACACTGTACATGCTAAGGCTAGCATGCTAGCTTTTTAGCAATTTTACCACAGTACACCTCACACCATCGTATAACTTGGTATGCGACACATGCTAACTGTGAACATGCTAATATTAGCATGCTAGATTTTTAGCAATTTTGCCACCGTACACCTCACACCGTCATATAACTCGGTTTGTGACACATGCTAACTGTAAACATGCTAACGTTAGCATGCTAGCCTTTTAGCAATTTTGCCACAGTACACCTCACACCATCGTATAACTTGGTATGCGACACATGCTAACTGTGAACATGCTAATATTAGCATGCTAGATTTTTAGCAATTTTGCCACCGTACACCTCACACCGTCATATAACTTGGTTTGTGACACATGCTAACTGTAAACATGCTAATGTTAGCATGCTGCATGTTAGCCTTTTAGCAATTTTGCCACCGTACACCTCACACCGTCGTATAACTTGGTATGTGACACATGCTAACTGTGAACATGCTAACATTAGCTTGCTAGATTTTTAGCCATTTTGCCACGTACACCTCACACTGTCGTATAACTTGGTTTGTGACACATGCTAACTGTGAACATGCTAACTTTAGCATGCTAGCTTTTAGCAATTTTGCCACTTCACACGGTCATATATCTCGGTATGTGACTCATGCTAACTGTTAACATGCTAATGTTAGCAAGCTAGCTTTTCAGCAATTTTCCCACCTCACACCGTCAAATATCTCGGTATGTAACGCATGCTGACTGTGAACATGTTAATGTTAGCATGCTAGCCTTTTAGATATTTTGCCACCGTACACCTCACACCGTCATATAATTTGGTATTTGACACATGCTAACTGTGAACATGCTAACATTACCATGCTAGCTTTTTCTTTTAGCCATTTTGCTGGTCTACACCTTAGTCATTTGAATTGATAAGTGACACATGCTAGCTGTAAGCATGTTCACATTAGAATGCTAGCTTTCTTTTTTTTTAGCTATTTAGCCACTTAGCACCTCAGAGTCATATAACTTGGTAAATGACACATGCTAACTTTAAACATGGTAACATTAGCATGCTGGCTTTTCAGCCATTTTTCCACTGTACACCTCAGAGTCATATAACTTGGTATGTGACACATGCTAACTGTGAACATGCTAACATTAACATCCTAGCCTTTTTAGCCAATTATGCCGCTGTATACCTCACTTATTTAAGTTCGTATGTAACACATACTAACTTTAAACATGCTAACATTAGTGTGATAGTTTTTTTTGCCATTTTTCCGCCGTACACATCAGTCATTTAACTTTGTACGTGACACATGCTAACTGTAAACATGCTAACATTAGGATACTAGCTTTTTAAGTCCATTTTGTCGCTGAGTCATATAACTTGGTATGTGACACATGCTAACTGTGAACATGTAAACTCTGGCATGCTAGCTTTTTTTAGCCTTTCAGCCACCGTACACCTCAGTTAATTAACTTCATACGTGACACATGCTAACAGTAAACATACTAACGGTAGTATATTAGCTTTTTTAGCCCATTTTTGTGTTGAGTCATATATCTTGGTATGTGACCCATGCTAACTGTGAACATGGTAACATTAGCATACAACATTTTTTAGCCAATTTTGCCGCTGTACACCTCAGTTATTTAAATTTGTAAGTGACACATGCTAACATCAGCATGCTAGCTTTTTTTTCTCGTCAATTTTGCCGCTGTACACCTCAGGCATTTAACTTTGTACGTGGCACATGCTAACTGTATGTTAGCATATTAGCTTGTTTTAGCCATTCTGCCGCCGTACACCTTAGTTTTGACACATGCTAACTATAAATATGCTAACATTAGCATACCAGCTTTTTTAGTCCATTTTGGTGCTGAGTCATGTAACTTGGTATGTGACATGCTAACTGTAAACATGCTAACATTAGCATGCTAGGTTTTTTTTTTAGCCATTTTTCCGCCGTACACCTCAGTCATTTAACTTTGTGCGTGACCAATGCTAACTGTAAATATGCTAACATTAGCATGCTATTTTTTGTGCCAATTTTCCGCCGTACACCTCAGTCATTTAACTTTGTGCGTGACACATGCTAACTGTAAATATGCTAACATTAGCATGTTTTTTTGTGCCAATTTTCCGCCGTACACCTCAGTCATTTAACTTTGTGCGTGACACATGCTAACTGTAAATATGCTGACAATAGCATGCCATTTTTTTTTTGCCAATTTTCCGCCGTACACCTCAGTCATTTAACTTTGTGGGTGACACATGCTAACTGTAAATGTGCTAACATTAGCATGCTATTTTTTTCAGCCAATTTTGCCACTGTTCACCTCAGTCATTTAACTTGGTACGTGACACATGCTAACTGTAAACATGCTAATATTAGCATGCTAGCTTTTTTTCATCAATTTTGCCGCTGTACACCTCAGTTATTTAACTTTGTACGTCACACATGCTAACTGTAAACATGCTAACATTAGCATACTAGCTTTTTGTACACCTCAGAGACATATAACTTAGTATGTAACACATGCTAACATTAAATGTGCTAACATTTTAGCCCCTTTTTTGGCTTATTTTGGCTCAAAAACTATCAATCGAGTTGACGCTATAAACAAGAGGTGCTTAGCTCCTGCTCTTGTTAGCACAAGTACCCTTATCACTGCAGGACGAGGAATAGCTAAACACCGTAGGAGGATACTGTAGCTAACCGCTAACAGCAAGCTAGCGCTGGTAATTGTAAACAAATAGATCTACACAGATATCGACTGTAATGATACCAAGTACATACATTTTGGTACCGGTACCAGAATATTGGTACGGTATGTGTGTGTATGCTGTAGTAGGGAGGTAAGTGGTCTACATTGACTGGAAGTAGACCAGCTGGCGTGGATAATAAGATCCATCCATCCATCCATTTTCTGCCGCTTATTCCCATTCGGGGTCGCGGGGGGCGCTGGCGCCTATCTCAGCTACAATCGGGCGGAAGGCGGGGTACACCCTGGACAAGTCGCCACCTCATCGCAGGGCCAACACAGATAGACAGACAACATTCACACTCACATTCACACACTAGGGCCAATTTTAGTGTTGCCAATCAACCTATCCCCAGGTGCATGTCTTTGGAAGTGGGAGGGATGATGAAAAAAAAATCCCCTAAGAAGGGCGGCTATTGTTGGGGAGATGTCTGCACCTGAGGTAAAAATAGCTGAGTTGTGTCCCAGAAACCTGAATGGAGAGCATGGTCAGTATCGTCTGGGGGATCTCCTCTCAAGTAAACTTCTCTGCTCTCCGCCCCGCAGCCCTGTCCAAAGGCAACAAGCCGGTGCACACCATCCTCCTCAACCCGCACGTGCACCTCATCGGCGAGAGCGCGGCGTGCATCGCCTACATCCGCCTGACCCAGTACATGGACGGCGGCGGCATGCCCCGCACCATGCAGTCCGAGGAGACCCGGGTGTGGCACCGCCGCGACGGCAAGTGGCAGAACATCCACTTCCACCGCTCCGGCTCGCCCAGCATCCCCGCTCAGTAAGTCTCACTCTGGCCCCTGGACACGCGCCTCCGCCGCCCTCTGGTGGAGCGCAGCAGTAACTACATGGAGATATTGCCACAGAAACGGGGGTCTGACCTCGTTTTAACCGAGCAACGGAGACAGAAATATTTACAAAACCCAAAACTAGTGAAGTTGTCACGTTGTGTAAATGGTAAATAAAAATTAATTACAAATTATTTTCAACTTATATTCAATTGAATAGACCGTAAGACAAGATATTTCATGTTCACACTGAGAAATAATCATTAACTTAGAATTTTATAGCAGCAACACATTGCAAAAAAGGCATTTTTACCAGTGTGTTACATGGCCTTTCCCTTTAACAACACTCAGTAAAGGTTTGGGTACTGAGGAGACACATTTTTGAAGTGGAATGCTTTCCTGTCTTTGCTTGATGTACAGCTGAAGTTGTTCAACTGTCTCCTGCCTCATATTATAGCCTTCACATTTTCAATGGGAGACAGGTCTGGACTACAGCCAGGCCCGTCTAGTACCCGCACTTTTACTAAGAAGCCACGCTGTTGAAACACGTGGCCTTGGCATCGTCTTGCTTAAATCAGCAGGGGCGTCCATAATAACGTTGTTTGGATTGCTCCAAAAGCAGTATGTACTTTTCAGCATTAATGGTGCCTTCACAGATGTGTAAGTTACCCATGCCTTGGGCACTAATACACCCCCATACCATCACACATGCTGCCTTTTTCACTTTGCGCCTAAAACAGTCCGGATGGTTCTTTTCCTCTTTGGACCGGAGGACACGACGTCCACAGTTTCCAAAAACAATTTGAAACGTGGACTTATCAGACCACAGAACACTTATATATTTTGTAGTAGTCTATATTAGGTGAGCTCAGGCCGACGTTTCTGGGTGTTGTTGATAAATGGCTTTGGCTTTGCATAGTAAAGTTTTAACTTGCACTTACAGATGTAGCGACCAACTGTAGTTACTGTCAGTGTTTTTTTTTAAGTGTTCCTGAGCCCATGTGGTGATATCCTTGACACACTGATGTCGCTTTTAGATGCAGTACTGCCTGAGGGATCCAAAGTGCGTAATATCATGGCTTACGTGCAGTGATTTCTCCAGATTCTTTGAACCTTTTGATGATATCACGGAGTGTTGATGGTGAAATCCCTAAATTCTTTGCAATAGCTCGTTGAGAAAATTTGTAATAAATCAATTTGCTCCGGCATTTGTTGACAAAGTGGTGACCCTCGCCCCGTGCTTGTTTGTGAACGACTGAGCATTTCATGGAAGCTGCTTTTGTACCCAATGAAGGCACCCACCTGTACCCAATTAGCCTGTTCACCTGTGGGATGTTCCAAATAAGTGTTTGTTGAGAATTCCTCATCTTTCTCAGTCTTTCTTTCCGCTTGTGTCAGCTTTTTTGAAACATGTTGCAGGCATCCAATTCCAAATGAGCTAATATTTGCAAAAAACCACAAAGTTTACCAGTGTGAACATGAAATATCTTGTCTTTGCAGTCTATTCAATTGAATATAAGTTAAAAAGCATTTGCAAATCATTGTATTCTCTTTTAATTTACAATTTACACAACGTGACAACTTCACTGCTTTCATATATGTATGTATATATATTTGTGTGTAAATGTATGTATGTATGTGTGTATATATATATATATATTTATATATATGTATATATATATATATTTATATATACATACCTATACACACACGTATAGATATGTATATATATATATATATATATATATATATATATATATATATGTGGAAGTCTGCTGCTTCTGGGTTCTCGGGACCAACAAGGACTGACATGACAAGCTTTCAAGTTTGACAAGATTTATTTTTTCCAATAATCTTTTCTGCTTTACAGCAATTGTCTCCCTTCAGCAATGTCACTCTCTGCCTTTCGGCATTGTTCTGTCCAGCTCTCTCTCGCTGCCTCCCGACTGCGGCCTTTTAACAGAACGACAGGTGATTAGATGAACACTTTCAGCTATGTCATCCACTCACCTGTCGCCAACCTCGAAGCCGGCCCTGCCACAGCCCGCTTCCCCGCAGTCGCGCAGGCCACACCCACCACATACCGCCACCGCCAGAATCAGGCCCCCCCCCCCACCCCCCTCCTGTAAGGGAGTGGGCAGGAAGTCGGCCACAGCCATCTGTGCACCCGGTCTGTGGATCACTCTGAAGTTGTAGGGTTGCAAAGCCAGATACCAACGGGTGATCCACGCGTTGGCATCCTTCATGCGGTGGAGCCACTGGAGAAGTTTGTGGTCCGAGCAGAGGCTGAATGAGCGCCCCAGGAGCTAGTATCGGAGGGCCCCGACCGCCCATCGGATGGCGAGGCACTCCCTCTCCACTGTGCTGTACCTCGCCTCCCTTTCAGATAGCTTTCGGCTGATGTAAAGGATGGGCCGGTCGACGCCCTCCCCCTGCTGGGACAAAACAGCTCCCAGTCCTCTGCCCGACGCGTCTGCTTGCAGACAAAACGGGAGAGAAAAATCAGGCATGTGTAGGACTGGCTCCTCGCAGAGGGCTTTCTTAACACTCTCAAACGCCTGCTGGCACCGCTTCGTCCTCTGGACCAGATCTGGGGCACCCTTTCGGGTGAGGTCAGTTATTGGGCTGGTCATGTCCGCAAACCGGGGGATAAACCTCCGGTAGTACCCCGCCAGACCCAAAAACTGCCTCACCTCTTTTTTCGTCTTGGGGGTTGGGCAGGCCGCAATCACCGCTGTTTTATCTACCTGCGGCCGCATTTGCCCTCCTCCTAAGTGGTACCCCAAATACTGTACTTCCCTCCGGCCAACTGCACACTTCGCCGGGTTGGCGGTGAGCCCCGCCTGCCTCAGGGACTCGAGCACTGCCCCCACCCGCATCATGTGTTGTTCCCAGCCGCTACTCTGGATGATGACATCATCCAGGTAGGCGGCCGCGTATGCAGCGTGGGGTCGCAGCACCCGGTCCATGAGGCGCTGGAACATGGCAGATGGGAGTGTGACAAATTGGTACAAACCTTCCGGAGAGGAAAAGGCCGTTTTTTCCTTGGATTCTGGTGACAAGGGAATCTGCCAGTAGCCCTTGGTCAACTCCAGTGTCGTGAAAAAAACGAGCAGTGCCCAGCAGATCTAGGAGCTCGTCGACCCGGGGCATTGGGTACGCGTCAAATCGTGATACTTCATTCACCTTGCGGTAATCCACACAGAACCGTACAGACCCATCTTTCTTCCCTACAAGAACTATGGGGCTACACCACGCACTGTGGGATTCTTCTATTATGCCCAATTCCAGCATGGATTTTAATTCCTCCCGAACTATTTTACATTTGTGTATGGCCGAGAGCGCACCGTAACACCCGGGCTGGTCTCGATATGATATTGGATGAGATTCGTGCGGCCGGGCCGAGGGGCGAACACGTCAGAGAAGCGCTTCTGCAGTTTAGCAACATCCGCTTTCTGCGCTAACGTGAGCTGATTATCACAGGGGAGAGGAGACGGAGGGACAGAGCGCGGGATCTCTGGTCCCAACTCCTCCTCCTCTCTCACTACCGTTACCATGGAGACAGGCTGCGCCTCCCTCCATGCCTTCAACAGGTTAAGATGGTAGATTTGCGTGTCTCCGCCCCGGTCCGAGCGTCGAACTTCGTAATCCACATCACCCACTTGCCGTGTGACCCCAAAGGGTCCTTGCCACTTTGCAAGTAATTTTGAGGTGGATGTTGGGAGTAATACAAGGACTTTTTCTCCCGGTGAAAATTTTCTTAGTTTGGTTCCCTTGTTGTACGTGCGCTGTTGTCGTTCCTGGGCACGGAGCAAATTCTCACGTGATAATTGCGCCAACGTGTGGAGTTTTGCTAGCATGTCCAGAACGTACTGCACTTCATTTTTGCTGGAGCTTGGACTTTCTTCCCAACTTTCTTTAATTACATCCAACACTACGCGTGGTTTTCTGCCGTATAACAGCTCAAAAGGCGTAAAGCCAGTGGAGGATTGGGGTACCTCCCGCATCACAAACATGAGGGGATCCAGCCATTTATCCCAATTTGATTTGTCCTTGTGCGTAAACTTACGGATCATGGTTTTTAGCGTTTTGTTTAGTCGCTCCACCAGCTCATCCGTTTGTGGATGATACACGCTAGTGCGGATCGCTTTAATTCCCAATAACCCGTACAGTTCCTTTATCGTGCGTGACATAAAGGACGTGCCCTGGTCAGTCAAAATCTCTTTCGGGATTCTAACTTGGGAAATGACCTGAAACAGCACTTGCGCCACACTCTTTGCAGAGATGGAGCGCAGCGGCACTGCTTCGGGGTAGCGCGTTGCGTAATCCACTAGGACTAACACAAAGCGATACCCCCGTGAGCTCGGGTGAAATGGTCCGGTGAGGACCATCCCAATTCTGTCGAATGGGACCTCCATGAGCGGCAATGGGCGCAAAGGGGCCTTCGGGGTGGTCGCTGGGTTCACCAGCTGGCAGTCCGGACAGACGGCGCACCAGCGGCGCACGTGTGGCCGGATGACCCGATTCAGTGTTTTATCATACCCCAAATGTCCGGCCATAAGATTAATATGCGCCGCCTGGAAAACCATTTCCCGGCGGCGTTTTGGCACCAACAACTGGGTGATTTCCTCTCCTGTTTGAGTGTCACAGCTCACTCGGTACAATCTATCTCTCATAATGGAGAAGTGAGTAAATACCCGCGCTGTTCCCGGGCGCATCGGCTGACCGTCTATATAATCTACTTGGTCCCAGGCCGCGTGCAAAGTTTTGTCTTGAGACTGCTCGAGGGGAAAATCTTCCATAGGATGCCAATAGGGGCCCGGGGAGGCTTCCCACGAAGCCTCCGCCGGTTCCGGCTCGGCAGTGTCGGATGGCCCCGCCTCGCCGCTGAGAACTGCGCGGACATTCCCTTTTCCCTACGCATTGTGTCAGTAAGCGCCTAAACGCCTAATTTGTGCCCAAAATTACGGGGTGCGAGAGGTGCGTACTTACAGCTACCTCAACTATATGTATATATATACATGTATATATATATATGTATATATGTATGTACATGTGTATATATATATATATACATGTACTGTATATACAGTATGTGTGTATCTATGTGTGTATATATGTATATATATATGTGTATACATATATGTATATATATTAATATATGATAAACTATATTACATCTAAATAAATTATATCTGTATATTTTATAAAAAAATATCATATATATATTAAACAATATCACATATATTATGTATATATATTAATGTATGATAACCGATACAATATCACATATATATATATATATATATATATATATATATATATATATATATATATATATATATATATATATATATATATATATATGGTAAATGGGTTGTACTTGTATAGCACTTTTCTTTTCTACCTATATATATATACATATATATACATATATATATATATATATATATATATATATATATATATATATATATATTTATATATATATATATATATATAAATCAGTGACGTGCGGTGAGGTTCATTGCTGGTGAGGCACTGACTTCATCACAGTCAGATTTACAAACATATGAACCCTAAAGAGTATCTTATTCACCATTCGATTGGCAACAGTTAACGGGTTATGTTTAAAAGCTCATACCAGCATTCTTTACACATACAAACTGTAGCACACAAAAAAAGCACATTTAATTAAAAAAAACGTTATTATGGTCTTACCTTTACTGTTCATCCAAAGCCAAGTCTATCTCGGACATCCCGAACTTTTTGTGCACGATCTGGCTTTGAATGTGAGTGGTCGACCGCTCATGTTTGACGAGGCTTCTCTGCAAATTCTTCAGGTCACAATATCCCATCTGAGTCCAGACATTGTCACAAGAAGAGAAGAGAAGACAGGAAAAGCAGAAAAGGCGGTTTCTTGCTGGACATCCACACAGCCAGCCTTTTCGTGTGTAGCACGCCGTTTGAAAAGTGCGGGTCTTCTGTCCCGAAGTCTGAAGCAAACCTTTTAGCTCCGGCGTTGGTCTTCCATTAATTATTATCTCCTGCTTTGATTGGAAATCCAGTTTACCAAACTGTTTTATTTTAAATATAAAATCCTCCATTTTAAAACTCCAGGCGAGAGGAAAAAACGAGAGGAAAACATAAACGGCCAACTTGACTTGCTAACTGTAGTTCAGGGGTCACCAACCTTTTTGAAACCAAGAGCTACTCTTGGGTACTGGTTAATGCAAAGGGCTACCAGTTTGATACACACTTAAATAAATTGCCAGAAATAGCTAATTTACCTTTGAATAGGTAAATTGATATATATATAAAAAATGGGTATTTCTGTCTGTCATTCCGTCGTACATTTTTTTCCTTTTACGGAAGGTGTTTTGTAGAGAATAAATGATGAAAAAAACACTTAAATGAACGGTTTAAAAGAGGAGAACTCACGAACAAAATGAAAATAAATTTTGTAACATAGTTTATCTTCAATTTCGACTCTTAAAAATTCAAAATTCAACCCAAAAAAAATGAAGAGAAAAACCAGCTAATTCGAATCTTTTGGAAAAAATTTAAATAATAATTTATGGAACATCATTAGTAATTTTTCCTGATTAAGATTAATTTTAGAATTTTGATGACATGTTTTAAATAGGTTAAAATCCAATCTACACTTTGCTAGAATATATAACAAATTGGACCAAGCTATATTTCTAACAAAGACAAATCCTCATTTCTTCTAGATTTTCCAGAACAAAAATTTTAAAAGAAATTCAAAAGACTTTGAAATAAGATTTAGATTTGATTCTACAGCTTTTCTAGATTTGCCAGAATGATTTTTTTGAATTTTAATCATAATAAGTTTAAAGAAATATTTCACAAATATTCTTTGTGGAAAAAACAGAAGCTAAATTGAAGAATTAAATCAAAATGTATTTATTATTCTTTACAATAAAATAAATACATTTACTGCAACATTGATTTAAATTTTCAGGAAAGAAGAGGAAGGAATTTAAAAGGTAAAAGGTTTATTTGTTTAAAAATCCTAAAATCATTTTTAAGGTTGTATTTTTTCTCCAAAAATGTTTTTCTGAAAGTTATAAGAAGCAAAGTAAAAAAAATAAATGAATTTATTTAAACAAGTGAAGACCAAGTCTTTAAAGTATTTTCTTGGATTTTCAAATTCTATTCGAGTTTTGTCTCCCTTAGAATTAAAAATGTAGAGCAAAGCGAGACCAGCATGCTAGTAAATAAATACAATTTAAAAAATAGAGGCAGCTTACTAGTAAGTGCTGCTTTTTGAGCTAATTTAGAACAGGCTAGCGGGCTACTCATCTGGTCCTTACTGGCTACCTGGTGCCCGCGGGCACCGCGTTGGTGACCCCTGCTGTTGATTGTTGTCACTTTTTCTGCAGCCGCAAGAATGATTCCTGGGATCACTAGCGGCCTTTACCGCCAGGAGGCCGCATTACTGGGAGCCTCACACAGTGCGATCTTCGCAGGCGTTTTATGATTGCTCAGCATAAGAAATACGTTACACACATACAGTTGTTGACAAAATACAATGTACATTATATACTTCAGCTAACTAAACTATGGAAATGTATAATATAATTCATTTAGCAATACGGTCTCACTGCACCACAGCCAACAGTTAGCTGAGTCATTGCCATGGTGACTGGGAGGCTCACCGCAAGTCTCTGCTCAGAATTTTAACGGCAAATGTGAAAATTAAGCGATTTTGGAAAAAATAATAATTTAAAACTGGTGAAGTTAAATGGAAAATAACTTCATAGTATAATCACTGGATACATAAAACAATATAATTATTTGTTTTTCTTTTTACATTTTTTCTTTCCATGATGGCAGGTGAGGCCACACCTCACCTGCTGCCCCTGACTGCACTTCACTAATTTTATATATATATATATGTATATATATATATATATATATATATATATATATATATATATATATATATATATATATATATATGAAACAATATAACATAACATGTTAACATCTATATACATGTATATATATTTATATTATATGTTACATATTATATATTAAATGATCAGAAATTTCAATAATTCTTAACTTTAACAAACATATTTTTTACAAAAATAAACATTTTAATAAGTGAAATCCACTTGCATTACAACGGCAAAAGAGGAGCTGATGAGAACAGAGCCGAAGGGAGGGATGTGGGGGAGGGGCAGTGTGTGTGTGTGTGTGTGTGTGTGTGTGTGTGTGTGTGTGTGTGCGTGTGTTTGTGTGTGTGTGTAGTGTGCGTGCGTGCGTGCAGGAGGTGGCGCCACTGGACAAGAGATAACGTTACTCCTCCACTTTGGCATCTTTTTCCAGAAAAGTCCTGTCTCATCACAATTAAAACTGGCTGTGGTACGAAGTTTGCCATTCATGTACTTCAGGACACTAAATGAATGAATGAATGAATGAATGAAAGTTTGTAAATGGAAAGTTCCTGTGTTTTTACTAACTGATCTCCTCTCTCTCTGCCTCTGCAGTTAATGGAACATCATCATGGGGTTTGAAAGCATCAGCAAATGTGACCTTTGACCCTCACAGGACACACGTATTATTACATTTAATCAAAGGACGTCGTTCTTTAATTAAACCACCAGCAGGTGGCAGCACAGTATTATTACGAAATATTGGCAGCAGTGTTTTTTTGTTGAGTTCACTTTTTTTTTTTAAAGATGTTTTGGTATGCATTTGAAATATATATACACCAATTAGAACTCTACTGCTGTGACCTCTCCCTGACATGTAGTTCTGTGTTTTTCAACGTGTATATCCGTGCGTGTAAAACACAAACAATTGGAAGAGGCTGTCGGGAGTGAGCTTGCTCTAGTTCCGCTGATGTAAATACTTTGTGATGCTGGCTGAAAACGCCAGCCATGGAATTGCTATTCTCGCTATCAGAAAGGTCAGCGTGTGTTTTGGTGTTTGGATCTTATTCTCATTCACGCTCATTGGAAAAAAACAAAACAAACTGGTTTTTATTTGAGTTTTTGTTTTTTAAAATGCAGGTAAAAAATTAAAAAAACTAAGCTTTTTTTTTTAAGTTGAAAAGCGATACCTAAATAAGAACATTGTATATTTAATATAAGAAAAATTAAAATCCCCTGTAACGCGAACAAAACAGACCAAAACATGTGCTTTATCATTTGCAGATACCGGATGTTTTATTTTCAAAATAAAAACGGGGTTAATTACCACGGTACCCATGTGTCTGTGGCTCTGGCTTAAATGTACTTGGAGCAAAATTATCTCAGACATGGAGGACTGACACCTACAAAATGTCCACACATATTAACAGAAAGTGAAAGACAGATCAAAACGGATGTGTTGTCATATTCTGAACCGGAAGTAGCAATTTTAAAGACAGGACTGCGGACATTTGCAAAACAGTTGTATTTGTTGGATCCACATTGTTGGTTTGACCATTACAATTTGGTCACTTTTCCTACCAACAACACAACCTAACATCGATTAAACCTTGTCAAAAAGAATGTTGTTTCAATGTTAGGTCTGAGTTGTTCAACATTAGAACCCAATATCGAATAAACGTCATCAAAAAGCGTGTTGTTTCAATGTTGTATTTGTGTTGTAAAATATTGGTTGAGAAAAGACCAAAACTCAATGGTCAAATCAACATTGTCAAAAAGCATGTTGTTTCAACATTTGTTTGAGTTGCTCAACGTTAGAACCCAACATTGATTAAACATTGTCAAACACCACGTTGTTTCAATGTTATGTTTGAGCTGCTTAACGTCAGAACCCAACATTGATTAGACATTCTCAAAAAGCATGTTGTTTCAACGTTTCTTTGAGTTGCTCAACATTAGAACCCAACATTGATTAAAAGTTAAAAAGCATGTTGTTTCAACGTTATGTATGAGTTGCTCAACGTCAGAACCCAACATTGATTAAACGTTGTTGAAAACCATGTTGTCTAAACATTAGGTGTGAATTATAGAATATTGGTTGAGAAGTGACCAAACTTCAATGGTCAAATCAATGCCAGAACCCAACATTGATTAAACATTGTCAAAAAGCATGTTGTTTCAACGTTAGGTTTGAGCTGGTCATTGTCAGAACCCAACATTGAATAAACGTCATCAATAAGCATGTTGTGCCAACATTAGGTTTGAGAAACTAAACGTTAGAACTTAACAGTGATTAAACGTTAAAAAGCATGTTGTTTCAACGTTACCATTGAGTTGCTCAGCGTCAGAACCCGACATTAATTAAACGTTGTTGAAAAGCATGTTTTCTCAACCTTAGGTTTGAGTTGCAGAATATTGGTTGAGATGTGACCAAATTTCAATGGTCAAATCAACGCCAGCACCCAACATTGATTAAACATTGTCAAAAAGCATGTTGTTTCAAAATTAGGTTTGAGCTGGTCATTGTCAAAACCCAACATTGATTAAACGTCGTCAAAAAGCGTGTTGTTCCAACATTAAGTTTGAGACACTCAACGTTAGAACACAACATTGACTAAACATCATCAAAAAGCATGTTGTTTCAACGTTGTATTTGTGTTGGAAAATATTGGTTGGAAAATGACCAAATTTCAATTGTTAAATCAATGTTGGAGCCCGACATCGATTAACCGTCTTCAAAAAGCATGTTCTTTCAACGTTAGGTTTGAGTTACTCAACGTCAGAACCCAACATTGATTAAACGTCGGCAAAAAGCGTGTTGTTCCATCATTAGTTTTGAGACACTCAACGTTAGAACCCAACATTGATTAAACGTTAAAAAGCATGTTGTTTCAACGTTATGTTTGAGTTTCTCAACATCAGAATCTAACATTGATTAAAAGTCATCAAAAAGCGTGTTGCTTCAACGTTATGTTTGAGTTGCCCGACGTCAGAACCTGACGTTAAATAAACGTCGTCAAAAACCATGTTGTTTCAACGTTGTATTTGTGTTGTACAATATTGGTTGGGAAATGACCAAAATTCAAGAGTCAAATCAACGTCCAAACCCAACAATTGATCAATCGTTGTCAAAAGGTACATTGTTTCAACGTTATGATTGAGTTGCTGATCGTCAAAACCCGACATTGATCAAACGTCTTCAAAAAGCATGTCGTTCCAACGTTATGTTTGAGTTGCCCAACGTCAGCACCTTATTCAACAAGTTCTCAACGTTGTTTCAATGCCAGGACGTGTGTTTAGATCTCTGTCCTCGTCCTCGTTGTGTCATAATGTGCCCGCTTTTACTTTGAAAATACAACTCGTCCAATAAAAACATCATTTTTGGTGTGTTTTTTCCGTCTCTGTTTACTGGGGATCTTCATTTTTCTTTTATGAAACATATCATGAAAATCAAAAAGTTTTTTTTTCGTATTGCTTTTCAGCACCATAAAGAAAAGGTGTTTTATTGTTCAATTTTTTCAGTTTTTTGCAACTTCCATTTATAAAAAGAAACTCCCATTACCAAAACATACACTGAGCTATTTTTATGTTTGCTACAAGCTACAATACTCATTGAAATGTAAAGAAAGCAGAGCTTACACTTTGCATCGGACTATGTTTGCTTTTATATGGGAGATATAAGAACTAGGAGACTGTAGCATAAATGTAATATATATCAACACTGGAGACTATTGTGTCGTGCATGGGGGGCAATATTGAGTAAGGTCATATAAAAGTATAATAATATCTTCTGTTTGAGTTGTGAATCACTGACTTGTTTGTTCATGTTGTGCACCAGTCCTGTCCCAGATGTCTCTGATGTCCTCCAGTATCATGAAACGTGTAAAAAAAAGAATAACAACAACACAACAATGAAGGTACATATCGAAGTGGAAGGTCTGGAAAATGACAAAAAAAAAATGAAGCACCTTTTTTCGTTTTGTATGAAATGTTTAGAAAGTAAGCTCCTTTTTCATAATGTTTGTGTTTGTATCGTATGAGTGTGCGTGTACAAGAAGGGCCTTTTTATTCCCATCTTTTGTTTCCGGTGTGCTACGTTGCCGGCGGCACGTGAAGATGATGCAAGGTGGAGCTGACGCCCTCAATCAGATGCTGGCTTGACTAAAGTCGCACAAAATCTTTGGAGTCGGGACTTTACAAAACGAGGCAACAATGTCGGCGTCTTTATCCTCCGTTGGCTCGCTTGGTCTCTCATAAGAGGACGAAAGACAGGAACTTCCTTTTCCTCCATGAAGCGAACGATGTCAGTTCGATGCTCAGCTGCTGTACTTGTGCGTGTGACAGTGGCCACGGCAACGGATGGCTTATAACGTTAAATTAGGAAATAAAGAAATGAGGTAAACCGTGTGATCGTGGAGAAGTTTTTTTTATTCATTGCTATATATATTTTTTTCAAACTAAGCATACAGTTATGCTCTAAACACAAATAAAGTTGAAGAAAATATTTTGGTGCACTCAGGGATGATATAGTCCTGATTGTCTTTTAATTTTGCGTATAACTCTAAGTTATTAACTTGTTTTATATGTATGTTTGATCACATTGAAACCCAGAAAAAATTTAACTTTTTTTTTTTTTTTTACATTAAATAATTGTCTGGGCTGAAAACAATTGCTATTTTTTTTTTTGTTTGGTCTGAAAAAGTGTTTATTTTTTATGCAATATGAATAATTATTTAGGTCAGGGGTCCCCAACCATTTATATATATATATATATATATATATATATATATGTATATATGTATACATACTGTATATGTATATGTGTATATGTATATATGTGTCTATATACACTCTTAATTATATTTATATATATGTGTGTCTATATACACACTTATATATGTATAATAAAAATATTTGTTTATACATATATATATTATATACCTTTATATATATATATATATATATATATATATATATATATATATATACGTATAGTGTGAAGTGAAGTGCATTTTATTTGTTTTTATTAATCAAAGTGCTTTACATAGAGAAATTAATTAACTACATATTTAATATACATTTAATTTGAACCAGTGTGGACGCCACTGGGAGCGGCTGTGAAGCAGGAATCGAACATGGAACCCTCAAATTGCTGGCATGGCCGCTCTAACAACTGAGCCACGCCCCCCCAATGTTTATGTATCTATGTACAGTATATATATATATATATATATATATATATGTATATATATATATCCAGCCATCCATCCATTTTTTTACCGCTTCTCCCTTCTGGGGTCGCTGGAGCCTATCTCAGGTGCATTCGGGCGGAAGGCATCGTTCACCCTGGACAAGTTCCATTTCATTATGTGCATTTGTGATTTTCAAAAAAAAAAAGTGCAAACAAGGCAAACAAAAAACTACTTATTCACTGAGTTTGAAAACAATATAACAATGTTTAAAGCTAACAAAATATTTGAAAAACATTCCAATAATAAACAGAACTATTGAAAAATACACATGCAAGACAACATTTTGTAACGTTCTATCCAATACTTCTCCTTTCCAAGTTTTTTTTTTCTTATTTAAAAGCACGTTAAGTGTTTAAATTGTGATGTTTTGGGGGCTCGGCGCGGATTAATTGAATTGCAGTTCATTTCAGCGGTGAAGATGGATTTGAGATACGAGCATTTTCAGCGCTGTGACAGAAGCAAATGACTCGTAAGTTGAGGTGTATTAAATGTGGCTGGCCCCGCCCATCTGCCCTAAAGAGGAGAAAGTTTTGATGTGTGACGCAGCCTCTCCACCTGTCTAATATCCTCAACCTACAGGTACAAAGTTTTATTAAAACTACTTAAATAAAACTTAAAAATACTGAACATGTGCTAAACAAGTGGTCTGCAATGCCGTTTTTTTTTACAGTAGGCTACGCCGTCAGCCAAGCTAACTCGGCTATGCTAGCTAGGAATAGCCGAGTTAGCTTGTAGAATAACTCAACAGTTTGATACATCTGGGAAGGGATCGATGAATAATATTTGATATCACTCGATAAATCTCTTTTTGACAAAGTATAAAGATCTATTCCAGGGGTCACAGACCTTTTTGAAACCAAGAGCTACTTCTTGCGTACTGATTGATACACACTTAAGTAAATTGCCAGAAATAGCCAATTTGCTCAATTTACCTTTAATAAATAAATCTCTATATATATTTTAAAAAAAGGGTATTTTTGTCTGTCATTCCGTCATACATTTTTTTTCGTTCTACGGAAGGTTTTTTTGTAGCGAATAAATGATGAAAAAAACACTTAATTGAACGATTTAAATGCCTACTGAAATTAGATTTTCTTATTTAAACGGGGATAGCAGGTCCATTCTATGTGTCATACTTTAACATTTCGCGATATTGCCATATTTTTGCTGAAAGGATTTAGTAGAGAACATCGACGATAAAGTTTGCAACTTTTGGTCGCTAATAAAAAAAGCCTTGCCTGTACCGGAAGTAGCAGACAATGTGCGCGTGACGTCACTGGTTGTAGAGCTCCTCACATCTTCACATTGTTTACAATCATGGCCACCAGCAGCGAGAGCGATTCGGACTGAGAACACGACGATTTCCCCATTAATTTGAGCGAGGATGAAAGATTCGTGGATGAGGATAGTGAGAGTGAATGACTAGAAAAAAAAAGGCGAGGGCAGTGGGAGCGATTCAGATGTTATTAGACACATTTACTAGGATAATTCTGGAAAATATGATTATTGTGTTAATAGTGTTTTAGTGAGATTATAAAGTCATACCTGAAAGTCGTAGGGATGTGGTGACCGCCAGTGTCTCTGATGGAAGCCATGGAGTAGCCAAGAAAGTCACAGCTGCCTCTTTGACAGCTGCAGGAGGACGCAAGCTCCGCTCATGTCTCCGGTAAGAACCAACTTAATACCACAATTTTCTCACCAAAACCTGCCAGTTGACATGTGGTAGAGAAACATGTTCGCTTGACCGCTCTGTTCCATATTAAAGCTTCATAACAAACAAAGACACACCGGCTGTGTTTGTGTTGCTACACCACTTTCCACCAAATGCATTCTTCTTTGTAGTATCCATTATTAATTGAAGTAATTGTAAAAGATTCAGCAACACAGATGTCCAGAATACTGTGTTTGATTGATTGATTGATACTTTTATTAGTAGATTGCACAGTACAGTACATATTCCGTACAATTGACCACTAAATGGTAACACCCGAATAAGTTTTTCAACTTGTTTAAGTCGGGGTCCACGTTAATCAATTCATGGTGTAAACTATGCAATTAAATCGGATGACTTTTAGCCCTGAGTGCTGCTGGGATAAAATGTCCGCTACAACCAATAACGTCACAAACACGCGTCAACATGAGCGTCATCATTCCGCAAGGTTTTCAACAGGACACTTTGCGGGAAATTTTAAATTGCAATTTAGTAAACTAAACCGGCCGTATTGGCATGTGTTGCAATGTTAAGATTTCATCATTGATATATAAACTATCAAACTGCGTGGTCGGTAGTAGTGGGTTTCAGTGGGCCTTTAATAAATAAATCTATATATCTAAAAAAAAATTGGTATTTCTGTCCGTCATTCCGTCGTAAATTTTTTTCCTTTTACGGAAGGTTTTTTGTAGCGAATGAATGATGAAAAAAAAACACTTCATTGAACGGTTTAAAAGAGGAGAAGACACGAAAAAAATGAAAATTAAATTTTGAAACATAGTTTATCTTCAATTTCGACTCTTTAAAATTCAAAATTCAGCCGAAAAAAATTAAGAGAAAAACTAGCTAATTCGAATCTTTCTGAAAAAATTAAAAAAATAATTTATGGAACCATCCATCCATCCATCTATCCATCTTCTTCCACTTATCCGACGTCGGGTCGCGGGGGCAGCAGCTTAAGCAGGAAAGCCCAGACTTCCCTCACCCCAGCCACTTAATCTAGCTCTTCCCAGGGGATCCCGAGGCGTTCCCATGTCAGCCGGGAGACATAGTCTTCCCAACGTGTCCTGGGTCTTCCCCGTGGCCTCCTAGCGGTTGGACGTGCCCTAAATGCATCCCTAGGGAGGCGTTCTGGTGGCATCCTGACCAGATGCCCGAACCACCTCATCTGGCTCCTCTCAATGTGGCGAAGCAGCGGCTTTACTTTGAGTTCTTTCCGGATGACAGAGCTTCTCACCCTATCTCTAAGGGAGAGCCCCACCACACGGCGGAGGAAACTCATTTGGGCCGCATGTACCCTTGATCTTATCCTTTCGGTCATGACCCAAAGCTCATGACCATAGGTGAGGATGGGAACGTAGATCGACCGGTAAATTGAGAGCTTTGCCTTCCGGCTCAGCTCCTTCTTCACCACAACGGATCGGTACAACGTCCGCATTACTGAAGACGCCGCACCGAGCCGCCTGTCGATCTCACGATCCACTCTTCCCTCACTCGTGAACAGGACTCCTTGGTACTTGAACTCCTCCACTTGGGGCAGGGTCTCCTCCCCAACCCGGAGATGGCACTCAGCCCTTTTCCGGGAGAGAGCCATGGACTCGGATTTATGGAACATCATTAATAATTTTTCTAGTTAAAAAGCTCCTCGGTGGCAAGGCCCCAGGGGTGGATGAGATCCGCCCGGAGTTCCTTAAGGCTCTGGATGCTGTGGGGCTGTCTTGGTTGACAAGACTTTGCAGCATCGCGTGGACATCGGGGGCGGTACCTCTGGATTGGCAGACCGGGGTGGTGGTTCCTCTCTTTAAGAAGGGGGACCGGAAGGTGTGTTCCAACTATCGTGGGATCACACTCCTCAGCCTTCCCGGTAAGGTTTATTCAGGTGTACTGGAGAGGAGGCTACGTCGGATAGTCGAACCTCGGATTCAGGAGGAACAGTGTGGTTTTCGTCCTGGTCGTGGAACTGTGGACCAGCTCCATACACTCGGCAGGGTTCTTGAGGGTGCATGGGAGTTTGCCCAACCAGTCTACATGTGCCTTGTGGACTTGGAGAAGGCATTCGACCGTGTCCCTCGGGAAGTCCTGTGGGGAGTGCTCAGAGAGTATGGGGTATCGGACTGTCTTATTGTTGCGGTCCGTTCCCTGTACGATCAGTGCCAGAGCTTGGTCCGCATTGCCGGCAGTAAGTCGAACACATTTCCAGTGAGGGTTGGACTCCGCCAAGGCTGTCCTTTGTCACCGATTCTGTTCATAACTTTTATGGACAGAATTTCTAGGCGCAGTCAAGGCGTTGAGGGGTTCCGGTTTGGTAACCGCAGGATTAGGTCTCTGCTTTTTGCAGATGATGTGGTCCTGATGGATTCATCTGACTGGGATCTTCAGCTCTCGCTGGATCGGTTCGCAGCCGAGTGTGAAGCGACCGGAATGAGAATCAGCACCTCCAAGTCCGAGTCCATGGTTCTCGCCCGGAAAAGGGTGGAATGCCATCTCCGGGTTGGGGAGGAGACCCTGCCCCAAGTGGAGGAGTTCAAGTACCTAGGAGTCTTGTTCACGAGTGAGGGAAGAGTGGATCGTGAGATCGACAGGCGGATTGGTGCGGCGTCTTCAGTAATGCGGACGTTGTACCGATCCGTTGTGGTGAAGAAGGAGCTGAGCCGGAAGGCAAAGCTTTCAATTTACCGGTCGATCTACGTTCCCATCCTCACCTATGGTCATGAGCTTTGGGTCATGACCGAAAGGATAAGATCACGGGTACAAGCGGCCGAAATGAGTTTCCTCCGCCGTGTGGCGGGGCTCTCCCTTAGAGATAGGGTGAGAAGCTCTGCCATCCGGGAGGAACTCAAAGTAAAGCCGCTGCTCCTCCACATCGAGAGGAGCCAGATGAGGTGGTTCGGGCATCTGGTCAGGATGCCACCCGAACGCCTCCCTAGGGAGGTGTTTAGGGCACGTCCAACCGGTAGGAGGCCACGGGGAAGACCCAGGACACGTTGGGAAGACTATGTCTCCCAGCTGGCCTGGGAACGCCTCGGGATCCCCCGGGAAGAGCTAGATTAAGTGGCTGGGGAGAGGGAAGTCTGGGTTTCCCTGCTTAGGCTGTTGCCCCCGCGACCCGACCTCGGATAAGCGGAAGATGATGGATGGATGGATTAATAATTTTTCCTGATTAAGATCAATTTTAGAATTTTTATGACATGTTTTAAATAGGTTAATATCCAATCTGCACTTTGTTAGAATATATAACAAATTGGACCAAGCTATATTTCTATCAAAGACAAATCATTATTTCTTGTAGATTTTCCAGAACAAAAATTTTAAAAGAAATTCAAAAGACTTTGAAATAAGATTTAAATTTGATTATACAGATTTTGTAGATTTGCCAGAATATTTTTTTTGAATTTTAATCATAATAAGTTTGAAGAAATATTTTACAAATATTCTTCGTCGATAAAACAAAAGCTAAAATGAAGAATTCAATTAAAATGTATTTATTATTCTTTACAATAAAAAAAAAAAAATTCTTGAACATCGATTTAAATTTAAATTGATTTAGATATATGCGTTTAAAAATCCTAAAATCATTTTTAAGGTTGTATTTTTTTCTCTAAAATTGTCTTTCTGACAGTTATAAGAAGCAAAGTAAAAAAATAAATGAATTTATTTAAACAAGTGAAGACCAAGTCTTTCAAATATTTTCTTGGATTTTCAAATTCTATTTGAGTTTTGTCTCTCTTAGAATTAAAAATGTCGAGCGAAGCGAGACCAGCTTGCTAATAAATAAATAAAATGTAAAAAATAGAGGCAGCTCACTGGTAAGTGCTGCTATTTGAGCTATTTTTAGAACAGGCCAGCTGGTTACTCATCTGGTCCTTACGGGCTACCTGGTGCCCACGTGCACCGTGTTGGTGACCCCTGATCGTTGAATAAAACTACTTCAATAATACTTCATAATACTATACAAGTCCTAAACCAGTGGTCTGCAATGTGATTTATTCCAAGCTAACGCGGGTATGCTAGCTAAGAATAGCGAATTAGCTTTTTGAACAGGGGTGGCAAACATACGGCCCGTGGGCCGGATAAGGCCTGTGAACAGGTTTTACCCGGCCCGCGTGATGAGTTTGCCAAGTATTAAAATGAGTTGCATTTTCTTTTTAATGAAAGAAACTGCTGTTCTGAATGTGTCCATTGGATATCACTATAGCAATTCTGTTAGGACTAGCAAGAGGTACAAAGTAAAGCGGGGAAACTTAAAAACTATGTCTTCCGCTTCAAACACATCATTATTTGGCACCCTTACTCCCCAATAATGTCTTTGTCTGGGTTTTAAGAATAGACGGTAGTATCTTGTGTACTAGGATAATCAACTTTTACCTTGAAAATAATTTTTTGTCTTGAAAATCAACTTTTAACAATGCAAGATGCCTCCCTGTCGTCCTTTTCCATAATAATAACATTAATAATAATAATAGATGGATAAAGCACTTTTCTATACACCCAAAACACTTCAGAATATCAGTCATTAGAGGCGGGACATGGACCAAACCTGTAAAATAAGGTGTCCACCAACGGGTTATAGGATTACCAACACGACAAGCACCAACTAAGGTATGAAAATATAGTGAGAAAACGTAACCCTTTTCAATAGTTTTACCTCCGTTTCTTACGGTTTGTTGAGTTAGCTCTGGATTGATACGTGGACATGACAAAGGAAGTATTTGATACCTCGAAGAGTTCACATGTTGTTTTTTGTCCAATCCCAGAAAGTCTGTGACTTAAAGTTTAATCCTGGCTTTGCAGATAAACTGAGACCATGTCTAAACTTTTTGTGTTTTTGAAACTGCACCAATTTCCTCAGAATTTTCAACAAACTTGAAGTCTTTTGTCCAGAGGATTTGTACGTTTTCAAAATGTGCTTGTTCTATTTTTGGCCAAAGTAAACAACCTGGAGTTATTTTTATCTTTATGTTATCATGCCATGATTTTACCAGTCCTGCCCACTTGGGAATAGATTTTCCTCCATGCGGCCCCTGAGTTAAAATAAGGTTGACACCCCTGTTGTAGAATAGTTTGATACGTCTGGGAACGCGACCGATATCACTCGACAAAGTATAAAGGTCGATACCATTGTCTGTGTCAGGTTCAAACCCCAATGACATCTTTTAAACAGACAAGAAGCAAGGAATTAAACAGAGACAGGATTCAATTTTGCTCATGAGGAGAAACATCTGGGCTGCACTCTTGTACAATCTTCCACCAAGAGACATGAGAGTTCTACGCCTTCTCTTTTATTTGGACTTTCCCTGATTACATAGCAACAACTGTTTCTAAGGGGAGATGGGGTCGTAAAAATCTGTTGCACTCGGTCACAAAACCGTGCAAAGCAAAGATGCCTGGAGTGTCTTTCAGGTCCTGCTTCCTCTCCGCTTTGTAGATCTTGGGTCAAGACAAGATCTTCCTGTAGATCACAATAGATCAAAGAAACGGACACCTTCATGTCGCTTCCCATCGTACACAGTGGAGCTTTACAAGCCTTTTACTTGGCAAGATCAAAGACAGCTGTTGTCTGCTCGCCGGGAACTCATGGGAACAGAAAGTTTTGTGACAACTTACATTTAATTACTCTGACAATCTGCTTTTTGAAGGAAGATTTAAGCATATTTTGTACTCTGTGCTCATGTGCTTGCTGTACTGCAGCCATCTTGGCTTGGTCAACCACCACTGCTTTTTACTTTCGGGAAGAGGTCAAGTGTAGGAATACGAATAATTTTGCCACACCGAGTGTGTGTGTGACAATCATTGGTACTTTAACTTTAACTTAACAAGCAATTTTTGGACAAAGTAAAAAAAAAAAAAGTTTTCCATGACTGAAATAGTGCTCACTAGGGTTGTCCTGATACTTTTCTAAATAAAGGGGACCAAAAAAATTGCATTATTGGGCCTGATTTAACAAAAAATATTTTTCTTATTACAATTATTGCAAATTAATTATTAATCTACTTGTTCATTTACTGTTAAAATCTGATTATTTTGCGTTTTAACATGTTCTATCCACACTTCTGTTATAATGTAATAATCACTTCTGTTGTTTGATACTTTACATTAGTTTTGGATGATACCACACATTCTGTATGATCTTAAGATTTATTTGAAAATTTCACCTGTTACATTTTTGTACTTCCAGAAATCAGTTCCGGGAATTTCGAAGTCGACGCACTCCTGGGGAAATTTTAACTACGTCATCAACCTCCGTGCTCTTCAATTGGTATGTTAAAAAAAGAAAGAATTGGTTTGAATGTTGAAATGGTTTGAATGATGACAAGGTAACGGTAAACTGAAATTCTGAAGGAATGTAGAAATTGTTTAAAAGTTGAAATTTTTTAAAGTTTAAACATGGTTTGAGATTTGAAGAGCAGAAGCTGTACTGAAACATAGTGTGACTCTTGAAATGTTAAGTGTTAGTTTAGGGTTGTCTCAATACCAATATTTTGGTACCGGTACCAAAATCTATTTCGGTACTTTTCCAAGTAAAGGGGACCACAAAAATGGCATTATTGGCTTTATTTAAACAAAAGATGTTAGGGTACATGAAACATATGTTTATATTGTAATTTAGTCCTTAAATAAAATAATGAACACACTAGATAACTTGTCTTTTAGTAGTAAGTAAACAAAGAAAGACTCCTAATTAGTCTGCTGACGTGTGCAGTAACATATTGTGTCATTTATCTACCTATTATTTTGTCAACATCATTAAGGATAAGCTGTAAAAAATAATTATTAATCCACTTGTTCATTTACTGTTAATATCTGCTTATTTTCCGTTTCAACATGTTCTATCTAGGCAAGGCATAGCACTTTTCATACACAAGGCAGACTCAAAGTGTTTCACAGTCAACAAAGTGAAATGAAAGAAAACAAAAGCAAAATTAAAATGCAGACAAGAGAAATAAAAACAGTGCGGACGTTAAAAGATTTAGCTGAAAGCTAAGGTGAACATAAAAGTTTTCAGTTTAGTTTTGAAAGTAGACAGAGTTGGGGAAAGTTGACATCTTCAGGAAGTTTATTTCAGCTATTTGTTGCGTAGTGACTGAATGATGCTCTCCCTTGATTTGAGTTTACTCTGGGAACCGCTAACAGATTGGTCTCAGAAGATCTTAGTGATCTAGAGGGCTTATATAGTGGGAGCATATCAGTGATGAACTTCAGCCCTAGACCATGTAGTGATTTTTAAGTGGGCAGGAGGATTTTGAAATCAATTCCCTGATGTACAGGGAGCCAATGGGAATTGGTGTAATGCGCTCACATTGCTTGGTCTTTGTTAGACCTCAAGCAGCCGCGTTCTGAACAAGCTGTAGCTGCCGGACAGTTTTTTTGGGAAGACCTGCAAGGAGACCATTACAATAGTGTAGCCCACTGGTAATAAAGGCATGTACACGTTTTTCTAAGTCTTGAGCTGACATGAGCCCTCTAAGTATTGTTACATTTTTGAGGTGATAGTAGGCCGATTTGGTTACTGATTTGATGTGACTGTCGAAATGTACATCAGGATCTAAAATAACCCTAAGATTTCTGGCTTTATTTGAGGTTTTCAGGGACAGTGATTGAAGGTGTTGGATGACTTTAAACCTTTGTTTTTTAGCACCAAAAACAATTATCTCAGTTGTATCTTCATTTAGTTGTAGGAAATGTTGGCACATCCAGTGTTTGACTTGCTCAATGCACTGGCACAGAACATCTATGGGGCGATAGTCATTTGGTGATAGCGCTACATAGATTTAGATCTACACTTCTGTTAAAATGTAATAATCGCTTATTCTTCTCTTCTTTGATACTTTACATTAGTTCTGAATGATACCACAAATTTGGGTATGGATCCGATACCAAGTAGTTACAGGATTATACATTGGTCATATTCAAAGTCCTCATGAGTCCAGGGACGTATTCCCTGAGTTTATAAACATAATATACATTATTAAAATACGAAAAAAGATTTTGTGATGCTAAAAAAATATCGATGTAATCATAATAGTATTGACTAGATATGCTCCTGTACTTGGTATCATTACAGTGGGTGTCAGGTGTAGTTTGTTTACATTGTGACGCTGGTGAGCTATTGTATCCTCCTACGGTGTGTGGTGAAGCGTGTATAGCTATTACTCGTCCTGCAGTGATAAAGGTACTTGTAAGAAACTTACTTTATTTGTTGCCATGGAGGCAAGGATTAGTCATTTAGAAGTAGCTGCGGCTGGACGTAAGCGTAAATAACTAAGGTATAGATTGGCAAAATGGCAAAAAAAAAAGAAAAAAAAAGCTGGTGTGCTAATGTTGACATGTTCACAGTTAGGATGTGTCACATACCGAGTTATATGACTCAGCACCAAAATGGGCTTAAAAAGGTAGTATGCTAATCTTAGCATGTTTACTGTTAGCATGTGTCACGTTCAAAGTTAAATGACTGAGGTGTACAGCGGCAAAATTGGCTACAAAAAGCTAATATGCTAATCTTAGCATGTTTACTGTTAGCATGTGTCACGTTCAAAGTTAAATGACTGAGGTGTACGGGGGCAAAATGGCAAAAAAGACCAAATCTAGCATGTTAGTGTTAACATGTTTACACTTAGCATGTGTCACATACCAAGTTATATGACTCAGCACCAAAATGGGCTAAAAAGCTAGTATGCTAGTGTTAGCATGTTTACAGTTAGTATGTGTCACATACAAAGTTAAATAACTTAGTTGTGCAATGGCAAAATTGGCTAAAAAAACGAGTATGCTAATGTTAACATGTTCACAGTTATCATGTGTCACGTACAAAGTTATATGACTGAGGTGTTGAGTGGCGAAATTGGCTTAAATAGCTAATATGCTATATGCTAATGTTAGCATGTTCACAGTTAGCATAAATCACATACAAAGTTAAATGACTGAGGTGTACGGGGGCAAAATGGGCTGAAAAGCTACTATGCTAATGTTAGCATGTTCGCAGTTAGCTAATTTCACATACCAAGTTATATGACTCAGCACCAAAATAGGCTTAAAAAGCTAACATGCTAGCATACCATTAAACGTTAGCATGCTAACAGGGGGATATTTAGCACACTTCTTACAAGGCTCCAATTAACAAAATCCACAATTATTAGGTTAAAAAGTAAAAAAAAATGGCTAAAATGCTAGCAGAAAGCGTTCGCATAAATGGGGAACTGCTAGCATACTTGTAAGATTGCCCCAGGTAACGAAATCCATGTTGATTAGGTTAAAATGTACAAGATTAGCTAAAATGCTCGCACTAAATGTTTGCATACTAACGTTGCTGACGTTATAGCTAAAACGCTGGCAAAAAAAACAATAGCATGCTAACACTAGCATTGTTTGCGTATTAATTGCATCATGCTAACAGGGCAACAGCCAGCATACTTCAAATAATAAAATAATGAGATAAACAGGTCTGCGGCCAACCGTCTACCCAAATATAAATAGTTCAGGCACAAAAATTAATTTTGAAAGTTTTATTCTCAGCTTTCATTTGTCAGCCATAAACACACTGCAGCCATTTTGTTGGATCTTTTTAAGTTTTAACAGCAAGACATGCCCTTATAGATATCTATACATATGCATCATGTGAGTATATAACTGTCAGAATCACAGAAAAAGGGGTGCTTATATTTTCTCCAAATGAAAAATATATGAATATATATATATATATGTCTATATATATATATATATATATATATATATATATATATATATATATATAGACATATATGTATATATATATATATATATATATATATATATATATATATATATATATATATATATATATATATATATATATATATACCGGTCACAGTGAACCTCCACAAAGCATGTTTTAGTCCTCTCTCTAAATCACAAAGTAAACAAACAGTGATGGTGACATGAAAACATGATAGATTTACATACAGTAGCGATGCTTTGAGCAGGGAATAATGGTTTATTGAAGCACTAAACCGGTCTCTATCCTGCTGCCCAAAAAAGAATGACACAAAAAGGACATATTTGATTTGAACACAGCTAGTGCACAAACAGCATGGAGGCTTTCCATCCTGACATTCAGGAGTGCAAATCACGGTTGTGTAAAATCAATCTGTTTCTACAGTTGGTGAACATAAAGTAATGCATACTCCAAAAAAAAAATTTAAATACAACTTTCACTCCCAAACGCTCAACACATGTGAATAATCATAAACACATCAAAAAAACAACAACACCAATTGACCTCTCTTAATGGCAAAATGTGAACGATTTTACAATAAATAATAACAAATGAGGGGTACAGCAGGAGTCCAATGATGTACAGTAGGAAGGGTATTCATATGGTCCCATTCGCCGCGGTTTACCCGACACATGAAACGTGACAAATTGAAGCATTGAGCGTTTTAAAATGTGTTTTGCGGCGATTCCAACTTTGCTACATGGTGGAGGTAGGAATCTTTGGGCACCTTGCCATTCCATTACCACTCAGGAGCTACAATTGTATTAAAAATCGATTATTGATGCGTCTTTATATACAGTACAGGCCAAAATGTTTGGACACACCTTCTCATTCAATGTGTTTTCTTTATTTTCATCAAAACTATGAATGAACACATGTGGAGTTATTCATCCGTCCATCTTCAAACGCTTATCCGGAATCGGGTCGCGGGGACAACAGCTCTAGCAGAGACCCCCAGATTTCCCTCTCCAGAGCAACATTAGCAACTTCCTCCTGGGGAATCCTGAAGCGTTGTATCTGCCATCTTATTCTTTCGGTCATGTCTATGGTCACTTCATGACCATAGGCGAGAGTAGGAATGTAGATAGCTCGGCAGACCGAGAGGTTTGCCTTCTGGCTCAGCTCTCGTTTCGCCACAAGGGGAGTTATGTACGTAACAAAAAAAAGGTGAAAAAACTGAAGACATGTTTTATATTCTAGTTTCTTCAAAATAGCCACCTTTTGCTCTGATTACTGCCTTGCACACTCTTGGCATTCTCTCGATGAGTTTCAAGCACACCTGTGAAGTGGAAAACCATTTCAGGTGACTAACTCTTGAAGCCAAGGGAATGCCAAGAGTGTGCAAAGGGCTTGAAGCTCATTGAGAGAATGCCACGAGTGCACAAAGCAGTAATCAGAGCAAAGGGTGGCTATTTTGAAGAAACTAGCACGTTTTCAGTCATTTCACCTTTTTTTTTGTTAAGTACATAACTCCACATGTGTTAATTCATAGTTTTGATGTGACAATGTACAATGTAAATAGTCTTGAAAATAAAGAAAACACATTGCATGAGGAGAAGGTGTGTCCAAACTTTTGGCCTGTAATGTATATTGATGCAGTTTTACATTGCATTCATCACATGCAACTTTTAAAAACGGTGCGTTTGTAACAAGAAACAGTCAAATTCATCCTTGTTATATTTATTATGTGTCCTAAAATAAAGAAGCTGGTCGGCTCTCTCTGTGAGGTGGAACTGTCTGCAATACTTTATTTACAATAAATAAATAATCAACTATTGATGTTTACTCATGGATTTTACAATTGCCCACGTCCCAAATGCGATGCATCCAAAAATCGATCATTTGCCCCCCACCTAGAGTGGTACTTTCCATCATTTCAGCAGATTGCATGCCCACTCTCCAGGAATGGGGCCATGTGAGTCCTTTCCTTACTATAATCTAATTATCGGACACCAGAGTAACGTATCTACCACTCGCTCAGACGATCCAAAATGAATCCAATGGCGACCGGGTCATGCAGGGACCGATGACATAACAACCATAAGACCATCAATCGTTTAGGACGCAGTGCAGAGAAAAGTCTGTCTGATTAAAACATAATCCACAAACAAGATGAAAACGACAAAGCTGATGTTGATTAGTCATGCCTGCTCTTTTTCACACCGTTGATTAATCACCCCTAGGCTACAGATGTCGGTATTGTCAAGATTAGATGAAATTCTTGTATATCAGAATGCCCAAAAGACGGATTACACGCGGCCTACACGGAAACACAGCAGCAGCAGCAGCGGTTAAATAAATGCACTCCACGTGACTCGAGTGCGATGTCTATTCTTTGCCGGGATTATTCCGCAAAGTCTTTCTGCGACTTATCGCCACGTCCGAGCGTCCTCACCGGAGAATGGTTCCAAGGTTAAGAGTTCAATTGGGCTAACTCTGAATGGCATTTTTTTTTTAGATGACAAGACTTTCTTGACATGAAACCTAAGACTGATCAGGAAAAAACACAACTCATCTTTGGTCACAAAACAAGGCAAACGATAAATTCTCGAAACACACCCAGCAAGGGAAGGAAATGTCTCATCATGGACGACGTTTGTTTGGCTGTAACGGGAAGACTGGTAGCTTGTAGGTGCGCGCTAAGATTACATGTGGCAAATGCATAGGAGAAGTAGTGGGAGGTGCGGGGTGGGGAGGACACCTTAAATTAGTGCGTTACACATTCTTCTACTGTTCCTCGTCGCCGTCACGGTCCTCCTCTTGTTCTTGGTAGAAGTGGTGAAAGAGCTGGTGCAGATGCCGCTGGAGTTCGTGGGGTTTGGAGCCCTCGGCGGGGCCGTCCACTTGCTCGAGAAGGACCTGTTTGCGCTGCCCAGCTCCCTGCACCACCGTCTGTCTGAGGGTGTGACCTTCACGCACGTGGGCCCTGCAAGAGAGAGAGGAGTCCAGAACGGGTGAGTCGGCATCCTTGGTGGTAGAAGAAACACTCTTTAACAAAATCAATGGAAAACCATCCATTATAACGCCCTTTTCCAACCGAAGGTCTCCCTGAGTTTCCACCAAAAACTTCCTGCCAGCTTGTTAACGGATGTTGCTCGATGATATATTCGATATTACTGCCGTTATTTTTTGAGACCAAATAAACCACTGATGTAATGACAATACATCATAATAATGCAAGTATACCCTTTCAAATGCAATTAACTTGTAAATAGTTAGATGAGGCGACTTGTCCAGGGTGTACACGCCTTCCGCCCGATTGTAGCTGAGATAGACACCAGCGCCCTCCGCGACCCCAAAGGTAATAAGCGGTAGGAAATGGATGGATGGAATTACTATACTTGAGCGTGTAAGTACTTGTACTTGTAAGTACTCAATGTCATGATGTGACAACGCGCCGTCATGCCTGTAAAAAATAAATAAATGGCGAACCGGTACTTTTCAAACAGAGTATAGTACCGTTTTTGATTCATTAGTACCGCAATACTATATTGGTATTGGTAAACCGTACAACCTAAGTTAGTACTCTACTTCAAGATGTTACAAAGTCATAGAATTGATTAATTTTAGCTCTAAATGTTTCCCATTTAACTAGAATTATGTTTTTTGTTTATTTTGTAGCCAGTTCAGTTTAAGTTTTGTTCTGCATAGCCTCCCCTAAGCTTCAATGCCTTTTCTTAGGGGCACTCACCTTTTGTTTATTTTTGGTTTAAGCTTTATATACCTTTTTACCTTCATCCTGCCTACTGCTGTTTCCGACATCTACAAAGCAATTAGGTACCTACTGATATGAAAGAGTATTACACGGTGACTCTGCTGAGCTCTAGACAGCACCAACACTCAACAACACATAATTTGCGGACTATAGTTACTGGTTTGCAAAAAATATTTTTAACCCAAATAGGATAATTTAGATAATCTCCAACGGCACACCAGACCGTATTTCTAAACAGTGGTTGAAAAACACTTGTTTATGGTGTGTTGGACAGTTCAGTCTTTCCTGTCTGTTGCGTCCTACAAAGTGTTAATACTGTAAGTACTGTGCTCATCACGCACCAGCTGTTTGATTGCAACGTGCATCTTCGTTGTAGTTTTCCTGAACAAATTTGAAGGTGTAAAAAAACTAACGCTAATCAGTAGCTTGTCAATAGCAAAGTCGATGTGTATTAGCATCACGCTAGCGCATATTTGGAAAAATGGAGCATTACTTAACTTATGTTACTCACTATTTAGAGGCATACTTGCCAACCTTGGGACCTCCGAATTCCGGAGATGGAGGGGGGCGGGGGCATGTATATATTTTCAAGTATTTCTTATATATATATATATATATATATATAATCCGTTCATGAATGAGTACCGTATTTTTCGGACTATAAGTCGCAGTTTTTTTCATAGTTTGGCCAGGGGTGCAACTTATACTCAGGAGCGACTTATGCGTGAAATGATTAACACATTACCGTAAAATATCAAATAATATTATTTAGCTAATTCACGTAAGAGACTAGACGTGTAAGATTTCATTGGTTTTAGCGATTAGAAGTGACAGATTGTTTAGTAAACGTATAGCATGTTCTGTATGTTATAGTTATTTCAATGACTCTTACCATAATATGTTACGTTAACATACAAGGCACCTTCTCAGTTGGTTATTTATGTGTCATATAACGTACACTTATTCAGCCTGTTGTTCACTATTCTTTATTTATTTAAAATTGCCTTTCAAATGTCTATTCTTGGTGTTGGGTTTTATCAAATAAATTTCCCCCAAAAATGCGACTTATACTCCAGTGCGACTTATATATGTTTTTTTCCTTCTTTATTATGCATTTTCGGCAGGTGCGACTTATACTCCGGAGCGACTTATACTCCGAAAAATACGGTATATCCGTTGGGCCACCGTGTTCATTGGAGAAGTCTAATCTCCAAAATTTGCAGGCAGCATACTCCTTCCCCTTCGAGCTGTCCTGGATGAACTGATATTATTTTTTCCAATCATTTTGGAACTTGCAAGCGTACTTCTTCTTCTTACTCGTCGTTGCCATGTCTCTTATTCGTTCTTCTGCTTAGTCTCTGTTATGTTTTTGGACATTACTACTTGCCGTAGTTTTGAAGCAATGCATTATGGGAATCTGGATATTGCGTGTCAGTGTATTAACGTGCTGGCTGGAAATAGTTCCGTGCCTGCCTACTTTATGGGTTATAGATAAACCTATGGATAACGGAGACATATATAATAGTTTCCTTTTCAGGTTGTCGAGGACGCCCCCAATATTGTTGTCTGTGTCGAAATCGGGAGAAATTCAGGAGAATGGTTGCCCCGGGAGATTTTCGGGAGGGGCACTGAAATTCGGGAGTCTCCCGGGAAAATCGGGAGGGTTGGCAAGTATGCTTAGAGGTCGTTTGGCTGAGTCCGCTCTCAGTGCTGCTGGGGTGATCGCCACGTGCTGAACTAAGTCTGCAAACGAGCGTGACGTCCCACATAACCCAGCCACCGAAACAAACCGTTCGATTCTACGTCAGTCGCTACCAAAAAAGTACAGATTCAGTACCCATTCCTAATCGGCTTCTTCCTGAAGCACAAAACTAAGTATTCATCTAAATTGATGTAAATGTAAAATATGAGAGTAAATGTTAGTAATAAAGCTACAACACAGCAATCGTTAAAACTATTATCCGCAAATCGCACACAGAAACAACATGCACATCACACCTTCTGACCACAGTTCCATCCTCTTTGACGGTCTCACTTTCCACCACATGGGGTAGATCTGCTCTGGTTAAACCGCCTATGTAATCCAAAGCCTGGCGGCATTGGAGGAAAACATACATCATCGATACAAATGTTATACCAAAACTAAATCATTTTTTTAGTTACAGTCTGTTGAACACAATGGGCCTAATCTACTGAGTGCTACGGTTAATAGCTTATGTAAAAAAAAAAAAAAAAAAAAAAGCTTCTACAAAATTGTGTGTGCTATTCGTGGGCGTGTTGTGGATGATATCCTAAGACTGCGTCTATAATTGATAACAAGTGCAGAAGACTGCCCTTTTTAAATGAGGATTTTGCGTGTACAATACCACGGAGACACTTATTTCCCTGCACACGTAGGTTATGTTCTATAACAGGGATAGAGGGGGGAATCTTTGGGCACCTAACGATTCAGGACTTGCGGTTCGATTAAAAATTGATTATTGCATCTTTCATTTATGTATATTAACTTCTTAAGGCCCAAGCTGTTTGTTTACATGGTTTTTAAATTTTTCCTTGCTATTTGGGCTTATTGGACCCTAATTAGAATACAAACTAGAATCATCTTTTGATATGATGTACTTAGTCCATAAGTACACACGTGTACTTCATGTTTGGTGACATGCTAATTCTTATTTTTGCACTTTTTTTTCTTCCAAATTCCATTATATGTTGCACTCTTCTGACACAACCAGACGGTAGTAGAAGTGCACATAAGACCCCAATTCAGTAGTGTATACAATTTTGGAAATAGGAGCTAAAAGGTCCATGCATGTGGCCACTCAGCCTTTAGAGGTTTTTAATACAAAACAGTCTCTGAATGCTGTATATATGCTGCTATCTTGTGGAAAATGTGAGTAAATCAGATCACTGACCCTTGAAATTTACTTGTATGACACAATCCAAACAACCTGCTCACTGCACTCTGTGGCTATGATGAAAAACGTCCCAACACCATAAAAAAAAATTTCTAAATCACACCCATCAGCGTGCATGATGGGAAAAATGTCAAACACTCCCTCTACAGCCTTGGAGCATTATCTGCTGGATATTTCTAATTGATTACAAAACTTTAAGAAGGTCGTCATGTAAGTAAACAAGGTAGTGCTGGTTTCACTCTGGCCGCGGCACTGTTGTTTGTGTATAACTTTGCCAGTTTTCGCGCACACAGTATGTGCTAAATATAGATGCAAAACAATGACCACAGAAGTTAAATTACATTACATGTGTTAAATGGTCCACTATAGATATAAAATTAAATATACTGAATGAGCAATCTTACTCTTGATTGTAATCATATTCAATAATTTTACGTCTAACCTTGTGTTAATCATAAAGATGATTGTTTATTTAACATATACACCTTAGGGTCAGACGTATTAAAAAAACAAGTTCTGACCAAATATACTGCATAAGAAGCTTCCAAAATAACTAACAAAAAATAAGATGACAAACAGTTATGTTGTGTAAAATAAACCAACTAAAATAATAATAAATATGTTTAAATAAACTGTCAATAACAATAAAGTGCAACACAGCTTAAAGGCCTACTGAAAATAGATTTTCTTATTTAAACGGGGATAGCAGGTCCATTCTATGTGTCATACTTGATCATTTCGCGATATTGCCATATTTTTGTAGAGAACATCGACGATAAAGTTCGCAACTTTTATTGCCAATATAAAAGCTTTGCCTGTACCGTAAGTAGCAGACGATATGCGCGTGACGTCACGGGTTGTGGAGCGCCTCACATCCTCACATTGTTTACAATCATGGCCACCAGCAGCGAGAGCGATTCGGACCGAGAAAGCGACGATGTCCCCATTAATTTGAGCGAGCATGAAAGATTCGTGGATGAGGAGGAAAGTGAGAGTGAAGGACTCGAAAAAAAAAATTAAAAATAAATAAATAACAGACTATACAGTGGGAGCGATTCAGATGTTATTAGACAAATTTACTAAGATAATTCTGGAAAATCCCTTATCTGCTTATTGTGTTACTAGTGTTTTAGTGAGATTATATGGTCGTATCTGTACAACCTGAAGGTCGGGCCCGCACCTTTCTTCAGCACCAGTCGACGGGTGGTGGTGATTCCCATATCTGCCCTTCGCAAGGGACCCTCTTCGAAACAAGATCTTTCGAAATGATCGCTGCATAGTACACTGTACTTTGTGTGTGTGGTCCAATCCAACCGTGTTCGCATGACCGCTCTGTTCCATAGTAAAGCTTCACCATCATCTTTCGGGAAAGTAAACAATGAAACACCGGCTGTGTTTTTGTTGCTAAAGGCGGCCGCAATACACCCTTTCCCACCTACAGCTTTCTTCTTTGATGTCTCCATTATTCATTGAACAAATGGCAAAAGATTCAGCAACACAGATGTCCAGAATACTGTACAATTATCTGATGAAAACTGACAACTTATAGTTGGGAACGATGCTGGAACAAAATGTCCTCTACAATGCGTGACGTCACACGTCATCATACCGAGAGGTTTCAGCAGGATACTTCGGCGCGAAATTTAAAATTGCAATTTAGTAAACTAAACCGGCCGCATTTGCATGTGTTGCAATGTTAAGATTTCATCATTAGAGAAGGTTGTCTACAGTCAGTTGTTGCCCTTCTTAGAGGATAATGGTATCACTGAGCTGTTCCAGTCCGGTTTAAGCCCTCCACAGCACAGAGTCAGCGCTTCTAAAAGTTTTTAACGATATCCTCCTGTCAACTGATTCTGGCAAATATGTCGTCCTGGTGCTTTTAGATCTGTCTGCTGCGTTCGACACCGTCGACCACGCCACCTTAATCACTCGTCTTGAGAACTGTGTGGGTATTGAGGGCGCCGCCCTCAACTGGTTCCGGTCGTACCTAGCCGACAGAAGTTTTTGTGTAAAAATAGACACTTTTATGTCTTCCACAGCTCCTCTACCACACGGGGTCCCCCAGGGCTCAATCTTTGCCCCAATCTTATTTGCGCTTTACCTTCTCCCCCTTGGTTCTATTTTTAGGAAGTATGGTTTTGCATTTCATTTTTATGCCGATGATTGCCAGATCTATTTTCCCATGGCACAAAACAACACAGTTCAACGTCTCATTGACTGCCTACATGACATCAAAGCCTGGCTTTCAGCTAACTTCCTAAATCTAAATGAAGACAAAACAGAAGTTATGTTATTCGGTCCAAGTCGCTCTCCATCCCCCAACGTTGACCTCGGCACTCTGACCCCGTATCTCAGCGACTGTGTCACAAACCTGGGGGTAAAGTTCGACTCAGATTTTAAATTCGAAAAACAAATCAGCAGCACCGTTCAAAAAAGCTTTTATCAATTACGCCAAATAGCGAAAGTGAAACCGCTTCTGTCAGGACATGACCTCGAGAAATTAATTCACGCCTTTATCTCGAATCGTTTAGACTACTGCAATGCCCTGTATGTAGGCATTAGCCAGGCCTCCCTCGCCAGCCTGCACCTCGTGCAGAACTCTGCTGCTCGTCTGCTAACACAGACCCACAGACGTGAGAACATCACCCCTATATTAGCGTCCCTTCACTGGCTCCCTGTGCATTATCGAATCAATTTTGAACTCCTTCTATTTGCTTTTAAATGTCTAAACTACCTCGCGCCAACATATCTCTCCGACCTCCTTCAGCCTTACTGCCCCACTCGATCCCTAAGATCAGCCGATCAGCTGCTACTGACGGTCCCTGACACAAGGCTGAAGCTTAGAGGTGACAGAGCTTTCGCTGCAGCTGCTCCCAAGCTCTGGAACGACCTACCTCTGAGTGTTAGACAACCCTCCTCTCTTCTTGTTTTTAAATCTCTCTTAAAAACATACTTTTATTCCTCTGCTTTTAACACTAAGTGATATCCATCCTGCAATGGCGCCCCATTATACACTTGCTGTGAACCTGTTTTTATGTTTTTTTTTTTTTTTTTTATCATGTTCTGTTTGTGTTGTGTTGTTTGCTCGGTCCTTGTATTATCTTTTAACCTGTCCATTGTACAGCACTTTGGCTACCCCTGTGGTAAATTTTAAATGTGCTTTATAAATAAAGTTGATTTGATTTGATTTGATTTATATGTAAACTATCAGACTGCGTGATCGGTAGTAGTGGGTTTCAGTAGGCCTTTAAGTCATCATTTTTGCGCTTAAGAAACTTCTCTATAACTTCAGCTCCAGACGTGTTTGAGATTGTCATTGCTGGGTAGAACAAGGGTTCTAGGTCCGATCCCCGTCTCTCGCCATCCAAATCACTTGTCCACGGGCAAGACACTTTAGCCCTACTCCCAGTGCCGCTCACACTGGTAAATGAACGATAGGTGGTGGTCGGAGGGCTCGTAGGCGCAAATTGGCAGCCACGCTTCCGTCAGTCTACCCCAGGGCAGCTAAGGCTACAAATGTAGCTTACCAACACCTCAGTGTGAATGTGGAGTGAATGAATGATGGGTTCTCCCTTTTCTTTTCGATAGAAAAGCGCTATATAAATATATTCCGTTATTATTATTATTATTGCTGCGGCCCATACTTTCCGCAGCTGAGAAACAGATATATTTTGTCAGCCCTCGAGGAGGCGCTCTCAGCCACACAGTGGTTAACAGTGTCCTACATGATTATATTTGCATCTCCTCCAACTATTGGACAGGCCAAATGGATTGCGCTCTCTATTTTGCTCATTTAAAAAGACGCAATCACCTGCGCACAGGCTTAGTATATCAGCTTGGCATTGCGCACATTTTTAATACTACTTTAGTAGATCAGGCCCAATGTGACAAACTACAAACGTTTGACTTGATTTCACGGTCATGAGGAGAGCAGGAGAATATAAACCTGTTTGAAGTCATCTTGGGCCGAGGGGAGGTCAGAGGCCAACGACAGGTCTCCTTTGTGTGTCACTGTTCTTTTACCCTCGACTACTGTGGTTTGTTCTGCCAGGCTGACTTTACGGATCTCAGAGGTCTCTTGTGATGTTGAGAAACCCTCACATTCAGAGAATGTAACCTAGGCAATGGACAATTGGAATACGTTCGGAAAACCAAAATACGCTTTCTGACAGAAAGAATTGTAGTTAATTAATCATAAGACACACAAAATCACCTCAGTATGGTCTCCCCCACTCTTGAGTACAGTTCGCTTCACCACTTTGGAGTAGCCGTCTCCTTCTGCAACACTGATGGACCCGTGGGGGGTTCCCTCTATTGAGACCTCTTCGCGCTCCACACCATCCGAAGAAACACACTTGCGAATAATTTTTCTAGAAACCTGATGAAAAGATTACATATAAAACAAAACATGCTTTAAGTCAAACAAGACAAACACATATCTGTTCTTACAAATAAATATAACTCATATGTTACCTTTCTAACAACAATGTGACCATTTTCATCTTTGTATTTTTCTTCTGTCACAGACTGAGTCGGAAGGTCAGGCATTTCATCAGCCTGTTGTGAAAAAAGACAACATTTTTAGGAATACCAAGAATGACTTTTTTTTTTTTACCATAAAAAAAGTGAGCAAAAGGGAAATGTATTTCAAATGGAAACACTGACAAAAATAGGGTATAAAAGAACACATTCTCCTCAGAAAAATATGTGCGCAATCAAGAAGAAAAGTACAATCAACTTTTTATAGCTGCATACCAACTGTGATTAGTCTCAAACTGTTAGATGGCAATTGAAAGTTCACACTGAACACCTAGTATGATTAACATCACACCCTTCATGCTCCATCCACCATCAAACATGTTGGGGTGGATACCTGAATGACAACTCTCCTTCGCACAATTCTGGTACTCAACAATTCATCGTCTGAACTTTCAGACATTGAGCTGAGCTCTGCGTTGATCTCCTGACCAAGTAAAACACAATCCATCACAATGAAATGAAAGAACTTGAACCGTAATGAATACACTATTTGAAGCAAAACAAGCAATCAGCGGAGTGATAGGGTGTACTTTTCAGGGATTTTTTTTACATTTCACCCTGGACAGTACATCATAACAGTCCGTAACTTTAATTAAAATGCAGAAAATCCCATGCTCATATTAAGGAAATACTAAAAGATCCCAAGGGTGGTTAAATGAAAGATGTAGCTATGGTTTTATATGAGAATGACACGTGCTGAGTTAGGATTGATTAAATTAGAAATAAAAAATAAAAATGAGGGTTATGAGGATTCCATCCATTGGCCAGAGGGTTAGCAGTCACACCTTATGAAGCAAATATAATAGGTTAAGCTCAGCCTCAGGAAGAGATTGCAAGGCCCGGACGGTCTGCTAAGTTTTGCCTTACCCTTGTCAGTGTATTTGTATCATCAAAAGCTCCTATTTCAGAGCCAGGCACCTCACACACAGTTAATTCCTCTGCTTCCGAATGGAATATGTCTTCAGTCTTGTTAGGTACAGTACGAAAAGTCTCTTGGACAACAAAAGCATCCTCCCAGTCTTCACTTCCAGATGACAGCAACGCATGCCTGTACACATGTTCTCTCCTTCCAGGATGACTATCCCCAGGCTGACCTTTACTTGGAATTGATCTGAACTCTGTTTCATCAGGCTCGGTCTCTGAAAAATCTGACGTAGCTTGCCTGCAGTCAAAGAAGGGCTCTGGATCTGAATATTCAGATGCTGGGCCATATGCACCGCTACGGACATTGTCTCCATATTCTGGTGGCATGTGGCTAAAGGTGGATGTAGCAGAATCCCTCTCTGCATAGACTGGAAATATGGCACACTCCTCATCAGAGGTCAACGATGGCATCTCAGTGTTGGGTTCAACTAAACAGGCCTGAGTATTAGGTACTTCACAGTCCGCTGGATTTTGAAAACCAGCCTTTGAATTTATTACATCAGAAGAATATTTAGCTGGCATCAGTTCCTCAAAGCTTAACTGTCTTTCAGATGTAAATGTTTCCAGATATTGCACACTAGACCTTGGACTAATCCCATCTGAGGACTTCTCAGACTTCGCTGAGGTGGGACACACAATTGATTCCGCAGATCTAAACTGTCTTTCAGTGGTTTGTGGTGCCCTGTCCACCATCAAATTGAATGGCAAGTCAGAGGAATAATATCCTTTCTGAAAATCTGAGGGTTCCTTGTATAAAGTTGTGCTTTTGTCTTTAAGACAATTCCTTGCTGTGTCTTCCCTTTCTCCAGGTAGCAAAAGTGATTCATGCCCTTGACTTTGAACGTTATCACTTCTAAAATGTTCCTCATACTCATCACTAGAAGTCTCTTCAGAAACTATGGGGAAAGACGCTGAAGATAATACCTTTTCTTCACTTTCATTATATTTGATGGGCGGAACTGCATCTTCAGAAAAATTTGATTCCAATGACGGTTCAAAAATTTCACAACCTGTCTGAGGAAAATCTGGATACGAGAGAGCCCCAGAGAGTGGCACGGAATCTCTGTCAGTCCTGAGGTTTGATTGTATAATTGTTAGATCAGAAGCAACTGGGTCTTCTGCAGGTTGATCATAAGTCTGGAAAGGTGGAGACCACGTCACTGTTACATTTGTCTTGTTTGTATCTTCTTCTAGCTGTATGATACTGACACTTGGAGATGTGCTTCCCCCTGTGGGACATTCATCTTCAGGTTGCAGTTCTTTAAAGTCATGAATCAGATCAACATTTGAACTTTCGTCGTTGGGTTCTAATAGTGGTAGACAAAATGGTTTTAAATCAAATTTGTCTTTCATCTCTTCTAGATCGGACAACAGCTGGTCAAGCTGTGGGGACACAGAATCTGGTCCAGTTGGCGTGGAGTTTGATGATGTGATAATTTCCTCCTCACCACTGTCTTGAGCTGGTTCATTGATAATAGAGCCAAACTCTTCACTTTGTTCGGGGAATACAACATTTTCTTTGTCATGCCTCAGAGCATCGGTCAATGTGGTCTCAAATGGTGTTTTACTTGGATAACATGTACCTGCAATGGGTAACTCTATATTTTCAGAGAACATTGTGTTTGTGTTACTAAGCATTGAGGTCATCTTGTTTTTTACAAAATCCTCTAAATAATGATCTTTTTGTTCTGTAGGTTCAGAAAGATTTGCCTTGGAAGATGCTGTTGATACCTGCAGGAAATGATGGAATGGGGAAAAAATGAAAATGATTTGTGATTGATGAGGAATGAAAACGTCAACTGAAGCATGCAATTTGTCAAGGCCAAGTGTCCGAGCAGTTTTTCTAAGGCTGAAATTACTCTATAGCCCATTACCACATACTCAAGGTCATTCAAGTACTTAACTGATTGTTAACAGTAACAAAATATACTCTCCCAAAATATGTCATATTGATTAGTGACTGGGGAATTTAAATGTACTGTCAATATAGCAACTTGGGTGTGAATATGCCATTGGAAATACAATGACATTTTACAAAGGGATGGGGCACAAAGTGAACTTTCAAAATGTATTCCATTCAGTGTTAAATGAAGGTGGATGTGCATCTTTTATGATGAGTTAACAGCTGATTTGTTTTCAGAGTAATCATAAAATCAGCTGTATCACTGTTCTACATCATTATTCCTTCTGATTTTATGTGAACACACCATGGCAGTGGAGCAACTGTGTGTAATTAGTGAAAGCTTTAGGCAGAGCTCATTCACACATTATGCACTGCCTTAGTTATTATGTAAAGCAACACTGCATTCTCCGGTGAGCAAGACCTTTTGCTGTCTTACCGGAAGATAAGACTTTTTGCTCTTGTCCATTCTTACTGATTGTCTCTTCACGTCCTTGCCAAACAATCCTTGGCTGTGTGTTGTCTTTAAAGTATGTTTCCCCTGAAGGTCATGCACATGTGGTCTGTGCTCCATTGTTTGTTCCCTGGAGGCATCCTCAATTTTGACAGCATGGTGAAAGTCGATGTTTTCTTCGATATATGGCATGTGACTCAACTGTAGCTGGTGATGACTAAATGTCGTAGCCTTATCCAGTTGGGGGTTTTCAGAGGATTTGTGATCTAGCATCACTGTGTTACAGTCATATTTTCCCTTATACACTGGATCACATGAATGTGCTATTAACCTCGTGTTGAGTTGTTTGTACACAAAACTTAAGGATGAATGTTCTACTGAATTGACAATGTCAGAGGTTGATCCAGAATTAGACAAACATGCATCATTAAATGACTGAACTGACATGTTTTGATGGAACATTGCGGTTTGACTCTCACTGTCAAGAAGAAAGGATAAAGAAGAATCGGATTTGATCTTATTTGGACATTCATCAGTGCGGTTTTGATCCAAACCTTTAGAATCTGTTGAAATAGGGTCATTTTCTGACAACTGATTACATTCATTAGCAGGTTGAAAAGATTTAGCAGATTTTATGTATGACGTTATAGGAAAATTTGATTTCTCAGCTTCGGAATTAAAAGGCTCATCTGGCGTTTTATCTTGCAAAATATTATCGAAGCATGGGGAATGTTTGTGTGACTGTTCTTTTGCAAAACTGGAGGGAAGAAGGTGGGTATCACGTCCAAGTTGTTTTTCTACAGTAAATTGTGACACTTTGCAAGAACATTTTCCTTTATACAAGGGATCAAACACAGTTGATATCAACTTATTAAGGTATGGTTTCTGTTTTATAAACCCTAAGGGCAGTGATGACACGTTTGTAGATTTAATTTGCCTTGCATCCCAGATGCGTACCTCGGAATAGACGACATCAGGAACTGTTGACAGAGGTGTGACTGGCCTTTCTTTAGAGTAGCTTAAGTAATAAATACAATGCGGTTTTATGTTTTCACCAAATGTTTCAGGACAGAATACATCGTCCTCAACTGATACCAAAGACTCTGAGGAGGATGCTTTAAAGTCGAGCAACCTGTCCTGAAAGAGTGATTTGTCAAGGTCCGAAGATTCAGAATCTGGAAAGCATACACTGCTGCAAAATAAGGTATCCAATTCCAAGTCTGACAAAACTGACTGTGGAGACAATGGTCTGGCCTCATCAAAAATGTTTGTGAGATACAAATCATTCCCCTCCCAATCAGAAACAATGGATTCCGGTGTGCACAACCTTTGGTTGAAACATTGGTCATGATGTTTTATTTGAGATTTATCAAAATGGGGAATTGGGGAGTCAGGAGAAAGTAGCCTGTATTCACATAGTGACACCACAGACTCTGGAGAATGAGGTCTCACCTCTGTGATCAGTTCATCTGAGGAGAAGTCTGACAACTCATCAAGAGGGTCTGATAATAGAAAAATAGGCTCAGACTCAAATGTCTTTACTTCAGACATTGAATCTACTTGGTATTCATGTGTAAAGCCACGCACAATGTCTGCATATGTGAAAGGTCTTGCAGAAGACTGAGGTTGGCATGAATGTACTATGACTTGATTTGCTGAAACTATACTTTCTGACATAATGGACTCTGGCGATTCTGGTCTGCCTTCATCAGATATATCATTGAAACATAATTCAGAATTCTCTACATCAGACACTGTCGACAGAAATGAAGTCGGCCTATCTTCAGAGTATCTTAAGTAATAATTACAATACTGATTTGTGTTTTTCAAAAATGTTTCAGAATGAAAGATGCCCTTTTCAACTGCCACCACAGACTCTGGGGAGGATGCTCTGAAGTCTAACAACCAGTCCCAAAGAAGTGACATGTCTAGATCAGAGGAAACAGAATCTGGAAACAATGCCCTGCTGCTATGTGAGGTATCAAGTTCCAATTCTGACGAAACTGATTGTAGAGAGATTGGTCTGGTCTCATCAAAAAGGTAGCTAAAAATAAAATCATTGTCTTCCCAATCAGAGACAATTGATTCTGGTGTGCATGATCTGCAGTTGAAATTTTGGTTACCTTCAATTTTGGTTATGTCAACATGAGGAACAGGGGAGTCTGGCGAAAGAACCCTGAATTCACATTGCGACACCACAGACTCTGGGGAGGATGCTCTGAAGTCGAACAACCAGTCCCAACGGAGTGACGTGTCCTGATCAGAGGAAACAGAATCTGGAGACAATGCCCTGCTGCTTTGTGAGGTATCAAGTTCCAATTCTGATAAAACTGATTGTGGAGAGATTGGTCTGGCCTCATCAAAAAGGTGAGTGAGACACAAATCATTCACTTCCCAATCAGAAACAATGGATTCCGGTGTGTACGACCTTTGGTTGAAACATTGGTCATGATGTTGTATGTGAGATGCATAAAAATGAGGAATAGGGGAGTCAAGAGAAAGTAGCCTATATTCACATTTTGACATCACAGACTCTGGAAAATGAGGTCTCACCTCTGTGGTTAGTTCATCCGAGGAGTAGTCCGACAAATCATCAAGGGAGTCTGATAATAGAAAACTAGGCTGAGACTCAAATGTCTTTACTTCAGACATGGAATCTCCTTGCTTTTCATGTGTAAAGCCTCGCACAACGTCTGCATATGTGAAAGGCCTTGCACAAGACTGAGGTTGGTATGAGTGTACTATGACTTGATTTGCTGGGACTATATATTCTGACATTCTGGACTCTGGAATTTCTTGCCTGCCACGATCAGGGATATTGTTGACACGTAATTCTGAATACTCATCATTAGACGTTGTAGCTGGCCTATTTTCAGAGTATCTTAAGTAATAATTACAATACTTGTTTGTGTGTTCATAAACTGTTTCAGGACAAAATAAGCCCCTCTCAACTGATACCAAAGACTCTGGAGAAGATACTCTGAGGTCTAACAACCAGTTCTGAAGGAGTGACCTGTCCTGATCATAGGAAACAAAATCTGGAGACAATGCCCTGCTGCTATGTAAGGTATCAAATTCCAATTCTGACGAAACTGACTTCGGAGAGTTTGGTCTGGTCTCATCAAAAAGGTAGCTAAGACACAAATCATTCTCTTCCCAATCAGAGACAATCGATTCTGGTGTGCATGACCTGCAGTTGAAATGTTGGTTATCCTCAATTTTGGCTATGTCAACATGAGGAACAGGGGAGTCTGGAGAAAGAACCCTGAATTCAAAATGTGACACCACCGACTCTGGGGAAGATGCTCTGAAGTTGAACAACCAGTCCCGAAGGACTGACGTGTCCTGACCAGAGGAAACAGAATCTAGAGACAATGCCCTGCTGCTATGTGAGGTATCAAGTTCCAATTCTGACAAAACTGATTGTGGAGAGATTGGTCTGGCCTCATCAAAAAGGTGATTAAGACACAAATCATTCTCTTCCCAATCAGAAAAAATGGATTCCGGTGTGTACGACCTTTGGTTGAAACATTGGTCATGATGCTGTATGTGAGATACAACAAAATGAGGAATAGGAGAGTCAGGAGAAAGTAGCCTGTGTTCACATTGTGACATCACAGGCTCTGGAGAATAAGGTCTCACTTCTGTGGTTAGTTCATCCGAGGAGTAGTCCGACAAATCATCAAGGGAGTCTGATAATAGAAAAATAGGCTGAGACTCAAATGTCTTTACTTCAGACATTGAATCCACTTGCTTTTCATGTGTAAAGCCTCGCACAACGTCTGCATATGTGAAAGTTCTTGCACAGGACTGAGGTTGACATGAGTGTACTATGACTTGATTTGCTAAGACTATATTTTCTAACATTCTGGACTCTGGAATTTCTTGCCTGCCACGATCAGAGATATCGTTGACACGTAATTCTGAATACTCATCATTAGACGCTGTAGCTGGCCTATTTTCAGAGTATCTTAAGTAATAATGACAATACTTTTTTGTGTTTTCATTAAATGTTTCTGGACAAAATAAGCCCCTCTTAACTGATACCACAGACTCTGGGGAAGATACTCTGAGGTCTAACAACCAGTTCTGAAGGAGTGACCTGTCCTGATCATAGGAAACAAAATCTGGAAATAATGCCCTGCTGCTATGTAAGGTATCAAATTCCAATTCTGATGAAATTGACTCTGGAGAGATTGGTCTGGTCTCATCAAAAAGGTAGTTAAGACACAAATCATTCTCTTCCCAATCAGAGACAAACGATTCTGGTGTGCATGACCTGCAGTTGAAATGTTGGTTATCCGCAATTTTGGCTATGTCAACATGAGGAACAGGGGAGTCTGGAGAAAGAACCCTGAATTCACATTGCGACACCACAGACTCCGGGGAGGATGCTCTGATGTCGAACAACCAGCCCCTAAGGAGTGACGTGTCCTGATCAGAGGAAACAAAATCTGGAGACAATGCCCTGCTGCTATGTGAGGTATCAAGTTCCAATTCTGACAAAACTGATTGTGGAGAGATTGGTCTGGCCTCATCAAAAAGGTTAGTGAGACACAAATCATTCTCTTCCCAATCAGAAACAATAGATTCCGGTGTGTACGACCTTTGGTTGAAACATTGGTCATGATGTTGTATGTGAGATACATCAAACTGAGGAATAGGGGAGTCAGGAGAAAGTAGCCTGTATTCAAATTGTGACATCACAGACTCTGGAGAATAAGGTCTCACTTCTGTGGTTAGTTCATCCGAGGAGTAGTCCGACAAATCATCAAGGTAGTCTGGTAATAGAAAAATAGGCTGAGACTCAAATGTCTTTACTTCAGACATTGAATCTACTTGCTTTTCATGTGTAAAGCCTCGCACGACGTCTGCATATGTGAAAGGTCTTGCACAAGACTGAGGTTGGCATGAATGTACTATGACTTGATTTGCTGACATAGTTTCTGACATTCTGGACTCTGAAATTTCTTGCCTGCCACGATCAGAGATATCGTTGACACATAATTCTGAATACTCTTCATTAGACGTTGTAGCTGGCCTATTTTCAGAGTATCTTAAGTAATAATTACAAAACTTGTTTGTGTTTTCATTAACTGTTTCAGGACAAAATAAGCCCTTCTCAACTGATACCACGGACTCCAGGGAAGATACTCTGAGGTCTAACAACCAGTTCTGAAGGAGTGACATGTCCTGATCATAGGAAATAAAATCTGGAGATAATGCCCTGCTGCTATGTAAGGTATAACATTCCAATTCTGACGAAACTGACTTTGGAGAGTTTGGTCTGGTCTCATCAAAAAGGTAGCTAAGACACAAATCATTCTCTTCCCAATCAGACACAATCGATTCTGGTGTGCATGACCTGCAGTTGAAGTGTTGGTTGTCCTCAATTTTGGCTATGTCAACATGAGGAACAGGGGAGTCTGGAGAAAGAACCCTGAATTCACATTGTAACACCACAGACTCTGGGGAGGATGCTCTGAAGTCGAACAACCAGTCCCGAAGGAGTGACGTGTCCTGGTCATAGGAAACAAAATCTGGAGATAATGCCCTGCTGCTATGTAAGGTATCAAATTCCAATTCTGACGAAACTGACTTTGGAGAGATTGGTCTGGTCTCATCAAAAAGGTAGCTAAGACACAAATCATTCTCTTCCCAATCAGAGACAATCGATTCTGGTGTGCATGACCTGCAGTTGAAATTTTGGTTATCTTCAATTTTGGTTATGTCAACATGAGGAACAGGGGAGTCTGGAGAAAGAACGCTGAATTCACATTGCGACACCACAGACTCTGGGGAGGATGCTCTGAAGTCGAACAACCAGTCCCAACGGAGTGACGTGTCCTGATCAGAGGAAACAGAATCTGGAGACAATGCCCTGCTGCTTTGTGAGGTATCAAGTTCCAATTCTGATAAAACTGATTGTGGAGGGATTGGTCTGGCCTCATCAAAAAGGTGAGTGAGACACAAATCATTCTCTTCCCAATCAGAAACAATGGATTCCGGTGTGTACGACCTTTGGTTGAAACATTGGTCATTATGTTGTATGTGAGATGCATAAAAATGAGGAATAGGGGAGTCAAGAGAAAGTAGCCTATATTCACATTTTGACATCACAGACTCTGGAGAATGAGGTCTCACCTCTGTGGTTAGTTCATCCGAGGAGTAGTCCGACAAATCATCAAGGGAGTCTGATAATAGAAAACTAGGCTGAGACTCAAATGTCTTTACTTCAGACATGGAATCTCCTTGCTTTTCATGTGTAAAGCCTCGCACAACGTCTGCATATGTGAAAGGTCTTGCACAAGACTGAGGTTGGTATGAGTGTACTATGACTTGATTTGCTGAGACTATATTTTCTGACATTCTGGACTCTGGAATTTCTTGCCTGCCACGATCAGGGATATTGTTGACACGTAATTCTGAATACTCATCATTAGACGTTGTAGCTGGCCTATTTTCAGAGTATCTTAAGTAATAATTACAATACTTGTTTGTGTGTTCATAAACTGTTTCAGGACAAAATAAGCCCCTCTCAACTGATACCACAGACTCTGGAGAAGATACTCTGAGGTCTAACAACCAGGTCTGAAGGAGTGACCTGTCCTCATCATAGGAAACAAAATCTGGAGACAATGCCCTGCTGCTATGTAAGGTATCAAATTCCAATTCTGACGAAACTGACTTCGGAGAGTTTGGTCTGGTCTCATCAAAAAGGTAGCCAAGACACAAATCATTCTCTTCCCAATCAGAAAAAATGGATTCCGGTGTGTACGACCTTTGGTTGAAACATTGGTCATGATGTTGTATGTGAGATACATCAAAATGAGGAATAGGAGAGTCAGGAGAAAGTAGCCTGTGTTCACATTGTGACATCACAGACTCTGGAGAATAAGGTCTCACCTCTGTGATTAGTTCATCCGAGGAGTAGTCCGACAAATCATCAAGGGAGTCTGATAATAGAAAAATAGGCTGAGACTCAAATGTCTTTACTTCAGACATTGAATCTCCTTGCTTTTCATGTGTAAAGCCTCGCACAACGTCTGCATATGTGAAAGGTCTTGCACAAGACTGAGGTTGGCATGATTGTACTATGACTTGATTTGCTGAGACTATATATTCTGACATTCTGGACTCGGGCGTTTCTTGCCTGCCATGAACAGAGATATTGCTGACACATAATTCTGAATACTCATCATTAGACGTTGTAGCTGGCCCATTTTCAGAGTATCTTAAGTAATAATTACAATACTCGTTTGTGTTTTCATTAACTGTTTCAGGACAAAATATGCCCTTCTCATTTGATACCACAGACTCTGGGTAAGATACTCTGAGGTCTAACAACCAGTTTTGAAGCAGTGACATGTCCTGATCACAGGATACAGAATCTGGAGACAATGCCCTGCTGCTAAGTGAGGTATCAAGTTCCAATTCTGACAAAACTGATTGTGGAGAGATTGGACTGGCCTCATCAAAAAGCTTAGTGAGACACAAATCATTCTCTTCCCAATCAGAAACAATGGATTCCGGTGTGTACGACCTTTGGTTGAAACATTGGTCATGATGTTGTATGTGAGATACATCAAAATGAGGAATAGGGGAGTCAGGAGAAAGTAGCCGGTATTCACATTGTGACACTACAGACTCTGGAGAATGAGGTCTCACCATTGTGACCAATTCATCTGAGGAGTAGTCTGACAACTCATCAAGGGAGTCTGATGAGAGCAAAATTGGCTGAGACTTAAATGTCTTTACCTCAGACATGTGATCTACTTGGTATTCTTTTTCCATGCCACACACAACATCTGCATATGTGAAAGGTCTTGCACCATACTGAGTTTGGCATGAATTCACTGTGACTGGATTTGCTGAATCTATATTTTCTGACATAATGGACTCTGGCGATTCTGGCCTGTTACTATCAAAGAGATCACTAAAACATATAACGGAATACTCATTGTCAGACACTGTTGACAGAAGTGTAACTGGCCTATCTTCAGAGTAGTTTAAGTAATAATTACAATTATGTTTTTGGTTTTCCCCAAATGCTCCAGGACAGAACAAGGCCTTCTCAGCTGATACCACAGACTCTGGGGAGGATGCCCTGATGTCTAGCACACAGTCCCAAAGGACTGATGTGTCCAAATTAAAGGAAATAGGATCTGGAGACAATAGCCTACTGCTAAAGAATGTATCAAGGGCAACATCTGACAAAACTGACTGTGGGGACAGTGGTCTAACCTCATCAAAAATGTTAGAGTACTGTAAGAAATAGTTGCAATATTTATTCTGCTCAATTAAGTCAGGACAGAAAGAATACTTTGTCAATGACATGCTTGGTTTTGTAGAGGATGATATAAAATTTGATGGCACGTTCTGTTGGGTCACCTTCTCAAACGTAGAAGATTCTTTTTTGCATAATGTCACTATTTTTTCTTTTGGAAACTTAAAAGTGTACTTTGGTTTTTCCACAAAGTTAAAGATAATTGGCTCCTTAATTTGTGGTAGTGATATACTGTCGGAGGTAAAAGATGATGGTTGAAATTTGTCATCTAAACAAATATTTACTTTTGTTGATTCTTTCATCCAACTCTGATGTGAAGACCCTTGAACTGGACTGATGTCTTTTGTGTTTAGTGGAATATCTTTGATATCAACATCTGATCCATATGTTGATGGTAATACATTTGAAGATTGAGGTGCCAACTTTGTAAACCAGTAATCGAGAAATGATTGCTTACTTTCTGTCTTTTGCGCAGGGAATTTAGGTGATGGTGGCTTACATTGAAACAAAATGTGTTTGTCATCTCCACACTTGGTCTCTTCTTTATTGACAGCTGAAACACAGATTCCTTGCCATGATGCAGGCTTTTCTACACTGGGGATGTTTTGTAATTGCATGGAAATTTTGGGTTGTGGATGATAATCATTTGCTTCAGCTGAACTACTATCTCCAGGGTGTTGACAGTTAACTGGTGTATTGTAAAAAGTCAGTAGGGGTGAGGTTGGAATATCTCCTGAATACAGTAGAAGGTAATCACAATACTGACTCTTCAGTTGGGCACGGGTTGGTTCAGAGAGCAAGACTTCAAGGAATGAAAAACTGCACTGAGAAGTCTGAGATTGTGGGGACAATGGCCTGCAATCCATGTTTGACAACTGATTTTCACCATTACTTGTGCTTAAATCTTGTGAAGATATTTCATTCAAGTGCTCAATGGACAGAATGTTTGGTGTCGAACTAAGAATTTCTCTGATCTCTTCCTGGAGTAAAGGTAAAGGTGGACTGTGATTTGCCACGTGAGATATGCAATGAAATTCCTGTACAAGTTTTGGTTTTGCACCAGGTTCAGGTGTAAAATCAAACAGGTGTGATTGGCTATGATCCGTGTTATTAACAGTAATGACTGTCATGTCCGATAAATTACACTTGTCAGTGCTTGAAAAGAGTGTCCAGCTGTTATCAATTATGTGAAGGTCCTTTCTTTTGCTAAGAGGAGAGTCTGGAGACATTGCCCTATAATCACTGACTGACATAACAGATTCTGGTGATGACATTCTAGAAAAATAGTCATTTAATGTCCAAGATTCAGGTGGTAAGAAATGTTTTTCATAAACATAAGGATCATAATTTGTGCTGGTGGAAGATAATGTTTCATCTTGCTCTTCTTGCTCTTGTTCTTCCGTGATAGGCAGATAAAGGCAGGAAGAGGCCGTCTTTGCCCTGTGTTTGTCACTGTCTGGACTGATTGAACTATAAAGAGAGCTATCAGTTGAGTCACAGGCCATCTGAATGTTTTTACTATCATTCACCATTTTGCACTTGGTTGCAGCAAAAATGGAGTCCACTGACTGGACAGGATCATCATCATCAATGAAATGCATGTTTTCCGGGTACTCAACAATTTTCAGTTGAAATTTTGTGTTGTCCTCTTTGCTTGATGTAAAGGGACCGTAGCCCGTGTTCACACTGGGGACTTGAGAGATCCTGGAATGGTCTGTGATAAACAGGTCTGTGATTTCATCAATACACTTCTGCGACACCTTACTTCTTGGATCTGCGTCTCTGACTTCTTCAGTTGCCAAAGTTGCTTTGTGAATCTCAGGTGATTCAAACAGGTTAGGATCAGAGGTTCCCCTGAACATGTTTTTGGAAGGATTTGTTGTGAAAAGCTGAGGAATATGGTTGTACTCATCATGGAGCTCTTTGAAGTCCGTCTCAGCTTGGTCTGATTCCGATAGGATCAGACTAATTTTACTGATCGATACAGATGATGGCAAGTTCAACATTTTAGCTGAGTGACACTGCAGATCTTTTTCAACAAATGTTTCAGGTGTCACTCGGCTATATATTTTTTTGCTTTTGCATTGATTACTGCCATGAGAAGGCTTGAAAACATGAACTTCAGTGCTGCAGGGAATTTGCTGGTCTTTCACTTTGTACTGGGCATCAAAAACTTGAGAGTCTTTGCTCCTCATAGCAGCTTCTGTTTTGATTGGGAGCGTACTTACTTGCTCATCCAAGTTGACATAGCGTGTACGTTCATGTGAATTTACATCATCTGAGGTCCACAAGCTTGGGTTCAGTTCACTGTAACAGACAAAGTAGACACTGTCACAAATTATGACTTTAAAACATATGTAATAATTAGAGCTGTCAAAGTAAACGCGATAACGAATTAATGCTGAATTCCTTCAAGAGCATCATTTACTCTTTCGCCACCCGACTTGGTGTAAAAAAATGTAGCTGCATTCCAGTTCATATGTGTACCTACATAAATGCTAGTACATCAACTGAGGATTGATTGATTGATTGAAACTTTTATTAGTAGATTGCACAGTTCAGTACATATTCCGTACAATTGACCACTAAATGGTAACACCCGAATAAGTTTTTACATTTTTCTGGCAGGCGGAAAAAATTATGTATTTTCCCTATCACATGTTCTGATAGTCCTCAATTACAGAGTGATAAACAGGCTGATCACCTAGCAATTTTACACTTTACTACAAAATAGAGAAGGTTAAGACATTGTCTTGAAGCGATATGATTAGTACTACCTGTAAAATGTAATGTACACAATATCAGAATAATTGATTTGGGTATGTTCTAAAATGCAATCTAAACACAGTAGTCTAGCTCCACTCCCCTGAATGCAAGCGCTCCAGCTGCAGACGATACAAAGTCTGTTTGGGATACAAAATCTGGCACGACACCGGAGCCCTGAATGTCATTTATGTTGTCAGAAAAAGAGAGTTCGTGTTCATTTTGTGTTAAGCTGTTTAAAAATGCATAATGTTTGGTAAACATTTGCATTAAACAAATTGTTCAGTCTAGTAGTCTATATAGTATTAAAAACTAGATTTTTTTTTTAATTAAAGATACATTTTCTTTTTATCTATCTATTTAGGGCTGGGTGATATATCGATATACTGTATATATCGCGGGTTTGTCTCTGCGCGATATAGAAAATGACTATATTGTGATATTTGAGTATACGTTCTCACGCAGTTGCTTTTAGCTGCGGGCATTACACTACAGGCTAGTATCACTCTTTCTTGTCTCTCCTTGTCACAGACAGCAAGCGCACCTTCTTACATACGTCACATACTGTCACGTCATACGTCACATATGTATACGCCCTCACGGAGCAGAGAGGTAGCAGCATGGGTAACGTTAGCTGTGATGCTAGTGGTAATACGAGAGAAAAAAGGTACGGATCGGGTATCAAATGAACAAAGAATTATTTCCCCAAAAAAACAGCAGGGGGTCCATCGTCTGGCGGTAGTTTGGCTTCAAGGGGGAATATCTCAAACCGACAACCGTGATTTGTCAAGAGTGGTGCTAAAGCGTTGCTACAAAAAGTAACATTACTGCTAAATGTATCATTTAGCAGTAATGTTAAATAAATAATAACATGGTCACTACTGCCTACTTTATCTTGTTATATTCTTATTTTACTGTTATATTGTCATTCCCATTGTTTTTATTCTTTTTGTAATATTTCTCAATTTTGTTTCCTTTTAAACCCCCATTATTTACTTTTTTAAATTGATCTCAACTCTGTACACTGCTGCTGGAATTTTAATTTTCCTGAAGGAACTCTCCTGAAGGAATCAATAAGGTTCTATCTATCTATCTATTTGAAAAGTCACCTGCTAGAGAATGAAGAGTGTTTACTCCGCATGTCAACATCTCCATTCGCCCATAAAATCATGCACAAAAGTTCACTTTATTTGTTTCAAACTATTGTAGTGGCGTTCTGTACAAAAAGTGCACTTCAATTTAGTGTTGTTTTGATATGATATGATGATCTTAGTGACATCATGCACAAAAGTGCACTAATAGCTTGTTTAAAAAGGCCTCTGACAATCTTGAACTTTCTGTTTTGGAAATTACATAAAAGTTTGTGCCCCTGCTTAATAACTGTTTAATAAATACACTTTTGGTCAATTGACTTAGTTGTGGTTTCCCTCTCCGTATGAAAGTTTAAAATGAGAATATATTAATGCAGTATGAACAATATTCTTTTGATTTAAACACATATAATCACACCAGTATGATGATTCTATTTATCAAGTGGTAATTCAAGGCTAAGACAAAATACTGAGATATATATCGTGTATCGTGATATGGTCTAAAAATATCGAGATATTAAGAAAAGGCCATATCGCCCAGCCCTCTATCTATTATTTATGAGTTAACCATGGACAAAATGCGATTAATCGCTATTAAATATTTTAATCATTTGACAGCCCTAACAATGACCATAAACTTTAGAATATGAAAACTCAGAACATAATTATTTTTATATATATCCAAGCAAGGCAGCAAAGGTCAAATAAGTAAAAATGTCCCTTGCTTAGTAGAGGCTACAACATATCGTATGTCCTTATTCTGTTACAGATATTGTTGTTACAGATATGAACATTTAGTCATCATATGAATACAATAATGTATTTACTGTGTGATCTCAAGCTCCTCCAACAGGTCACCATGCATACTCTCTGAGTGAGTATGTCCAGCAGGCTCCGCCCATGAAGGAATGTCTAACAGAGAAGCGACGGAGAGGTCCTCCTCAGAAACAGCCGGGGGTGGTTTGCGATCGGACTCTATCCTTCTCACAATTCTGGGGCTGTCAACATCCTCTTGCACTGAAGACAGAGCCACTGAGACTAAAAAAATTGCACAGTCGTGAGGAGGTAAAAGAAACACTCTAATTTAGTGTGCCGCAAGAAAGCGCTTAGACACAAAGATTTGTATACAAAACTACCTTCACTATGGTCCAGTGTTTTCTCAATCTCAGCATACGTTCTCGAAGTTTGCTCTTGAATTGACTTGTTCATCTGAGTTTCAATTAGATGAACAATGTCCATGCGGTTGATCTTGGTCAGTCTTTTAATCAGGCAGTCCTCTGTGGAATTATTATAACATGATTTAAGTATTTCATCAATAATTTGTACATTCAATTGAAAACCTATTGCTCATATTCTGGGTTAAAAAAAATGCAGACTTTTTTGGAACCCATACAGCAATAACTATTGTCAATTATTTTCACCTGTAGTTTTGGAAATTGAACAGATAACCAATGTAAAGCAGAGACAGTTTGCGAGACACCCTTTTTAATGCAGGAGTTTTGCAGATACCCATTACTTACCCGTGGCATGTTTGCCTTCTCGTTCAACCCATCGCTGAAGCAAGGCATGACTCTGCTCTTGAAGTGAATTAGGATTCTCTGACCTAACTGACTGGATGTCATCCTCACTGAATTCAAGTTCCCTTGCCAGCTCTGGGGAAATGGATAGCAAAATATGATGCAATATTGAGTCATTTGTAAGAAATCACCATTTGCAAGTTACACAGTCATACCACACAAGTTACACAGTCATACACACTCTCAAAGCTACTGATTTAAAAGTGTTATTTTAGGTGACAACTTACCAGTCCAGCTAAAGCCGAGGAGATCTGCAATGATGGCTAATGTCTCCTCTTTCCTGTCAGCATCATCTTGCCAATCCACTAAATACCACCACAACAAAATAACATATTATATTTTAGTGGCCTAGTAACCTTCACACACATTTACTATTGTTCCTAATGCTTTATAGCTTATGAACTATAATATACCTGAAATGATAAGTGGTTATGTAATGCTGATATGGATGAAAATATAAAGGTTGGCGTTTCAAAAATATTACATTGTTAAGGTTTGCAAATAAAATTGAGTAATATTAGTAAAGATATATTAGTATCAGAGATACCAATAGTCGGCATCAAAATAAGCTGCTATTTCTAAAACCAACATGACCATTGAATCTTGAGATAGCACATACACACAGATGAGATGGACAAACAACTCACCGACATGCAAAACACGACTATATGCACACATGTGATGGCACAATGCTTCGACAAAGGAAAAAAAAAAGAGTTGTTGCCGCTGAGGAAATAAAAAGCCCATGTAAATCTGGCCATACCTGCCGTACATTCTGAAGTTTGATCATCGGTGATTCTCTGCATCTGTGTTTCCACCTTGTCATCCCAGGTAGGCCTAGATTCAAATACATCCACTACACTAGAAGACCGGCGAACAGCCGTAACAGGGTCTGAATCTGAACTGCTCGAGGCTGGCGTGTCATAAGTAAAGATAACAGAATCTGTACTCTTACAACTTGAGCTGCTTATATCATCAGTGTCCAAAGAAACTGAAGATTCTTCTGCCTCACCGATAGGGATTCTTTTGTGTTTCTGTTTTGTTGAGAGAATGGGTTTTGCTGTTGAAAGGTTGGACTCATATGTTAACTGAGTGCTTTCAGAACAACTTCTGCTATTTTTTTGCGAGACATTACTTGGGCTGCCATCGGTCTCAGATCTTGTTCTACGTTTCATAGATGTATCTGTCTTTTTTGTGACCAAATCTGGTTCAGATTCCTTTTTTTTGCTGCATTGTGCACCTGAAGAAGACATCTCAATGACCGAACACTGATCTTCCTCATCTTCATCCGGGGATGAGTAGGAAGAATCATACTTTTGCTTTGAATATGCTGATTGATACACTACATTTGCGTTTGACTGAAGATCTGCTATCGTAGTGTCAAGGTAGTTTGCATCATAGCCTTTAAAACCTTCATCATCACTTTGAATAAGGTTCAGTTTGTCCAATCCACTGGGGGAGCCCAGCTGAACCTCTGTAGAGCTGCCAAGATCTGTTTCAGAAAGATGCTTCTCATTCTTTGACTTGTCACTTGAGGGAGGGAAGAGAGTTCTGGGTTTAGGAGTTGGAGCTTCATCATCCCCTGTCTTCTGTAGGATTTCCTTTGCAGCTGAATAACCTTTATTGAATGTTGAAAAGGTGTTTTGTTCTTCTCGAATTTCCTCTGAAACAACTTCAGTTGGACATCCCTCTATTTGAAAAAATGCATATCCTTCAGCTTCTTCATCAGGACTTCTTGTTAGATCTATTGCGCCCCCTCTGGTCATTTCAAATAGCTTTCCCTTTTTAAACTGAAATTGATCGGGGGTTATGTCATCAATTGGTGATTGAATAGGTGATTTATCAAGTGTTTTTTGGTCCTCTACCAGATCACTGTTTTCATTTAAGGTTACAGAGTACACACAACTGGATGTATCATTTTTGGTTTCTTCAGCCGACACCACAGCCATAGGTTCAGTTAAAGAATCTGAACCATTATCGAAAATTGGGTTGACTTTTAAATTATTATCTGGATAGAGATGTTCAGTAACCCCGCTGTAAAAATGGGTCATGTTGTCTTCGTTGTCCTGTATTTCACTTTCGCTTTCTCTGTTTTTCAAAGACTTGTCCTTTTCTGGAAATAATTCCTCTGAGATTCCTGTCTGTGATGGTTCAAATGAGGATGCATCTCTGTTGGTTCTAGCTTCCTCTTCCATTTCATCAAACGTTTTGATTCTTGCAGCCATTTTAAACATTTCCTCCTCTGGAGTAAACTGTTGGTTTATGGAATAATCCTCATCATCTTCATGAAGCGTGGAATATTTGTCACCTTCCATTTGCGTGATAGTTTCTGACTCATCTGGCGTAATGTCATTCATGCAAATATTTGTGTCATAATCCAAACATGCTTTTAGCTGTGATGCATAATCCTCATACACTACTGCCTTGTGCATTATTCGTTCTCCAATTTTTTCGGATTGAGTTGGACTTCCTTCAAGAGAGTCTGGACAAGGAGATTCTCTGGTAGGGCTTGGCTCAATGGAGTCTGGAGATCTTTTTGATGATGTATCCTCCGCAACAGGACTTGCCTCCAGCGAATCTTCTCGATAAAGCTCTTTCACTGTGTCATCCATAACCACAGTGTCTAAATTCTCAAAATCAGTTGGCCTTTGTGGTATATTTGGGGTAATGGCATCAACATTTGTATCGCCATAATCATTGTGGCATTCGCCTATTGTTTCATTCAGTTTTGTTATTTTAACAGTACTTTCACTGTTGCAACTAAAATGTGAGTTTCCATTTGGTGAAACTAGTGAAAATGTAGATGTGTCTCTGTTAGAGTATTTTGGTATTATAACCTGTCTGCACCTCTCGTGGATTACATCCTCTTCTGGATAGCCTTGTATCACTACTGGCTCTTCTTTTAAACATTGGTCTAAGTCATGATTTAGCAGTGATAGCATGCCTGAACCATTTTGCTTGATCATAAACTCCTCCTGTTGTGGCTTTCTCTCGATCCAAATTTGGTTAATTGGCATCTCTGATTCACCACTCAGTTGTGTTGTGATTGCTCCACCACTTATTGTATCTTCTTGAGTTGCCACATGATAGTCTTTGGAACACTTTTCTAAGTCACTACCAAAGACCGACATAATGCCTGACATAGCCTTCTCTTTGCCGTCAGCCATATCAATCTGCATCTGTGTTTGTTCCTCTTGCTTGTCTTCCACATTTGTCTCCTCAATAGAGGGTTTCTGAACTTTCTGAAACTGTTCTTGGATAAGGTCCTCTTGTGGAGTCTCATGTGCCACTGGCCTATCCATGAGGTCCTGGTCCAATTCACTCTTAAGTAGGGATATCATGCCAGACAAATTTTTTACATTTTTGGAGTGTTGATATGAAGACTTCAGCCCCACCCATTCTTCCGTCAGAGGCTCCTCTGTAGTTAAGTAATGTGTGTCTTCAAATGTAGTTCTTGCTTCCTCTGTTCCCTTTTGGGCTACAATCCTTGTTGCTAGACATTGATCCAAATCAGTTGCCATGAGGGACTCCAACCCTGACATATCTTTTATTGCTATGGTAGCCTTGCTATCCTTCTTTTTGCTAATGTGGACTTCTACAAATAGTGGTTCATCCACTGTATTGTCTTCATTGTCAGTGTTTATTTGAGGACCCACAGCAAGTTCTTCATCTTCTCCCAAACTGGAATATGATGTTCTATTACTGTCTCTACTTTTAACACTTTTGTCAAAATATTTATGTTCTGTGCTGAGCACAACCTCACCAGGAGCAATTTGGTGGATGTGTTTCTCTTTATCCTTAGTGAGAACTGTTTGTTCAAAATTTTCCTCAATAATATCCTCTTGCAGTGGTTGATCTGCTACAAACCTTGTTGCTAGACATTGGTCCAAGTCAGTTGTCATTAAGGACAGCAACCCTGACATATATTTTGCTACTATGGAAGTCTTGCTACCTGTATATTTTTTTCTGCTAATATGGACTTCTTCAAGTAGTGGTTCATCCATTGAATTTTCTTCATCATCGGTGTTCATTTGCGGGCCCACAGCAAGTTCTTCATCATCTTCTCTGAAACTGGAATAAATTGTTCTATTTCTGTCTCCACCTTTAACAGTGTCTTCAAAATATGTGTGTTCTGTTCTAACCACACACTCATCTGGGTCCATTTGGTGGATGTCTTTCTCTTTATTCTTGGTTAGGATAATTTGTTCAAAGTTTTCCTCAACAATATCCTCTTGCTGTGGTCGATCTACTACAACCCTTGTTGCTAGACACTCGTCCAAGTCAGTTGCCATGTACGACTCTAACCCTGACATATCTTTTGCTGCTATAGAAGCCTTACGATCATTTTTTCTGCTAATGTGGGGTTCTTCAAGTAGTGGTCTGTCAACTGTGATTTCTTCATCATCAGTGTTGATTTGATTGCCCACAGCAAGTAGTTCATCATCTTCTCCCAAACTGGAGTCAGGTGTTCTATGTTGGTCTCCACTTGTAACAGTTTCTTCAAAATATATATGTTCCATGCCGAACACATCCTCGTCAGAGGTAATTTGGTGGATGCCTTCGTCTTTATCCTTGGTTAGGATAGTTTGTTCAATTTTTTCTTCAATAAAATCCTCTTGCTGTGGTCGATATGCGACAACCCTTGTTGCAAGACACTCGTCTAAGTCAGTTGCCATGTACGACTCTAACCCTGACACATCTTTTGCTGCTATAGAAGCCTTGCTATCTTTGTTTCTGCTAATGTGGACTTCTTCAAGTAGTGGTTCGTCCACTGTGATTTTTTCATCATCAGTGTTCATTTGAGAGCCCACGGTCAGTAGTTCATCATCTTCTCCCAAACTGGAGTGAAGTGTTCTATGTTGGTCTTCTCTTGTAACCGTTTCTTCAGAATATTTATGTTCTCTGCCGAACACAACCTCATCAGAGGTAATTTGGGGGATGCTTGTGTCTTTATCCTTGTTTAAGATAGTTTGTTCAAAATCTTCCTCAATGATATCCTCTTGCTGTGGTTGATATGCGACAAACCTTGTTGCTAGACACTGGTCCAAGCCTGTTGCCATGTACAACTCTAACCCTGACATATCTCTTGCTGCTATAGAAGCCTTACTATCACTGTTTCTGCTCATGTGGACTTCTTCAAGTAGTGGTTCGTCCACTGTGATATCTTCATCATAAGTGTTCATTTGAGGGCCCACGGCAAGTAGTTCATCATCTTCTCCAGAACTGGAGTGAGGAGTTCTATTTTGGTCTTCTCTTGTAACCATTTCCTCAAAATATTTATGTTCTGTGCCGAACATAACCTCATCAGATGTAATTTGGGGGATGCCTTTGTCTTTATCCTTGGTTAGGATAGTTTGTTCAAAATATTCCTCAAAAATATGCTCTTGCTGTGATTGATCTGCTACAAACCTTGTTGCTAGACACTGATCCAAGCCTGCTGCCATGAAGGACTCCAACCCAGACATATCTTTGGCTTGTGTAGAAGCTTTGTAATAATTATTTCTGCTAATGTGGACTTCTTCAAGTAGTGGTTCATCCACTGTGATTTCTTCATCATCAGTGTTCATTTGAGAGCCCACAGCAAGTACTTCATCATCTTCTCCCAAACTGGAATAAGGGGTTCTATTTGCTTCTCCACTTATAACAGTTTCTTCAAAATATTTATGTTTTGTATCAAACACATCCTCGTCAGAGGTAATTTGGTGGATGTCTTTCTTTTTATCCTTGGTAAGGATAATTTGTTGAAAATGTTCCTCAATAATATCCTCTTGCTGTGGTTGATCTGCTACAAACCTTGTTGCTGGACACTGATCCAAGTCAGCTGCCATGATTGACTCCAACCCTGACATATCTTTTGTTGCTATGGAAGCCTTGCTATCACTTTTTCTGCTAATGTGAACCTCTTCAAATATAGGTTCATCCACTGAGATTTGTTCATCATCAGTGTTCATTTGAGAGCCCACAGCAAGTACTTCATCATCTTCTCCCAAACTTGAAAAAGGGGTTCTACTTCCTTCTCCACATATGACAGTGTCTTCAAAATATTTATGTTCTGTGCCAAACACAACTTCATCAGAGGTAATTTGGTGGATGTCTTTGTTTTTATCTTTGGTTAGGATAATTTGTTCAAAATGTTCCTCAATAATATCTTCTTGCTGTGGTTGATCTGCTACAAACGTTGTTGCTGGACACTGATCCAAGTCAGCTGCCATGATTGACTCCAACCCTGACATATCTTTTGTTGCTATGGAAGCCTTGCTATCACTTTTTCTGCTAATGTGAACCTCTTTAAATATAGGTTCATCCACTGAGATTTGTTCATCATCAGTGTTCATTTGAGAGCCCACAGCAAGTACTTCATCATCTTCTCCCAAACTTGCAAAAGGGGTTCTACTTCCTTCTCCACATATAACAGTGTCTTCAAAATATTTATGTTCTGTGCCAAACACAACCTCATCAGAGGTAATTTGGTGGATGTCTTTGTTTTTATCCTTGGTTAGGATAATTTGTTCAAAATGTTCCTCAATAATATCTTCTTGCTGTGGTTGATCTGCTACAAACCTTGTTGCTGGACACTGATCCAAGTCAGCTGCCATGAAGGATTCCATCCCTGACATATCTTTTGCTTGGGTAGGAGCTTTGCCATCACTTTTTCTGCTAATGTGGACTTCTTCAAGTAGTGGTTCATTCACCGTGATTCCTTCATCACCAGTGTTCATTTGAGGGCCCACTGCAAATCCTTCATCATCTTCTCTCAAACTGGAACAAGGTGTTCTATTTCTGTCTCCACTAATAATAGTTCCTTCATAATATTTATGTTCTGTGCCGAACACAACCTCATCAGAGGTAATTTGGTGAATGTATTTTTCTTCATCCTTTGTTAGGATAATGTTTTCATCATTTTCCTCAATAATATTCTCCTGCTGTGGTTGATCTGCTACAAACTTTGTTGGTAGACACTGACCCAAATCAGTTGCCATGAAGGACTCTAACATACCTTTCACTCCTGTGGGAAGCTGGTTATCAGTTGTCTTGCTCATGTGGACTTCTTCAGGTAGTGGTCTATCCACTGTGATTTCCCCATCATCGGTGTTCATTTGAGAGCCCCAAACAAGTATTTCATCATCTTCTCCCAAACTGGAATAAGGGGTTCTATTTCTGTCTCCACTTATAACTGTTTCTTCAAAATATTTATGTTCTGTGCCGAACACATCTTCATCAGAGGTAATTTGGTGGATGTCTTTCTTTTTATCTTCGGTTAGGATACTTTGTTCAAAATGTTCCTCAATAATATCTTCTTGCTCTGGTTGATCTGCTTCAAACTTTGCTGCTGGACACTCGTCCAAGTCAGCTGCCATGAAGGACTCCAACCCAGACATATCTTTTGCTTGTGTAGGAGCCTTGCCATCATTGTTTCTGCTTATATAGACTTCTTCAAGTAGTGCTTCATCCACATTGCTTTTTTCATTATCAGTGTTGTTTTGAGAGCCCACAGCAAGTAGTTCATCATGTTCTCCGTAACTGGAATGAGGTCTTCTATTTTGGTCTCCACTTGTAACAGATTCTTCAAAATATGTTTGTTCTGTCCCGAACACCACCTCATCAGAGGTAATTTCATGAATGTAGTTTTCTTTTTTATTCAGGACAACTTGTTCAACATTTTCCTCAGTGATATCCTCTTGCTGTGGTTGATCTGCTCCAAATCTTGCTGCTGGACACTGATTCAAGTCAGTTGCCGTAAAGGATTCCAACCCTGACGTATCTTTTGTTGCTATGGAAGCCTCGCTATTAGTTTTCCTGTTAATGGAGACCTCATCAAGTAATGGCTCATCATCTATGACTTTTTCATTGTTAGCCTTCGTATGATGGACAACTGCAAGTCCTTCATAGTCTTCTCCTAAACTGGAAAGAGGTGTCCTAATTATTTCTCCACTTACAGGAGTTTCTTCCACATATTTATGCTCTGAGCTGAAAGCAACTGTGTCAGAGGCAATTGGGTGAAAGTCTTTCTCTTTATCCTTTGTTAAGATAATTTGTTCAAATTTTGTATCAATTATATCCTCTTGGGGTGGTTGATCTGCTTTAAAACTTGTGGCTAGACATTGATCCAAATCAGTTGCCATAAAGGACTCCAACCCCGACATATCTTTTACTATTGTGGGACGCTGGTTATCGTTTTTTCTGCCAATGTGGACTCCTTCAAGTACTGGCTCTTCAATTATGACCTCATCTGTATCATTGTTCATTTGTTGAGCAACTTCAAGTCCTTCATAATTCTCTCGCGTCCCGATTTGAGGTGTCCAAATGTCGACATTCTTGTCTGTAGATTCAGCCATGTTTTCTAGACTTTGCGTGCCATCGAAAATGTTTTGATTTTCAATAGAAACTGTTCCTATTGATGGACTGTAGAATGGTACTCTATCAACCAATGTTTCTTCATCTGATGTCTCCAGCTGATTGCTGACATCCAAAGCTGTGGATGTTTTCTTGAATAGCAGGTATTCAGGACTTTCTTCTAGTTCAGCCTTTATGTCAGCACTGAAGTCTTCTGAGGGTCTGCGGTCAGGGCTTATCTGCAAGTCTTCAGATAAAGCCATACCAGTACCAGTAGATTGTTGTCCAACTTGTATCATACCCAGGCCTCTCCTTGGCAACAGTTCGCTCCGAGGACTAATCATTCCATCCTTATGCTGAAACGTATCAGTTCTTTCTACGTTGTTTCCAATACAGCCAGAGTCCGAAATTAGCTGGGATCCCTCTATTGAAATACTTGAGGAAGCCGTGGATTTGTGTTCACAAAGCCCAAGTTTACTCTTTGAAGGGTCTTGCCCAGTCTGGAATGCTCTTGTTAGCTCCTTAACAGACATACTCTCCCTTTCTGAAGACTCAGTTGACATTTTGCGTGGGTAAATACCTGCATCATCACAAAATGTGACAGTCTTGGCAACATTTGCATCTAAATTTAACAGTGATTCCTTTGAGGTACCTTTTAGTATGCCTATTGGTTGATTTTCAGAGTCAGTTGTGTCACTTCCCTGAAACTCATTTTCATAGGGATCTTTGAAGCTATGACTTTGGGGTGTCAGTGCAGGACTTTGGTCATTCCCCTGTTTCTCTTCGGAATCTGCTGATTTGCTTGTTAGAGTGAAATCACAAGAAGCCAATGCTTTGTGCTCGAAAAGGCCCGATTTATTTTTCGAAGGGTCTTGACCGGTCTGAAATGCTTTCATAAGTTCCTTAACAGACATTGTTTCTTCCAATCTTTCTGTCTGAGATTTGGGTGATTTGGGAAGACTGGGGAGTTGTGGCATGTCACCCTCCATTTTTGTTGTGGTAACCGATGATCTTGAAATCTGTACCACAGCATGTTTTTGTCCCTCCTCTTCTTCAACTTTATTTTGTAACGCTTTAACACGGTCTTTTATTGATCCTATAGGTGTCTCAACCACACGTGGAGAAGCTGGTGGATCGATTACTGGTGTGGGAAAGATATCCCTCTCGTTAAGAACAGCATCACCATCTAAAGACTCCTCAGAGCTCATCGTTTCAAGCTCACCCTCTGAGCTACTATATCCAGAACGGTCTCTGTCCCGAAGTTTTCTCCTAATAGGTTTTTTTATATCTGGGGGTCGTTTTTTACCATTAGATTTCATAATAAGCTGTGTATTTTGGACAAGCTCCTGAGAAACACCCATTTGGTCTGTGCTGAGGCATGAGTCAATGCTTGTTACGTCTCTGTTTTCTGTGGCAGTTCTATTTGATGTGCTTTTTTGTTCAACAGGTACAATCCTTACTTTAACTAAGGCCTGCTCTGCCTTTCTAGCACCACTCTCCTGATCTTTAGCGTTATTGAGCCCTTCACTTTGAATCTCTCCAGCTTTTTGGTGTCTCTCTCTGAAGCCATATTTAGCCAGAGTCTCGTTTCCCTCTGTCCATTTAGCACTATTAGTGTCCACATTTATGAAGCGATCCCCTTGCTCGGAAAGTAAAACAGGAATTTTCATGTCAGACATGTCAGAGAGAAGATCAGGGCTTGCAAGGGTCGCAGGGTCGAGAGGTTGATTTGTTTTCAGTGAAAACGTCTCCATTGATTCAGATTCATCATCTTACGTTAAAGTTTTATCAACCAAAAAGGGTAAAGAACATAGGGACAAATTAAGTGGGGAAGAGAGACATCAGAAAACTGTGATCAAGACAATGCCATTAAAAGCCAGATTGAGTTCAGAGATCAAGGAAAAGATCGATAGGGCAGACAATAAGGAACTTCAAAAAACTACCACCAAAAAAGTGATCCTTGCAAGTTTATAGGAAAGTTAAGCAGCAAGAGCATAAGCAGAGCCATGAGAACTAAAATAAGTTTGAATGCCGACTTTGATTGTAATATCCCAAATAAGGTAAGAAGAAATTAAACAAATGCATAAAAAAACTAATGAAGTTGGCAAACGGAACAAACAAAAACAGCAACACTTTGTATGGAACAAAAGGACAGGAATGAAAAACTGACAAACCCTCTCAAGATTGCTACTGACATGTAGAGTCATGTCTGGCAACAAACCAAGCTATAAAACACAGAACGCATACACTTGTAAAATATTTTTTAGAAAATCGCACTAGAGAGAAAGAATGAAATGTTTATTGAACTAAAAAAAATAAGGTTTTGCATTTAAGTTTTGATCTGTTTTTTGACTACAACCATGCACAAGAAGTACAAGCAACTGAGTGAAACATTTAAATAAAACAGTCAATGAATGAAACCAATCTTGGTGAGGTGAGAAGTTATGTATTTTATGTCATATATAAACATACAATTACATTGTAGTGCAGTGACTAAATACATTAGGTATTGTGTATGGATAGGGGTGTAACGGCACGTATATTCGTCATTAGATTTTTGGTTATGGGCTAGAAGCCTACTTAGTTACCACCTGGGACTCATTGAGTGCTCACGGGGTGTATAACATAGTCAGGATTTGTCATGGATGCAAAGGATTCTGGGTATTTGTTGTGTTGCGTTTATTTTGTGTTACTGTGAGGATTTTCTCCCGAAATGTGTTTGTCATTTTTCTTTTGTGTGGGTTCACAATGTGGCACATATTAGTAGGAGTGTTAAAGTTGTTTATATCACAACCGTCAGTGTACTCTGTGTCACCCAGTATGCCTTGCAATCTCATACATGTGCCGATAGAAGCAGCGAAATGCATGTGTCTGGTTGGCACGCAAATAGCATTCCGTGAATGGCATGCGCGATGACGTTCAAGAGGACGCAAATAGCATTCCGTGAATGGCGGGCGCGATGACGTTCAAGAGGACGTTAAGAGTAATATCATCACGGCACGCGATAATCTGGGGGGTCGGCGATTGTGCAGCTGAGCCGCTTCAGAGTTGCCAAAGAGCCGCATACGGCTCCGGAGCCGCGGGTTGCCGACCCCTGCGGTAGAGGCAGGGCATTTGTCTTAGCACCGAAAGTTGCAAACTTTATCGTGGATGTTCTCTACTAAATCCTTTCAGCAAAAATATGGCAATATCGTGAAATGATCAAGTATGACACATAGAATGGACCTGCTATCCCCGTTTAAATAAGAAAATCTCATTTCAGTAAGCCTTTAAAGTGTACTAAGCACTTATTATTCTGTTGTTTGGAAAGGTAACATTAGTTTTGGGCCATCCTACTAATTTGAATATCGATCCAATACCAAGTAGTTTCAGGGGCAGTATTGCTCAAACCAATGTTGAGACTGATACCTAACTGTCAAGATCACAAATTATTCCCTTTGTTCAAACCATAAAAAAACACAGGATGGCCATGTAACAATACATTTCTTTTTTTCCTTTCTTCTCTAGTATTACAGACCAAATTAAAATAAAAAACAATACAAAATCTAGTTAAAGGTCTAGTTAAATTTTTTTTGTTTTTCCTCTGGTTTTTGTGAACAATAACAAAAATGACCAAAAACATGATTTGGTGATAAAAAAAAAGCATTGATCTAATTACAGTTATATCAACCATATACGAATAATGTGTTTGATATTGTTATTGTCGATATTTGTACTAATCCGTGCATCCCTGTTTACATTCCAGAGCTGTAACTTAGCGGTTAGCATAGCATATTGTATCCTCCTATGGTGTGTAGTGTAGCATGTTTAGCTATTCCTCAGACTCCAGTGATAATGTGCTTGTAAGGAACATCGTTTATCGAGGATTGCTGCCTTAGAAGCGGCTTTAGACAGTGGAGGGACGTTAGCCACTCGCTTGCTATAGAGGATGCTTCATTAAATTTCAAGACGCGTTCGATCATTTGTCGCTGTCGAATTTTTGGTACACAGCAACATGCATTATTACGATATGATGATAGTATTAAAAGCTCTTTCGCTGGCCAAATTCATATTATTGACATGGAAAATCGTCTTTTGCACAACCCTAACTCAAGTGAAAGATTCCTACAAAATGGAAATTGCTGTCTTTAGCTGACAACAAACCAAGTTAATGCGTGAGTGTTACACAAGGCGTAGTTTACGTCATTGTGTAATACAATTCGGATGGAAGAGGAATATAATTCTTACTATACTTTGGAAAGTTAGTTCCCGGTACGCATAAAGGTTGCAAACTGCTCCTTAAGGGCAATATGGGAAAAAATTGCCTGCTCAGTGGCCTTGTGGTTAGAGTGTCCACCCTGAGATCAGCAGGTTGGAATTGGGGGTTAAATCACCAAAATGATTCTCTAGCGCGGCCACAGCTGCTGCTCACTGCTCCCCTCACATCCCATGGGGTGGAACAAGAGAATGGGTCAAATGCAGAGGGGTAATGTTACCACACCTAGTGTGTGTGTGTGTGTGTGTGTGTGTGTGTGCGACTATCGGGGTACTTTAACTTTACCTTTAATACAGACTGTTCAAACTGTTACTTTGGAATCATTACATTTTACTAAAAAAAAAAACTATTGTATGCTTTTAAAATTGTGTAATTGTTTATGTTTTATTGGATACTTGTATTTATTACAAATTTCCCAGGCAATAGTTGTTTGGGTTTTATTTTAAAAATCATTAATGCATGATGTTTCGCATTTTGTTGAGAACAGAACAGAACCGTGATCTTAAAACCGAGGTCCTGGACCTTGATTATGGTATGCCGTAACACCCCTATATCTGAAGATACAGGTGAAACCCCAAAAAATTGCATATCGTGCAAAAGTCCATTCATGTCAGCAATTCAACTTCAAATGTAAAACTAATATGTGATGTAAACTCATTACATGCAAAGTGAGATATTTCAAGCCTTTATTTGTTATATTTTTGATGATATTGCATGCAGTTTAAAAAAAAAATCCATTCAAGGTTTTCACAAGATAAAAGCCATTATTATCAAAATTTCAGAAAAAGGCTTGAAATGTCTTGAGTTGCGTGTTATATATTAGTTTCACCTTGTAAATCTAATTGCTCAAATAAACAAGCCTTTACAAAATATTATTGTTTTTAATTCTACCTGTATATAAAGTAAATACAGATACAGCTAAATTAAAAGACAACAAATAACACATTTCTATCATAATTTATGTACAAAACAAGTTTTCATTGACTTGAGTTGACAAACATATATATTGTTAATTATAGTAAATTTACAAATCAAGAAAAGGAAGGGAGGAAAAGAAAAGCCAATATAGAGAATTTAGAGAAAGTGAAATGCAGAGTAGGGAAGCCAAAGCCTAGCTGCCAGTCACATGTCCCTCGAGTGTTAGTAGAGAAAATTAACAAAGCAGGGGTTATTCGGAATGATGAGTATATAGAACAGTGCTCTTATGTCTGTTTTATATACTTGCTATTGTATGTCACAACCTATATGGCCAACTATGTGTCAATGGATTCTTTGGAGTCTTTATCATAAGAAATGTGAGGACATGTACAATAATGTGATATATAAGGTGGAATTTATGCCCAATGTGGTTGTGTTTGTAAAGAAAAACACTGTCAGTGAAGCTGACGTGTTAAGAAAGTCTTAAAAAAACTTTGTATAATTTTTAAATTTCAACTTACATTTCTTGTCACTCTTTTCACTCTGCATGAAAAAGTAGAAACAAATAGTTCAATCAGCATTATTACGTTCCTTATTGTGATCGTGCATAAAGTCATTTTTTCAAATCACCTCATCATCCACATCTTGGTCTGAATCAGACTCCTTTGAGAGAGAATTAAAAGACAGCAATTAATGAAGAAATGACAGTTGGAAAATGGATTAAAATGATTCCACACGGACCTTTGAATATGTAGGCAGGGTTATGTTAAGGTTGCAGATTGCGTTGTGGTTCAAACTGCGGTATGTGCGTGGTTCTTTCGTGAAGGAAAGGCGGCCGCATGGCTCCTGGGACGTATCCCTAATCTGTGCAGGCATCGGTCAGTGAGTACATTGGTGGAAATTTTAAACATGAGACAAACGTGTGCGTTGGTGTACTTTAATGAAGAGCGCTAGTCTGTTCTCTTTGAAGGCGAAGAAGCTGAACACATGATGCTGTCCACTCTTGGTAAGAGGCACCAGGTTTCCAAAACAGTCTGCAAATATGGGTTTTCCTTCCAGGACCTGAGCAGTAGAAGTTGTCATTCTATGAACACATAACACAAATGACATTACAGTGTACCTCAACATCTCGGCTTCGAGCCACTTCAGTGAAGTTCTCTTGCTGCTCCAGTGTCTTGTCCATTTTGTCGTCAGTCATGCAGAAACAGCGTAGTCGAGCCTCAATGGGGTCTAAAGTCTTTGCAAAGATGACAAACTTGGCCATGTATGGCACACAGATGATCTCTCGATACAACTGAGAGGCGAAACTGACAGAATCCTGAACCTGTCGACAGTCGATCAGCCAGAACCTAACAAGATGACACTTAAGAATTAGTGGAGTTCCAACACTAGGAGCAGGGGTGTCCAAACCTTTTCACTAGGGGTCACATTGAGCTAAAAAGCCAACTGCATGTAAAGTATGTATATTTTTATATTTGTCCATATCAGTGGTTCTCAACCTTTTTTCAGTGATGTACCCCCTGTGAACATTTTTTTTATTCAAGTACCCCCTAATCAGAGCAAGGCATTTTTGGTTGAAAAAAGAAGTAAAATACAGCACTATGTCATCAGTTTCTGATTTATTAAATTATATAACAGTGCAAAATATTGCAAATTTTTAGTGGTCTTTCTTGAACTATTTGAAAAACTTGATGAAAAATAAACAAGTGATTCAATTGTAAATAAAGATCTCTACACATTGAAGTAATCATCAACTTGATGTGCCCTCTTTGGGGATTGTAATAGAGATCTATCTGGATTAATGAACTTAATTCTAAACATTTCTTCACAAAAAAATACATCTTTAACATCAATATTTATGGAACATGTCCACAAAAATTCTAGCTGTCAACACTGAATATTGCATTGTATTTATTTTCAGAGTTTATGAACTTACATTCATATTTTGTTGAAGTATTATTCAATAAATATATTTATAAAGGATTTTTCAATTGTTGCTATTTTTAGAATATATTAAAAAAAAAATCTCACGTACCCCTTGGCATACCTTCGAGTACCCCCATTTGAGAATCACTGGTCTATATGTATGTATATCTATATAAATGTGTGTTAATACGTATATGTGTGTGTATATATATGTATATGTATATATATATATACAGTATATATATATGTATGTGTGTGTTTGTGTGTGCATATTATATTAATATAATGGATATATAATTGGACAAAAAGAGATTGTGAAAGTTTGACTCCTACCTTGTTTACTTTCATGACGACCTCCTTAAAAGTTTTGTAATCAATCAGAAATATCAAGCAGCTAAACTGCGGCTGACATGAATACGTGTGGAGAGTGTTTTTACATTTTTCCCATCGTGCACTCTAATTTTATGGTGGTTGGATGTTTTTCGTAATATCCACAATGTTCAGTGAGCAGGTTGTGTTATACTTGACCATGTGTGTTGACCTTTATGTTAGTTGCATTTTTGTTTTGCACCATGACTAGGGAAAGTTGTTTGGATTGTGTCATATAAGTAAAAGTTGGGATATTTTTCAAAATGTTTGCAAGGGTTGTTTATCCGATTTACCCACATTGTCCACAAGGTGGCAGAAAATATGTAGCATTCAGTGACCACCTGGTATGTAAGATTAATTTGTAAGCACTCAGAAGTGTGAACTTGTGACAGGTTGTGTACCAAATTGCAGAGGCTAGCAAGCCACGGTTTGGACACCCCTGACTTAGAGGTTGGATTTGCGTTTAAAAACAATAAATAGCTTTACCTTGCTGACACATTGGTGGTGAAGGAAACACACTGATTAACAAAGGTAAGCGGTGTAGACCCAGTGATGTCCTCCCACTGAGCTGGTGTAGTCCCTCCTGAAACAAAAGCATTGATTGTTCTTCATGTACCAAAAACAAAATATAGCTCATGTTTCAAAAGACACACGTGTACTGTATGCGGACTTACCTGTAATACTGCAAAGTAAACGTAAAGTAGGCGTCTCCCCGCTATACACTGATCCAGGACCTTCACTGTTAGAACTCTTAGGGATGGGGATCGTCATGGTGATTGGTTTATGGAACTTCCGCCTTCTTGGTTCCAGTGTGACAATCGGACTGAATGTCGCCTTGTTGCCAAGGATCTTTCTCACCACGTCAACTTCAATAGGCTGAGCCTTAGACAAAAAATGTAAAAATGTCAGTATTTGGACCACATGGTCTAAACCAAATAGTTCAGTAGTAATGTGCAGACCTGTAGCCCAACACGGATTTTCTTAGTGAGGGCTCCCTCGGGGAAGACAGCCTGGACCTGAGGAACAAGTGTGCTACTAAGGACGCCGCCTTCTGGGCCAATCAGATGATTGTCCTGCTTTATGCGAGACACCACAGCAAAATACTGCGGAAAGTCTCGCGTGATGATTCGGCAGATCCTTTTTTTCTCAAGCTCCTCAGGGGAATCCAGTTCTGTAATTGAAATTATATAAAATGTGAATAATTGATGTACTGTTATTGTAGTCATAAACACAAAAAGCGAGCTCAAGCCCACACTGAAGCTCCGTAAGATCAAGTCGAAAACAAGATCGGTCAGGTGATCAAGCCCAATCTCAAGGACGGCAACACTAATGTACAGTGGAAGCTCTAAATTTTAATACTCCAAAGGGTGTATACTGATGAATTTAAGCTTTGAAGTTGGATAAAACATCAGAATTGGTCAGCAATGGAATGAGTTTTCTTAAAGGAGCCATATGTAATAATGTAGCCAGAAATGGTACTGCAGTACCAGTCAAAATTATGTAGTCCCCTCCGTCTCTCCCTGACTGAGGTCGCCAAATATGCAGCCGAATCCAGCTCAATCGACTAGGCTACTTTAAAGAACTTTAAACTTCCACTGCCTCTTACCAGGTGTTGAGGTGCTGGGACCATAATAGCTGAATAGACAAGCGTTTTGTCAAAAGCAAATCTCTAACTTACACATTTTACACATAAATAGGCTATTTTCAGGAATAAGTACGGCGTGCCTGCGTACAATATCACAACAAATGGGAATCATATGGTTATTGTCAGTACTTCAGAAAACAAAGACTAATAAAAAAAACTACAACCAACGCTAGCAATGGTTATACGGGTGAAAATAAGTAGAGCATGTTTAGCAGCCTAATGTACGCCCAAAACTAAAGAGAGATTTTACCAAGGTATGTCGGCTACACACATGAGGAATTCTTTTATAATGTGATTTGGCTGTCTCCATACATTTCACATTGCCATGAGGACAGCCGTGCTGAAGTTGGAACCCATTTCCTCAGCGTATCAGCAAATTGAGAACGAAATAGGCACGTACACTCCCCAAATCCACATAGGTTTTATTTGTTGAAGATATATTTTGCCCTGTCAGTTTGAATACACATCGACATACAGGCTAACGGTCATATATTTCCCCCAGGCCAGCATGCTAAACATTGGTTGCAGGAACATACTAGCTTTATTAGACAAGATCTTAGAATGTATTGGACAATATAGTTTACATTAGGGGTGTGGGAGAAAATCGATTCGAATATGAATCGAATCCGTAGTGCGATTCAGAATCAATTCTCATTTTTAAAAAATTTATTTATTTATTTATTTTTTTTAATCAATCCAACAAACCACTACACAGCAATACCCTAACAATGCAATCCAATTCCAAGACCAAATCTGACCCAGCAACACTCAGAGCTGCAATAAACAGCAATTGAGAACACACAAACACGACACAGAACAAACCAAAAGTAGTGAAACAAAAATATTATCAACAACAGATCAATATTAGTTATAATTTCAGCATAGCAGTGATTAAAAATCCATCCATCCATTTTCTACCGCTTATTCCCTTTTTTGGGGTCGCGGGGGGCGCTGGCGCCTATCTCAGCTACAATCGGGCGGAAGGCGGGGTACACCCTGGACAAGTCGCCACCTCGTCGCAGGGCCAATCCCTCATTGACATTATCATTAGACATTTATAAAAAAAAAAAAAAAAGAACAATAGTGTCACAGTGGCTTACACTTGCATCGCATCTCATAAGCTTGAAAACACACTGTGTCCAATGTTTTCACAAAGATAAAATAAGTCATATTTTTGGTTCGTTTAATAATTCAAACAAATATACATTATTGCAATCAGCCCTGCAAACATTGTCTTTACAATTCTAAAAGCTTTTTTTTTTTTTTTTTTTTTAAATCTACTACTCTGCTTGCATGTCAGCAGACTGGGGTAGATCCTGCTGAAATCCTATGTATTGAATGAATACAGAATCGTTTTGAATCGGAAAAATATCGTTTTTGAATCGAGAATTGAATCGAAAAAATCGATATATTATCGAATTGTGACCCGAAGAATCGATATTGAATCGAATCGTGGGACACCCAAAGATTCGCAGCCCTAGTTTACATACCAAATGTACATTTCCATTTATTACAAATAATAAGAAACGTAATTGCCTGACTCACCTATCATGGAGGAAATTATCAAGTTTATCGTCAGATCAGAAAATCTTCTCCGTCTTCAATCATCTCCATCTTTCAAAGGCATCCCCAATACAAATCCCCGTTTTGTTCCGAGCTTTGTCATGAATAAGTTGAGAATCGTAACGAGGCCTTTGAGATTTAGTAAGGTCTGACATGTTTAGTAACTTTACCAGTGGCAGTAGCCAGACGAAGACAGCGGTGCTTAACTGGCAACTTGGATGTGACACACTCACATACTTTCTAATTGGTCAAACGGTGGAGGGCGGGGCATTGAAATGAAAATTACAAGGTTTTGGGGCTGTAAATCCTATTTTGAAATGAGCATATCCCGGCTGAACTACTGTTATCAGTTATAGAGGTACTGGAAAAGAACATGATTTATTAATGCCTTTTGACAAATCAGGGCCATTTAATGACTTGGCATGACATTTCTACATATGGCTCATTTAACATCCAAACAACCACCAGCTCCCGGGATTGCCAGTTTGATCGTTACTGAACATCATTGAACAAAACATTAGTGCAGCATTAAGATCCCTTACTTTCATCCATGCCGTTAAGTATCTGGTTGAGTTCCTCTTCAGTGAAATCACAATGGTGCTCCCTCCAGTTTTCTCCTGTTTCGCTCCTCAAGATGACCAACTCTCTCTCAGTGCCCCGGAGAGCAGCAAAATGTGGGATCTCCACAATCACAGGCCTACCAGAAACGACATGTGGAATTAAGGCAAGTTATTGGCCGGATTTAATCAGTGGTTACAGTACAGTCGTCCCTCGCTACATCACGTTTAGAATATCGAACATAGTAGACTTTTAAATGGTAAATTAAGCTTTGTCTGTATTACATTGCAATATTTGTCCTATTTTGTGTTATGTTGTGGCCATTGATAAACATATTCACCAAGCTGGACTTTTGTTTTCAGGTTAAGTGTCAACACAAGCGGCTAATCTTGGCCCTGCTGTATTAACAAGTGGACCCGAACAACTTTTTGATGGACATTCTCAACTCCTGCCTCGTCAATAACACATCTCTACATTGGTGAGACTTTGACGCAACGTCAGTCACACGCAGGATGGTTTGTGCAGCCCTTTGAGACACTAGTGATTTAGGGCTATATAAGTAAACATTGATTGATTGATTGATTGATTCTCATAGGAATGAGGCTTAAACACAACCTTATCTACTGTATCAGCAGCTATCTGGGCAAAGTGGACAGTAGGGTTGTATGGTATACCAGTATTAGTATAGTACCACAATACTAATGAATCGTATTCAGTACTATACCACCTCTAAAAAGTACCGGTACATCTATATTTTTAGCACCAAAAAATCTTCTTTCGGTTTTTAAAAATATATATTATGTTTATAAAGTCAGTAAATATGTCCCAGGACACATGCGGACTTTAATTATGACCAATGTATGATCCTGTAACTACTTGGTATCGGATTGATACCCAAATGTGTGGTATCATTCAGAACTAATGTAAAGTATCAAAGAAGAGACGAGTAAGTGATTATTACATTTTGACAGAAGTGTAGATAGAACATGTTAAAACAGAAAATAAGCAGATATTAACAGTAAATGAACAAGTAGATTAGAAATTAATGTTCTACTACTTGTCCTTTATAATTTTGACAAAATAAAAGAATGATAAATGACACAATATGTTACGTATATGTCAGCAGCTAAAATAGGAGCCTTTGTTTGTTTACTTACTACTAAAAGACAAGTTGTCTAGTATGTTTACTATTTTATTTAAGAGCAAACTTGCAGTAATGAACATATGTTTAATGTACCCTAAGATTTTTTGTTCAAATAAAGACAATAATGTCATTTTTTGTGGTCCCCTTTATTTACAGGAGTACTGAAAAGTATCAAAATACATTTTGGTACCGATACCAAGATATTGGTATGGGGACAAAACTAGTGGAGAGTAACACTTTTGATGCAATCCATCTTCAACATCAATTAACGATCGTAGCTGCCACTGACAAATTGAGAGTGTAAATGGATGCTCTAATAACCTAAAAAAACCATTAAAGTAATTTAGTGTTTCATGTACGTTTTAACTATGAAAATATTTGATTTATTATTAACAATCCAACTTCGCGGACATTTGTTTACCACGGACATGGTACCAATTAACCACAGTAAGCAACGGACGTCTGTAGAGCAAAGATGAGAAACATTTCAATGACTTAGACAATCAAACATCTGTTTCACAATAATATCATAGGTAAATCATGCAGAAGGTATCAAGAAACATCCAGAAAAACACTTTGGAAAGAAAAGAATAGTATGTATACAAACAACAAAACAAGATTTGGGGTAGCATAAAAAACATGAGGATAACAATAAAGTCGAGAAAGAAAATGAATGAGACAAAAATATCAGCACATGTGCTTCAAAAATAGTTTGAAAAGGCATAATTTTAATCTGAACAAGTATAGGAGGTTTTGTCTAGAATACCACTTTATTCCTCAGGGGGGCGGTAGTGAGAAAGATGCTAATAAGGTGGAATGAAACATGAGCTCATCCTCAGCACTGCTTTCAGTTAGGATGACTACTGTATTTTCCAGACTCTACAGCGCACCGGTATGTAAGCCACACCCTCTAAATATATATATGTAAACCTTAAATGCAGGGCTTCACGGTGGAAGAGGGGTTAGTGCTTCTGCCTCACAATACGAACTTCCTGCAGTCCTGGGTTCAAATCCAGGCTCGGGATCTTTCTGTGTGGAGTTTGCATGTTCTCCCCGTGAATGCGTGGGTTCCCTCCGGGTACTCCGGCTTCCTCCCACCTCCAAAGACATGCACCTGGGGATAGGTTGATTGGCAACACTAAATTGGCCCTAGTGTTTGAATGTGAGTGTGAATGTTGTCTGTCTATCTGTGTTGACCCTGCGATGAGTTGGCGACTTGTCCAGGGTGTACCCCGCCTTCCGCCCGATTGTAGCTTAGATAGGCGCCAGCGCCCCCCCGCGACCCCAAAAGGGAATAAGCGGTAGGAAATGGATGGATGGAAATCTTAAATGCATATATAAACCACACCAGACTATATGTCGCAGATATATACATTGTGAAAATAATTATTTATATATAAATATTTTGTGTTTGTTTACATACCTTAATTGTTTCGGTGTCTGTAACACGGCAGTAAAAACGGCCGATCAAACAAATCAAAAGTCATCGTCATGGACCCACTAGCTGCGCAAGCTAGTTCTCCAATCAGCTAAACAGACTCAATAACTCCATGGTGACATTTTGGTGAATTTACTGAGAAATTTGTGAAAGTGAAACACTTATAAACATGTTAGCATATGAGTTAATGGTAACGACGCTAGCTTGATTACAATACGAGAGTACTTACAAATATGCAGGAAAACACTCCTACAGATGTAAGAAGTAATAATTGTTTTAGTTGTACTGGGAAACTTTAAAAATGTTGCTTGGAGTGATCAATGAAGAATCCATAGAAACGCTATAGACGGCTAGAAGACGGCACTTCTGCTTCTGGTGGAGAGCACTAAATGGAAGTACCAGCAGTACTCGTCCATAAAATGGTGCCATAGCACAAACAACACCTTTTCATTGTCTTTGCTGTTTTTTTTTTGTCTTTTTTATACTTTGCATTAGGACCGTCCTCGAAGAAAAATCGATAAATTAGCCGCACCGTTTTATAAGCCGCAAGGTTCAAAGTGTAGCGGCTTTATGTCCGGAATTTAGACACCTAGCTGCCCTCTACTGGTTTTGAGTCCAAAAAGAACGGGTGGCTTGTTCAGACAAATTATACTGTAAATCATACCGCTAAACAAATTAGGCAACAAAATAAAAAAGGTGGAAACGTGCATAAAAAATCGCTTAGCATGTGACCAGATTTTTGTGGCAGGGTGGGCCTTGTGGTCCTACCCGAGGAACTTGGTTCCTGGAGGACCCAGTTGCAGGATGCGACTGACCAGGCTCTCGCCCTCATTCAAAGGGGGCGGAGCTGTGGGAAGGTGGAGCTTACTGATCCAGTGTGCAGCACAGGAAGGAGTGAAGAAGACAGTATGAACACACCAGCGTAAAACCACTCCCACATGCCGGCACTCGGACACGCACTCACCCCAAAAACTGGGCCCCGGTAGGCCCCACTTCGATGATGCGCCCGGCTAGGCCCTCCCCTTCCACCATGGGGGGCATGGAGGCCAGGCGGTGTCTCTTCACCAGCCTGCAAGTCACCCTGGTGGGCGCCGAGCACTTCCTTGGCGGGACGATGATCCTGAGGCCATTGTGACGACAGCCACGCATGGCCCCGCCTCTCGCGTCTACCATGAAACTGACCAGAAAGCTACGAAAAAGGTGTGGGCCAAATATTAGCGTCAAATCTGTTGGCTGTTGAACATCATGCAGACAAGAAAAAAGGGAGCAAGTTCCATCCTCGGAAACACAAGAAAATCTTCAGACATGTCAATGGTTTCAATTTCATTCCACTCCAGGGGTTAAATTCAAGCATGGCAAGCAAAGAACACAATTCAAACTGTTCAAAAAGTTTTATCAAACTGTTCAACATTTGTCCAAGTTAACTTTACGATGTCCGTGATGATAAAACCACAAAATTGTAAAGGTGATGTTATGCCAATGTGGAATAAAGCTAGACTTTGCTCCATACCACAGACAACACACGTTTTTAAGTCAAATGTTTCATCATTCATGGCGAGGGAGTGGGAAGTCTGGGTTTCTCTGCTTAGGCTGCTGCCCCAGCGACCCACCCTCAGATGGATGGATTTGATCATTTAAATGTTCACAACAATATATTTGAATATACTGTTCGATGCAGCAGTCAGTCGAGGATATTGTTTGTGTTTTTCTACTCTGCAGGTCGGAGAAGGTGAAAAGATGAGTGGACTTCCAGTCGGAGCTTCTTTGGATCTGCTGTACTGCTGTTGCCGTAAGATACCGTCAACAGTAACCTGTGGCGGCCATTTTTGTTTTATCCCTTCACTGACAACATGCACTGCATCTAAACACAGCTTTGTGAAAAATGGCTGCATTACAGTAGTTCTGCTAACAATGTACATCACAATGTGTTGTTATTCTTATGTAATCAATCAAACAATTTATTAAGCTAAGAGCATTGCAACATAATGTTATTGATTAGAGTTTTTAAAACAATATTTTGACAAACTATTACATATACACGTTAAGGTTGTACGATATACCGCTACTAATATAGTATCGCGGTACTAATGAATCCAAAAAGGTACTATACTCTGTTTGAATAGTCCCAGATTCCCATTTTTTTCCCTTATTTTTTGACAGGCATTACGGCATGTCGTTGTCACACCCTGACTTTGCTGGTTTTACGAACAGAGGAGCATGTTCGGCAGCGCGCACACAGAGTACTTAAAAGCAGACACAGTGTGTAGACAGAAAAGGGAGAACGGATGCATTTTGGTGTAAAAAGTAAAGATAAAGGGGAAGTTATAACACTGAAACTTCCTCAGTAAGAGGTACTTTAAAACATGACTAGCTAGTTAGCAGCTAACATCGAACCGCAGTCTGTAGTGTTTTAGCTACTTCTAAATCACTAAGTATCATCCCTGCAGGAGGAGGAATAGCTAAACATGCTTCACTACACACCGTAAGAGGATACAATAGCTCACCAGCGTCACCGCTAACAAAAGATAGCGCTTCTGAATGAAAACAAATGCCAAGGGATGATCTACACCTGACATCCACTGTAATGATACCAAGTATCTAGCGTATCTAATATTTGTTTTAGTCACAAAATAATTTTTCTTTAAAAAAAAAAAAAAATCATATTATGTTTATAAAGTCAAAAAATACGTCCCAGGACCCCTGAGGACTTTAATTATGACCAATGTATGATCCTGTAACTACTAGGTATCGGATTGATACCTAAATGTATGGTATCCTCCAAAACTAATGTAAAGTATCAAACAACAGAAGAATAAGTGATTATTACATTTTAACAGAAGTGTAGATAGAACATGTTGAAACGGAAAATGAGCAGATATTAACAGTAACTGAACAAGTAAATAAATAAATGATAAATGGGTTGTACTTGTATAGCGCTTTTCTACCTTCAAGGTACTCAAAGCGCTTTGACACTACTTCCACATTTACCCATTCACACACACATTCACACACTGATGGAAGGAGCTGCCATGCAAGGCGCCAACCAGCACCCATCAGGAGCAAGGTTGAAGTGTCTTGCTCAGGACACAACGGACGTGACGAGGTTGGTACTAGGTGGGATTTGAACCAGGGACACTCGGGTTGCGCATGGCCACTCTTCCACTGCGCCACGCCGTCCCAAGTAGATTAATAATTAATTTTTACAGCTTGTCCTTAATAATGTTGACAAAATAATAGGTTCATAAATGACACAATATGTTACTGCATATGTCAGCAGACTAATAAGAAGCCTTTGTTTGTTTACTTACTACTAAAACACAAGTTGTCTAGTATGTTCACTATTTCATTTAAGGACTAAATTATACTTCGATCGCAATAAGAAACATATGTTTAATGTAATTTAAGATCTCCGCACTGTACCTAATGTGTCTCGTTAGTATCCAGTTACATATACAGTCCATCAAACTACAGTATATTACTAACTATACACCTGATCTAAGCAAAATATGGTGTTCCCTCGATTATCCCGGGGGTTACGTTCCAACCCACCCTGTGGTAAGTAACTTTAAGACAAGTAGAGACAATTTATCATACGATTTTTATCAATATGCGTTTAAAGTCTTTTAGAAGTTGTCCACACACTCTAAACAGGTGGCGGGTGCTGGTCTTTCATGTGGGGGAAGCTCATTTCAGCTACCGTATTTTCCGCACTATAAGGCGCACCTAAAATGTTCTCAAACGCTGACAGTGCGCTTTATAATCCGGTGCGCCTTATATATGGACCAATATTGAGCCACAACAGGTCTCACAACTACGGTAAGCAGCCGCCGACTTCATTTTCCCCGGTAGGAAAAGAAGCGCGCGGTGCATGCTGGTATATATGACTGCGCCAGGTGTGCCATTTTCATTTCCATTTGTGTGTTTAAATGTAAAGACCCCAAAATGGCTCCTATTGAGACACATGATTTCAGGAAGGCAGGAATTGTCACTGAACTGCTAGACAACAGCAGCGACATTGACTCCATTAATGACGTATTTTACGAGACGGAGCCGGCTCCGTCTCGTAGAAGACGTCATATATCCCAAAAAGCAACGGGTGCCTCTTCTTCCACAAGGGAAAATGAAGTCGGCGGCTGCTTACCGTAGTTGCTAGACCTGTTGTGGCATGTTTAATTCGGACACTGAAGAAAAAGAATTCGTGAGATTCGTGGATGAGGAATAACTTAATAAAGTGAGCTTCATGTGTTTATTTTGTGTGTAGTGTTGTGTGACATTAACGTTTGAGCAACGTTGAGTTATTGATATATTGTTATTGGTTTGCACTATTTTAAGTGTTACTATATTGTGGTTGCAAACGTTTGATTTACCGTAACAGTATCAGACTGTTTTGTGGGTGTTCATTGAATCGAGGAATAGTTCCCCTCCACTATGTGATATAAATGTTGCACTACATGTTATACCATGCTGTTGTTAAAAGATAAATGAAATACAAACCCCGTTTCCATATGAGTTGGAAAATTGTGTTAGATGTAAATATAAACGGAATACAATGATTTGCATATAATTTTCAACCCATATTCAGTTGAATATGCTACAAACACAACATATTTGATGTTCAAACTGATAAACATGTTTTTTTTTTGCAAATAATCATTAACTTTAGAATTTGATGCCAGCAACACGTGACAAAGAAGTTGGGAAAGGTGGCAATAAATACTGATAAAGTTGAGGAATGCTCATCAAACACTTACATGGATCATCCCACAGGTGTGCAGGCAAATTGGTAACAGGTGGGTGCCATGATTGGGTATAAAAGCAGCTTCCATGAAAAGCTAAGTAATTCACAAACAAGGATGGGGTGAGGGTCACCACTTTTTTTTTTTTTTCTTTTCGTTGTCATAAAAAAGGGATGTTTTTGTCATGAAAAAGGGAGGTTTTTGTGGTTTTTGCACTAATTGTAAGAGTATATCGTGTTTTTTATGTTGATTTAATAATAAAAAAATATATATATTATTATTATTATTATTTTTTTTTTAATAAAAAATTCTTCTGCGGCCCGGTACCAATCGGGCCACGGCCCGGTGGTTGGGGACCACTGATTTAAATCATGCATAACAAAACCCCAGCCTCTACTGTAGTGTCTATTCTATGCGCCGTCTAATGCAGTGCGCCTTATATATGAACAAAGTTTTAAAATAGGCCATTCATTGAAGGTGCGCCTTATAATCCGGTGCGCCTTATAGTGCGGAAAATACGGTACTCTGTAAACATGAGTACCTTATTTTTCAGACTATAAGACACACTTAAAATCCTTACATTCTCTCAAAAATGGACAGTGGGCCTTACAACCCCGTGCGCCTAATGTACCGACCTCGAAGCTATTTTATTTGGTACATGGTGTAATGATAAGTGTGACCAGTAGATGGCAGTCACACATATCACATAAGTGATATATGTGGACTGCAAGATGACCATATCACCTTTGAGTCGTGTAACTTGGTATATGAAACATGCTGACTGTTATCATGCTACGTGTTATCGCTTTTGTGTAAACATGCTGCTGTTTTAGGCTAGCTATGTGGCTCATTTTGTACAGGTACACCTAAAACTCACGGATTCAGACACTTGGCACCATCTAATAAGTACGGCGGCTTCCGGCGACCCCCTGCCAGAGGTCCAGGGCACAGATAGCACAGATAATTTTCCAGTTATCATTGTTATTGTTGGGAGAATCAGTTTGAATCGTCAATAGCGTTGAATCGAGAATCGTTCGCGAACTGAATCGCCACGGCAAGAATCAGTATTGCATCGAACCGTGAGTTGTTGTGAGACTCCCATCACAATAAATAGACAAGCTGGATGCAGCATCAACAGTTGACCGGATGAAAGATACAAACTCGTGCAATATCAAACCATGCATGGGCTGCTTGTTTAGCCAGCAAGTCTCTGAGCACAGGGGTGAAAAGGAGAGGAGGCCAAATAAAGAAGAATCACCTGCTGTTGTCAAGGTCTAGGCAGGGAGACGAACGGCTAGAAGCAGAATACAACAACAACACACAATCACAGGTCACAAAAGACAAGTGTGTGCACACAGAAGCAACAAGACAAAAGAAAAAGAGAGAAAATAATGGTGAATTTGTGTGAAAAAATAAAAGACAAAGTGAAAATGTGTAAGTGGCACACAACATAAAACATGAATAATAAATATGACGGGAGTATGTAGTTTTACCCAGAGTGCAACAGGCTGGAGGACAGCACCACATTATCCAGATGCTCCGTCCCCCAGCTCAGACGGAAGGAGCCTTTATCTTGCTCTCTGGACAGCGCTGACACCTACACACAAATGGCAGGTTTAGAAATTTAACGTTTATTTTGAAGATCTGTTTGTTCTCACCTGGTGGCTGGTGATCATGTCCTCAATGAGAAGACCTTCACTCTGATGGAAGCTTTGGTGCTGAGGCCTGTTTGAAGGGCATCACACTTAGTCAGTCTTGTGTACATTAGGGCTGTCAAATTGTCATTTTTTGTTTGTTGTTTTTTTAATGACCATGTAAGGGACAAGCGGTAGAAAATGGTTGGATAAATCATATTAATGACATTTTGGAGTTTGGATAAATCATAATTAATCACATTTCGGAATTTGAATTAATCATGATTAATCATATTTGGATTTAATATGATAATTACATTTTTGGAATTTGAATTAATCCCGATTAATCAATCACATTTTGACATTTGGATGAATCATATTTGTAATTTGGAGTAATTATAATTACATTTTTGAAATTTTGATTAATCAAATTTTATATATTGGTTTAATCGTGATTAATCACATTTTGAAATTTGGATTAATTGTAATTACATTTTGAAATTTGGATTAATCATAATTAATCACACTTTAGAATTTGGATTAATCACGGTTAACCATGTTTGAACTAATTCTAACAATTCGATCTTTTTTAAATTTGGTTTAATCATGATTAATCACAATTGCTATTTGGATTCATCATGATTGATCACATTTTGAAATTTGGAATAATTATAATTACATTTCGAAATTTTGATTAATCATGATTAATCACATTTTAGAATTTTGATTAATCATGATTAACCATATTTGGACTAATTATAAAACATAAATTTTTGACATCTGGATTAATCATGATTAATCACATTTTGAAATTAGGATTAATCATTATTAATCACATTGACATTTGGATTAATCATTATTAATCACATTTTGAAATGTGGATTAATCATATTTGGAATTTGGATTAATTACAATAATTACATTTTGAAATTAAGATTAATCATGATTATTAACATTTGATATTTGGATTAATTATAATAATTACATTTTGGAATTTGGATTAATCATGATAAATCATTTTTGGAATAATTATAATTACATTTTTGAAATTTGGATTAATCATGATTAATCACATTTTGAAATGTTTATTATTTATAATTTGAAATTTGGATTAATCAAGATTAATCACATTTTGAAATTTGGATTAATCATGATAATCATATTTGGATTAATTATAATACTTACATTTAGAAATTTAGATTAATCACATTTGGTATTTGGATTAATTATGACTAATCACATTTAGTAATTTTGATTAATCACATTCCCTTAGTTTAAAATATTGAACTTTTGAAATGTATTTATGAGAGTGAATTGGGGATTTTAGTCTTAAACTATCAAAATAATTCAGTAATGAAAAAGAACATTCCTCGAAATATTTCACTGTGTTTAGTGACTCTATAGAACTGAAATGTTTCCCTTTTTGAATTGAACGACTGTTATACTTAAAAAGGTTTCAAAAGATTGTCGTTCTCTGAGCGGTAATGACAAGTCATTGAATGTTCTTCATGCATGAGGTTAAAAGTAAAAGGTGGATTTTATGGAACCTGTCCAGGTTGTGGCTCATGTAGCTGAAGCTGTCCAAGTAGTGTCCCGGCAGGGAGTCGTCTCCGAGCTCACGGAGGTCCTCTGCTCTCAGGTACTCGCTGCCGTCACCTGTCATCGTGTCCTCACCTGCATGGTCGTACACATACTGGAGGTAAGTTCAGCATTTTTATTTGAGAGACGAAATACAGTGTTATCCCCATTTCTTTTGTCAGTTTAAAACCACAAATGTAAGACGACCCTGAATATAATGTGTTATACTAGACGGGCACTAGGACCTAGCAGGTATGGGCGTGGTTACAGACACTTATTTGCTGCATTTGATCAGTCTGGAGCAGCATTTTTTTATTTTTAGTTAACACTTTGATTTTATTAGAGGGATGAGCATCACATGAACAATATTCTAAACATGGAAATAATGATTGTCTACATTTCCCCATTTGACCTGCGTGCTTACATAAAGGTTTTCTTTGAATAAACAAGCCTGACGCTATACAGACCCTATACCCTATACCAGGGGTGCCCATTACGTCGATCGCGAGCTACCAGTCGACCACGGGGGGTGTGTCAGTCGATCTCGAGCCAGGCTTTTAAAAAAAATAGACCTAAAAATTAGTGATCATCAATCTTCACCGAGACGTCACTTAAATGACATTCACGGTACCGGAGGGTCTTGTGAGATGACGCTGGCTGCTGCAAGATCATTATTATTAAAATATGACCGAGAGGAAGGCGAGAAACACTTTTTATTTCAACAGACTCTCGCGCCGTACCTTCCGTCAAAACTGTAAAGGCCGACTGCACATTTCCTATCTTCACAATAATGCAGGCAGCATGAAGCAGGGCTTTTATTGTGAAGATAGGAAATGTGCAGTCGGCCTTTACAGTTTTGACGGAAGGGACGGCCCGAAAGTCTGTTGAAATAAAAAGTGTTTCTCGCCTTCCTCTCTGTCATTTTTTCATAATAATGAACTGGCAGCAGCCAGCGTCATCTCACAAGACCCTCGGGTGCTGTGAATGTCAATCAAGCAAGCTACGGAATTTGCCGCCAATGTTTTTCTTGTAAAGTGTATGGAAGCTGGATGAATTAGATGCCAAAAACTAACCACTTTCATGTGGTATTGTACAGAAAGGACAACTTTTTTTCTCCTCCATTTGAAAATGTGGGCGTTATCATCATTCCTGTCTGATTCCAATCAATGCAACTCATCACAATCAGGTAATACACCAACTTATATTCTTGTCTTCGTGAAAGAAAGACATCTATATGTGTTACACATGCTTGTATTATCATTAAACACATTTAACTTGTTTACAAAAATGTCTCTTTCATAAATAAATAAATATAAATGATATATATAAATGAGGTAGAGCCCCTCGAGTTGGTCAATTAAAAAGTAGCTCGCCTGCAGAAAAAGTGTGGGCACCCCTGCCCTATACGCTATACAGACGCTATACAAACAATCTTTGACACATTCACTATTCATTAATATTCATTATAATAAATAATTCTTATCAAGTTGTAGTTGGTCTGGATCAACAATGTGGCACATGGTTTTGTTTCTTCACACGTCTATCTCAAGACTGCCAATGTAAGACTGAATATACATTAGCTCCTTAACAGTGTCTTTAACCACGCCCATACCAGCTGGGTCCTAGTGCCTGCCATTGTACAACACTTTTAAAGGACACTTTTTTGGATTCATGTTTTTTGAAGTCAAAGTGAAATCTATATTTTTTCTAATCATCTTTAAAATTAAAATATTAGTGAAATCACTAGATTTATATTTGAGACAGATCAACCAAGATCCAAATAACACGAGCTGAACAGCGTGTGCAAACTATAAAATGTTGTGTGCTATTAGTGGCCGTGTTGCGCGTGATCTACTAAGACTGCATGTACAATTGTTAACAAGTGCAAAGGTTTTGCAAGCTGCTATAATTAAATGATTTTGTGTGTATACCGGCTATCACCATGGAGACACTCATTTCCCTCCACATTAATGACATCATATGATCCAACCTGTGGTGTTTCGTCATGTTGTTGACATGCAATACGGTTGTTTTATTTCTATTTACTGCATACATAGTGCAATCGTTAGTGTATTATTTATTCCTAATTTTTGGGTTTTTCATTACATTTTATTTCTGTTACCGTATGTAAATAATCTACACTGCAATCATATAATTTGCCCATTGTGCGATAAATACAAGTTTATCAATCAGTCTATGCAGCATACACATACACAGTTGCGGTCAAAAGTTTACAGACGCTTGTAAAGAACATATTGTCATGGCTGTCTTGAGTTTCCAATCATTTCTACAACTCTTATTTTTTTGTGATAGAGTGATTGGAGCACATACTTGTTGCTCACAAAAAACATTCATGAAGTTTGCTTCTTTTATGAATTTATTATGGCTCTACTGAAAATGAGAGCAAATCTGCTGGGTCAAAAGTATACATACAGCAATGTTAATATTGGCTTGCATGTCCCTTGGCAAGTTTCACTGCAACAAGGTGCTTTTGGTAGCCATCCACAAGCTTCTGCTTGAATTTTTGACTACTCCTCGTGACAAAATTGGTGCAGTGCAGCTAAATTTGTTGGTTTTCTGATATGGATTTGTTTCTTCAGCATTGCCACAGCCAGGACTTTGGGAATGCCATTCTAAAACCTTAATTCTAGCCTGATTTTGCCATTCCTTTACCACTTTTGACATGTGTTTAGGGTCATTGTCCTGTTGGAACACTCAACTGTGCCCAACACCCAACCTTCTGATGATTTTAGGCTGTCCTGAAGAATTTGGAAGTAATCCTCATTTTTCATTGTCCCATTTACTCTCTGTAAAGCACCAGTTCCATTGGCAGAAAAACATATCCAGAGCATAATAGTACCACCACCATGCTTGACGGTGGGAATGGTGTTCCTGGGATTAAAGGCCTCACCTTTTCCCCTCCCAACATATTCCTGGGTATTGTGGCCAAACAGCTACATTTTTGTTTCATCTGACATCGCATGGACAAAGATAAGACCTTCTGGAGGAAAGTTCTGTGGTCAGACCCTGTGGTTCACTCACTACGGTCTCGGTGTGTCGTGGATTTTCAATTACTATTAAGTACAGTGAAATTGAAGTACCCATTTAAAAAGGGGTGTAAAAAAAAACATTTTCAAATTAATTCAGTTACTTATTTATAACAATTCTTAAGCGTTTTAAATCAAAAAGGTATATATATATATTTTTTTCTTCCCCAATCCATCCTGTCATAATCATACATCATATTGTTGATGTAGATCAGACATGGACAAGTCAAGCTTTTCAAAATGAAGCTTTTCCGTTAAGCTTTTCAATCTGGCCTGCTGGACATTCCCAAAAATGTTTTCTAGATCTTTAAGATGGAAAATGTAGCTGCCATTATGATGTGCAGTGATGTTTTCTAATGACCGTAAGTCTTCAACTATACAAAGTATTTCAATGTTTGGAATCTGTGCTTTTGCAGTTACTATGGTCATCCACCGTATTTTTCGGAGTATAAATTGCTCCGGCCTATAAGTCGCACCGGCCGTAAATGCATAATGAAGGAAAAAAACATATATAAGTCGCATTGTTGGGGGAAATGTATTTGATAAAACCCAACACCAAGAATAGACGATTGAAAGGCAATTTAAAATGAATAAAGAATAGTGAACAACAGGCTGAATAACTGTACGTCATATGAGGCATAAATAACCAACTGAGAAGGTGTCTGGTATGTTAACGTAACATTATGGTAAGAGTCATTCAAATAACATATACAACATGCTATACGTTTACCAAACAATCTGTCACTCCTAATCGCTAAATCCCATGAAATCTTACTCGTCTAGTCTCTTACGTGAATGAGCTAAATAATATTATTTGATATTTTACGGTAATGTGTTAATAATTTCACACATAAGTCGCTCCTGAGTATAGGTCGCACCCCCGTCTAAACTATGAAAAAAACTGAAATTTATAGTCCGAATAATACCGTAATTAGTTACTATGGTGATTTAAGTCACAGCAGCTCAGACGAGGCACCAAGCAGTGTGGGTGGGGAGCATTTCCACAGAGTGTCAGCCTGAAATGTGGGTGTCAGGGACAGACGTGGAAGGAGATTTTTACGACAATGTTCTAAAGCTTAGTGATATTTTAAATATATCAGATTGTAGGTGGGTTTCTTTTACCCTCCACGTTCATATTTCGCTGTTTGTTGGATTTTTGTTGTGTTTCGCTTATTTGTAAAATATGTGGGATGTGACATTCAAAATTCCATTCTGTTTTTTTAAGGCGGTCTGTCATATTGTTTTTAGCATTCAATCAGACATTGTGAAGTTTTGTATTAGTGTTCCTAAAAATCAGATTTACCGGCCCCCAGACACATTTTTTCCTCTAAATTTGGCCCCTCGAGCCAAAATAATTGCTGATGTAGATGATCTAAATCTGCTGTACACACTGACTTTAGAAAAGAGAAGTATTGGATACTTCTCTTGTTCACTTATTTCCTTGGCTAGAATTGTATTCAATAAAACTGTTTATCTATTTCATAGAGGAATGTAGTTAATCATAGAACTGGCATCCCTATATTGTTAAAAAGTCTTAATTTTGAATCGGGAACTGAATCGAATCGTGTGGTGCCAAAAAAGAGTCCCAGCCCTACACTTAAGGTAAATTGATGTTACTGTAGCATATTACAATGTCAAAACATGCAAACCTTTAGTAGATCAGGCCCTTCATGGTTAAAAAAAGACAAAAACAAACACCAATTCAATAATAGATGACAGCCATTAGTTCCTAGTCAGGCAGTCAGAGGAGCTCACACATGATGCAACAGTACCTTCTAGTTCAGGCCAAAAGTCATCTTCCAGCCCCAGAGCTAAGAAACGTAACTCTTTTTAGAGCCGCAAATCAAAACATGACCTACAGGATGGAGCTCTTATATAAAAGACCAGAGTCAACCACGAAGTAGGTTCCTCACCTTCTTCATCCGAAACATCCAGTATTTCCGTCATGGTCTCCGGCACATTGAGTTTGTGTTTCTCCGTGACAGTCTGACACAGAGAGTGGTGAAGAACAATCAGACGCGTGTAGTTCAAGGTTACAAAAAGGGACCGATGATTGCTCCTACTGTCGTGGTGGTGATGATTTCCTCTGTGACCACTTTCAGCGTGTCCACCACTGAGATGTAACCCAGACGCCTGGCGATAGACAGGGCTGTGTTTCCATTCTAAGATGAGACCGCACCGTTTAGTTTTTTTCCTTTGGTTTTTTTTTTACAAAGCGCTTGTGGCGGTCTCTCTCACCACTGTGGTTGCACTTGGTCTGGCCCCGTGCTGCAGCAGAACATTGATGATATGCGTGTTCCCTTGTTGTGCGGCCTGGTGGAGAGGCGTGTACCCGTTCTGCAGCAAACAGAAGGGGGGATGAAGGCTTTTGTTCTGCAAGAGAAAAATGTCCTTCAACAGCTCACCTTGGTTTTGGCGTTGACACCAGCACCTTGCTGTAGCAAGAAGTTGACCATCTTGGCGTTTCCGTAGTGACAGGCGACTATCAGGGGCGTGTAGCCAAGCTGATGTGTGGACAGAAAAAAAGAGTGGTTGGTTTGTTGTGGAGTGTGAGTTCACTGAGGTTTCATCGTATTAGTTAGGGTTGCCTTGGTCGGCTGGTCCACGTTGGCATCATGTTTGGCCAACACCTCCGCAGCACTGACCCGGTCCTCTTGTGCCGTGAGGTGCAGAGGAGTCAGTCCACTCTGCGACACACAAAGACGCACACGTCAGTGCGCAGCGTAGCTGCACGGGACGTTCTAGTTGGATTTGATACTTTGTAAGCATGACACAAGACTGGGAACCTCAATATACATTTGATTCGCAGCTCGAATCGTGGGTTACGATGTGATTCAGAAAAGATGAATTTATAAAATGGAAACATTTGATGCGATTCGATTTAATTCATGAACAATTGGATAAAATTCGATTTAGTGAATGAACGATTCAATGAGATTTGATTTAGACTGATATGACACATTGGGTCGTATCATTTACTTTTATGACCCAATCCAAACAACCCTAGTCATGGTGCAGAACAAAAAAAAAAAAACAGCACAAAAAGTCAACACACATGGTCATTCATTGAGTCATATCATTTACTTATATGACCTAATCCAAACAACCTTCCGCAGTCATGGTGCAGGAAAAAAAACAAAAAAACACCAGCACAAAAAGTCAACACACATGGTCACACTTTGGGTCATAGCATTATTGATATGACCCAATCCAAACAACTTTCCTTAGTCATGGTGCACAAAAAAAATGCCAGCACATAAAGTCAACACACATGGTCACACATTGGGTTATATCATTTACTCATATGACCCAATCCAAATAACCCTCCCTAGTCATGGTGCAGAAAAAAACAACAACAAAAACCCCAGCAGAAAAAGTCAACACACGTGGTCACACATTGGGTCATTTCATTTAGTTATATGACCCAATCCAAACAACGTTCCCTATTAATGGTGCAGGAAAAAACGCCAGCAGAAAAAGTCAATACACAAAGTCACACATTGGGTCATATCATTCACTTATATGACTTAATCCAAACAACCTTCCCTAGCCATGGTGCAGAAAAAAACGCCAGCACAAAAAGTCAACACACATGGTCACACATTGGGTCATGTCTTATTTACTTATATGAGCCAATCCACACAACCTTCCGTAGTCATGGTGCAGAAAAAAACGCCAGCAAAAAAAGTCAACACACTTGGTCACACATTGGGTTCACATACTCTCAATATCCAATTATATTAATCATTATTATATATCCATCATAATAATATGTAATTATATATATATATATATATATATACACATATATATACATTGTTACTTAGCATGCTGTCGGCTTTCGAACCCCGGCCAAGTTTTTAAGGCCAGTGAAAAAGTTTGGACACCCCTGCTTTAGGGGAAATTACTCACCTCCCTTTTTCAAACATATGTAATAAAACGTTTTCAAAAGCTGTGCTGGTATGACAACAAAGTTCCTGGAACCCTTCTTACCTTGGTTCCCGCATTGATGTGAGCTCCTTTGCCCAGCAGCAGGCCGGCCATCTCGGCGTGTCCCTCCTGCGCCGCCAGGTGCAGCGGACTGACTCCCTGCTTGGTCAGCACGTTGGTCTCAGCGCCGTATTGCAGCAGCGACAAGGCGATGTTTGTCTGGTTCTTCTTAGCGGCAATGTGAAGCGGCGTGTAGCCATTCTGCAGAGAAGGAGAGGCGTGCCCTCAACAACTTTGCGATAAAACTAAAACGTGTAGCTCACGCCGACTTAAAATGACGCGCCATGAACCGCCGGACGGCGATTTTATAGTCCTCACCTTTGCGGTGGCGTGAGGCGATGCCCCTTTGTCCAGCAGCAGGAGCGCCACCTCCTGGTTGTCATAATGAGCCGCCACGTGGAGCGGAGTCAGGCCATTCTAGAACACAAAGTGTTTTACTACAGGATTTAAGGAACCATGAAGCTGAACGAGGGCCTGATCTACCACGATCCAAATAGCACGCACTTAACTGCATGTGCAAACTCTAACATGGATCTACTAAGACTGTAAATACAAACTCTAACATGGATCTACTAAGACTGTGAGTACAAACTCTAACATGGATCTACTAAGACTGTGAGTACAAACTCTAACATGGATCTACTAAGACTGTGAGTACAAACTAATATGGATCAACTAAGACTGAGTGTACAAACTCAAACATGGAACACTTTGGCACTTATCAACTGCGAGTAAAGTTGATAACAAGAGCCAAAGTGGAGCAGACCGCCTTATTTAAATAATGACTGTGCATGTACTTCAGGCTCTCACCATTGATACACAAATTTCCCTCCACATTTATGACATCACATGCTCCGACGTGCCGATTCGTTAGGTTGTGGAATATGCAGCACACACATCGACTTTTCTGGGCGATGTTCTGTATAAGTGTGAGCTCGACGACACAACCTATTTTCAACACGCCCACAGTGCATTCTGGGATGGTTTGAAGAATTTTGCACAAAGGATTATTTGTCCTTCATCTGATTTGCAGCGCAATTGCCTCCTTTCTCACAGGCATTTGTGCCTAACTCTGCCAGTTTGCAAGCGCAACACAGATGTAAAACAGCAGTCGCAGAACAGTTTAAGTCTTGATAAATCACATTGCGAGTGCTAAATGATTACATTTGCATCTCCTCCTTCCACTATAGTAGGTGTAATAACACCCTCATATATTCTGTATATACATAAAGACAAACACGCTAAATGGATCGCGCTCTCGATTTTGCCTTTTGAAGAGACACACTCCTCTTAGTAACTCGGCTTTGCGTGCGCTATCACTTTAGGCTGTGGCGGCCGTCCATTTCCCACCTAGGCCTTAAGTGATGTCTTACTTAGTCCGACTTCAATAAATACCTCTCTAAATACAATCATTTATGTCGCTACATGTCCACGGCTTGAAAAATATCATACAGAAACACCTAAATTTGTCAAATTTGGCACATTTGAAAATCAATAAACCCGTATCGGACGTGGTACCGTCAAAACAAAAGTAATTGTAAAAAACATATTGATGTATTTTAACTCACAATTAACGGCCATTTGATGCCGTATAAGCCATTGGTACCGTTTGTGGTTGCAAGCCAAACCGTTGCTCCGCCAGAACAACTTAACTAGTTTCGGGGTCGGCCCACCTCGTCTCACAAGATCTACCGGGGCGCTAATTAATTTAAAACCTCTTCTCACTCCGGCGTTTACCAAAGGCATTCGGTAAAGGCAAGCATGCGCTTATAAATTTGAGTGTGATGTAAGGATACCATCATGAAAAGCACATTTGATTAAAAAAAACGTTATTCTGGTCTTACCTTTACTTATAAATTAAGTCCATGCGCAGCTCCTTCTGATCAAAAGCATCGATAACTTGTTTATAGAAGTTTTCCTTATCCTTCTTCAGTTTTAAAAGTCTCTTGTCTAGATGGAGATCTTCTGTTATTACCTCCTGCTTCGATTGAAAGTCCAGTTTAGAAAACTGTTTAATTTTAGATATGTAATCTTCCATGTTAAAAGTGCAAGCGAGAGGAAAACATAAACGATCGCTGCTCACTCTTGTTACTGCTTGTTGTCACTTCTTCTGCAGCTGAGTAGTCGCAAGAAGGATCACTAGCGCCCTCTACCACCAGGAGGCGGGAGTCATTTAATGATTAATATTTTACACACGCAGCTAAGGTATATTAATAAAATATGGCTGCTTACTGTTCTTTTTAGCATATTCAATAGCTTGGACCTTAAATCCTACTGAATAGCTCTTAATCTTCTTTCCTTAATGCGATTTCAAATAATTGAAATCAGCCTCCTCCATTTTGAAAATGATGACAGGTGAAGTGTCACTCGTGACGTGACGAGTTTGACCCGGCGGAAAATGTAGGCATATGCTAATTATTTGGCGAAACGGGTTTGACCCGGTGGAAATTCTAGACATGCGCTAATAATAATAATATTTCGCGAAACGAGTTTGACCCGGTGTTAATCCTGATCCGGCGGTAATGCTAAGCATGGGCTAATTATTTTGCAAAACGAGTTTGACTTGGCATTAATTCTAGACAGGCGCATACTATTACCCGGAGGCAATTCAAGGAAATACGGTAGTCTTTCTTTAAATATCCTTCTTGAAAATGGCCTTGCTAGTATATATTTGCCATCTAATCAGCGTTTAGTTCTGCTCCTTTGTTGGTCAAAAAAAGTGAGTAACGCTGATTTCTCCGCTGGCCGGGTATGGCTCCGGTGCCACTTTTTGCTTTCGTAAATCACATCTTGTGATTTGATGTACTGTATATCAAATGAATGTCCTCCGTTCGTTTACACCGCACAACCGCCGCTGATGTTGATTCATAAGGCCTCCGGCAGAATTCATGCAGCACTGGCAACAAGCTAGCTGAATTCTGATTGGATAAAAGCTCTGACTTAAAAAGAGCAACACTGGAGTCTAGCATGACATGAAGAGAGTAGGATGAATACTTTTATATATTTAAGAATAAAATTAACTTTTATTAATTTATGATCATGATTTATGGTAGACAAGGTCTTGCTGGCCCTGATGGCACACCACTGCTTTAAGACCATAATAGTAGATCAGGCCCTCGGTCTGAAAACATGTGTTACAGTGAGCAAAAAAAATAATGTTTGATGTTCACCTTGCCTGCGTCATCAGTGAGAGCTTTACGTTGTAGGAGCAGTTTTGCTACATCGAGGCTTCCGTACTTAGCTGCTACATGTAGCGGAGTAAATCCCTTCTGCGGCAGGGAGAAGCAGAAGGTCAATAAGGCGTGTCGGGGTCGGCGTCGTGCCGGCGTCCTCCGCTCACTTTGGTGGCCATCGAGTGCGACGCGCCCGCCTCCAGCAGCACGGCGGCGGTCTCCACCTGGCCCTCCCGGGCTGAAATGTGCAGGGGGGTGTAGCCGTTGACGGTGGCGGCGTCCGGGTGGGCCATGTGCTGGAGGAGCAGCTGCACAATGTCGGTCTTCCCCAGACGGGACGCGATGTGAAGAGGCGTCTGGTCCTCCTGCGGGCCAGGGAGAGGCAGGAAGTTCACTCACTGCCACTGAATTAGGCACACCTACATAATCCAACGTCAATTCCGGGCAATGAGCCGCGACTTTTTTCCTATGTTTTGAATCCTGGGGCTTATAAAACGGTGCGGCTAATATATGGATTCAATTTCGCTTTCGGCCATAATGTTTTGTGTTCAATAGCGGTCACTAAAGTACCCTCAAATAATAATTATATTTATTTACAGCACAGTCCAAACAACCTTCCCTAGTCACGGTGCAGGAAAAAACAACAACTTTGTGAATATTATTTAAAAAATTTGCTAATTATTTAAAAGATTCAATTTCGCTGACAGCCATAATGTTTTGTGTTCAATAGTGCCCACTAAAGTACCTCAACTAATAATTATATTTACTTTACTTTATATTTAAAAAACAGCACAACATTTACTTATGACCAGGTCCAAACAACCTTCCCTTGTCATGGTGCAGGAAAAAACAACAACTTTGTGAATATTATTTAAAAAATGTGCTAATTATTTTAAAAGATTCAACTTTGCTGACGGCCATAATTTTGTGTTCAATAGTGTTCACTAAAGTACCCTCAACTAATGATTATATTTATTTACAGCACAGCATTTACTTATGACCCAGTCCAAACAATCTTCCCTTGTCATGGTGCAGAAAAAAAACAACAACTTTGTGAATAATATTGAAAAAATGTGCTAATTATTTAAAATATTTAACTTCGCTGATGGCCATAATGTTTTGTGTTCAATAGTGTTCACTGAAGTACCCTCAACTATTAATTATATTTATTTACAGCACAGCACTTACTCATGACCCAGTCCAAACAACCTTCCCTTGTCATGGTGCAGGAAAAAAGAACAACTTTGTGAATGATATTGAAAAAAATTGCTAATTATTTAAAAGATTCAACTTCGCTGACGGCCATAATGTTTTGTGTTCAATAGTGTTTACTTAAGTACCCTCAAC
>NC_084611.1:51071778-51139278 GCF_033978795.1 Nerophis ophidion | reverse complement strand
GAAAATTTGTCCCAGGAGGTTTTCGGTAGAGGCGCTGAATTTTGGAAGTCTCCCGGAAAATCCCGGAGCGTTGGCAAGTATGCACTAAAGTCAACAAAAAAAGCAATACATATCCTTATTTATTTTCAAAAGAAATTATTATATATTTAAACAAATACATATATTTTATTTTGGACTTGTTCATAATGATTAAGAAAAATAAACCCAATACAACAACGGCATTAGTCAATAAAAACAATAAGTGTGATTTTTTAAACATGTTTCTTTTTTTACAGTTTTGTATTCCAACATTTCCGAATTTTACTTTACCGTATTTTCCGGACTAAAAGGCACACTTAAAATCCTTTTTTTTCCTTAAAACTCGACAGTGCGCCTTATTAATTTCCCCTCTGGGATTAATAAAATATTTCTGATTCTGATAACCCGGTGCACATAATGTAAGGACTAAGTTTGATTGAGCTTACCGACCACAAAGCTCTTTTATTTGGTACATGGTGTAATGATAAGTCTGACCAGTAGATGGCAGTCAAACATAAGCGATAAGTGTAGGCTGCACTATGATGGCAATATATTTCAAGTTAACACCAACATTTTATATGTTCCATTGAAAATATAGAACATTACACAAGGCACTTAAAAATCTATCAAAATGTTTTAGTACGACTTTGGTAAGCTATGAAGCCGCGCTGCTTGATGGATTGTACTGTGCTTCAACATAGGAGTATTATTATGGTGTGTAAATGGGAAGACATATCTGTCGTTTTGTTTCACAGTATTATGGAAAAACAACTTTTCTTACCTTCTGGTACCTGCTGATCTGTATTTGGGATTTGCATAAGTCCTGAAAATGTGCGCGCGTCCGCCTTTATAGTCCGTGTCAAGCCCTTAGTCGATATGCTTCTTCTTTTCTCTATCTTCTAGTTATGTGACATTTCTCCTCCACTGTGGCCATTTCTAATATAAAGTAGTGTAAAGTTCTTACTTATATCTGTCAGTAAACTTGCCAAGAAAGCACTAAAACATACCGGTGTGGTGAGTTTACATTATTCACCCAGGGAACTTTAGTAATTAGAGAGTTCTAGTCGGACGGTTTTTCAAGGGACATATTTCGGGCATTGTTGTTGCATTAGTGAGCCAGGGATGAGGAGATGCTGCTCCGTTATTGATTGTAGTTAAGTCTGAATGTCATTCGAACAGTTATCGCCATTTTTTGACACTACTTCCACTCCCGTCTTTGCATGCTACACCGCTACAACAAAGATGACGCTGTCCAAGTGGAGGCACGTAAATAAGACCGCCCACAAAACATCCAGAAGCAACCGTCAGATGATGTGTAAAACATCATCCATGCAACATTGTGAGCAAAGAACCACCATTACATGTTACATAGACCACAAGGAAGTCTTTTCTATTTAGAAAAAAATATATATATGACTCCTTTAATGCACCGTATAATTTGGTGCGCCTTTTGTATGAAAATAGACCGGACTAGACCCGCTCATCGGCAGTGTGCCCTATGGTCCGGAAAATACGGTACTGAATAATCGTGTTATTCATCGGGATTTCAATAACGGCGATTATTATTTTTGCCATAATGGTCCATCCCTATCTAAAAGTTTGTCAATACTGAATGTGTGATCAGTTTGACACATCTCAACAGGGTGTGCCTAATTAAGGTGTATGCCGTATTAGGGTACCTTGGTCCTGGCCAAGATGGGGGCTCCTTTCTCCAGCAGCAACTCCACCGCAGGATCGTGTCCACTTCGGGCTGCGCAGTGTAAGGGAGTTAGTCCATCCTGGAAGGGCAGGTCATGACGGATCTCATTATGAAACATACGTACCGCCTTCTGTGCACACTCACCCTGGTTTTAGCGTCGATCTGAGCGCCTCGGTCCAGCAAAAGGACCACCATGTTGGTGTTGCCTCTCTTGGAGGCCACGTGCAGAGGCGTTATTCCGTTCTGAGGGAGCATTGAGAAGGATGTGACCGCACGTTCACGGCAATGAAATACTCGATGGGCGCTTTGTTTGTTCACTAACTACTGGATATTGCTTTTAAAAGGGTCACACAGGTAAATCCTGCGACATGCAGTTTGGCTAAGAATGCATAAAACCAGCAAACTGACTGGTGACAATTAAATGGAGAAAAAGGAGTGGAGAAAACACAAGGGGGGTAATTGCTCACATGTTTGATTCCAATAAAAAAAGATGATCATTACGGAGCTATTCAACTCAATTGTTGTAGGGGCCACAATTTCAAAAAGCTAAGGACCTCCCTTCTGAGAACTAGCATCTTCTAAAAACATTTGTTTTTAGTATATTTCAGGGGTGTCCAGACTGCGTTGTTTTCTTCAGTTGCTGTAGACAGAGTGTCTTGTATTCTATTATAATGAAAAAATAAAGTATTTTGTAGGTATCAACAAATGTAACATAATCCATCCATCCATTTTCTACCGCTTATTCCCGGCGGTCGCTCGTGCCTATCAAATGTAACACTTTTTAATACAACTCAAAACAAATGTAATGACCTTGTGCTATTGTAGATACATATTATATTAATAAAGGCCTTAGTGGCCACATGCGTGGACAGCACCTTTTAGTTCTTATTTCCAAAGTTATGTACACTACGTAATTGGGGTCTTATGGCCTTTTATGTGAACACTTATACTGCCATCTGGTGGTGTCAGAAAAGTATAACATACAATGGAATTTGAAGAAAAAAAAAGTGTAAAATTAAGAATTAGCATGTCACTTAACATGAAGTACACGTTTGTGTACTTATGGACTAAGTACATCATATCAAAAGAGGATTCTTAGTTTTTATTTGAATTAGGGTCCAATAAGCCCAAATAGCAAAGAGAAATAAAAAAAGCATGTGAACAAACAGCTTGGGTCTTAAGAGGTTAAGCAAAAATTGTAAGCTTGGGACAATGATGTTGAAAAGTTTACATTAACTTTGGCCAAATGAAGCACAAATGTAAGGATAATATATGATAATAACAATGCAAGTAACCCTTTCGAATGTAATGAACATCTTTTTCATGACTATAGTATTTTCACCATTGTAGTTTCAAGGTCAATAACTTAAGGGTTTGCCCTTAAAGTCATTTAATGTGTCGCGCCGCCACGCCATTTTTATTACCACACCTTGGAAATTTTTTTTTTTTTAACTTGAAAACAAATTAAAGTAATATAAAGTAATGTAGCCCCCAAAAGAAATTACAGTCTGACGCTATTTTTAACTTTTATCGCCAATCTTATAACAAACGCCACAATTCCGACAGCAAGAAACAAGTAAAATAAAATTGTAAGGCGAAAGTGTGAAAAAAATCATGTTCAAGACATGTTAAAATATTTTCAAATGAATTCTTTAATTGTAACGATTCTTAGTCGATTAAAACATTTTTTATTTAGATTTTATTTTATTTGTTTGAATCCATCCCGCCCAGCCACTCAGACAAATCATATTGTTGAAGTAGATCGGAGGTGTGAAAGTGGTTTTTAACTGAGAGCCACGTGGCAGTTATGTTTGGCCCCAGAGGGCCGCTTCTAACAATGAATACTGTTATTACACAATTTTTTTTGTGCATTTTTATCAGGTTTATTTATTTTTTTCTTAAAATGTAAAACAACATATGGTAAGCTGCAATAATTCCACTTTATAATTTAGTGTATATTACTGTAAACGGAAAAACAGTACTGCTGTTTTTACGGTAAAAAAAAAGGCAGCTCAGGGGCCAGAATTTTATTGTAAAATGTATGTTTTGTGTTTTTACTGTAGATAAAAAAACTTAAATTTTGCAGTAACATTTTGTCACCTGAGTTGCCAGTTTGTTTGTTTGTTTTCCACAAATCAACAACTGTAGATTTTTCGGTGTATTACTGTAAATGCCAAAATAGTAAAAAAAAAAGTACAGTTTTTTTCATTTAAGGAAAAATGCTGTAAAAACCACAGTACATTTCACAATTTGACCATGAAATATGTTGTTTACTGTTTTTATTGTAACCTTGCACTGCCCTCTTGGCCAGGTCTCCCTTGGAAAAGACATCTTTGATCTCAATGGGATTTTACCTGGTTAAATAAAGGCTAAATACAAATAAATAAAATCTATTGCTGCTTTTACATTGTACACTTTGATAGATAACTTGCTTTGAAATCATTATTATTAGTATTTATTCTAATTTAAAAAATCGTTTGAATGTTTGAGCATGTATTTTTGCATAATTAGACAATATTTAAGTTAATATAATTTGTGATTACATGGAGTATTTTTTTTCCTCCCCAAATCGAAAGAAAGATTATATTTAGTAAGAAATGTTACAGTACTGTTTCCAGGGTCAAATAAATAGAAGTGGCGGGCCATATCTGGCCCCCGGGCATTGAGTTTGACACCTGTGATGTAGATGATCTAAATCTGCTGTACAGATTGACTTTAGAAAAGAGAAGTGGTCGATACTTCTCTTTTCGCTTTATTTGTATTTGACTTGATTAAATATTTGGCTAGAATTTTACTCAACAAAATTGTTTTTTAAAGTAATATACAAATTGATCAAAGCTATTTATCTTGAAAATAAGGTTGTTTTTTTAAACTTTTTTTTTAAGTAATATGTAATGTAGTCCCCAAAATAAATCACAAAATCTGACGCTGTTTTTAACTTTTATTCCCAATGTTATGTTAACAAATGGAACAATTCTGACAGCAACAAACATAAATATGATATTTTATTTTTAAGCCCTAATATTATTTATTTAAATGTATTATTAATTCATCACAGGCCCTCTTTGAAATGATAATGCATGGCTCTTCCAATGTATTTACACTGGCAACTCTGGTATTATTAGGAATATGTTTCAAAAATGAGGGGGGACTTTATTAAATGTTTGACTAGAATTTCATTTAACAAAACCAGTGTTATTTGAAGTAATATAGAAATTGATCAGAGCTATTTATCTATTTTATGGAGGAATGTATTGATTCACCCAATGTTATTAGAATCAAGAATGGATTCTGAATCGAATCGTGACCCCCAAGATTCAAATCGAATCGTGTGGAGCACAAAGATTCACAGCTCTAGCGAGAATGTTTGTCTTCCACGTTTTGAGGGTTGGTATGGTGTCATTACCGGGCTGAATCTGGCAGTTGAGTAGCCCTGCTTTATAGACGAGAGTCTATCTGATCTCGGACAAATGTAGGACATTACACAATTCCTATCATGCACGATCCAATATTTGATCCAGCAAGTTGCTTTCTGAATGCGAGTAGAAACGCAACGGGAGTGTAAAAAAAAGGGCGGCTACCCTTGCTGTGAAGTCCACAGCGGCGCCTCTGTTCAGCAACAGGGTGGAGACATTCACGTTGCCATAGTGAGCGGCGATGTGTAGAGGGGTGAAACCGCTCTGTTTGAGACAGGGGAAGAGGAGAGGAGAGAGGGAGTACCAGTGGAAAACAGCAGGTGAAAACAGGAGAACCAGTTGCAAAACCCCAAAGAAACGGAAATCAGGCAAAAAGAAAGACAAGAACAGAAATTGTAGTTAAGTTGCATTAGCAGAAGGCGACATGCGAAGAAGAAAAACACACTGACATCAGTAGGGCTTGAAAGTGGGACCTGGGAACGCAATGCATCATGAGTCTTCGGAATAGCATCTTTACATTGGCTTCAATGCAGGACTTTGTCCTAAAGTTGTGTTTTTTTCTTGAAAAAAATGCAAATATGGCGCAAAAGTGCGGCATCAATAACTGCCGAAACATTTTAGTGAAATGTGTCTCATTTCCAGCATAGAAGATAGGCCAAGAAAGTTGGGTTCATGATGCTAATAAAAAGCCTGGATAGCAGCCATGAGACAATCAAACATGGCTTTTAACGCCATCACCACGTTGGTGTGTTCATACTGCTAAGTGTCAACCAAAGCATCTTTTATTCTGTTTGACGCGTAGCCTTTAGTAGGCTGTTAGCATTAGCTAAACTAAGCATTTGGTTGATTGATTGAGACTTTTATCAGTAGATTGCACAGTACAGAACATATTCCGTACAATTGACCACTAAATTGTAACACCCCAATGAGTTTTTCAACTTGTTTAAGTTAGGGTACACGTAAATCAATTTTAGGTACAAATATGGACCATCAGCATAATACAGTCATCACACAAGTTCATCATCAGAGGATATACATTGAATTATTTACAATCCGGGGAGTAGGGTGTGGAGGGGGTCGGGGGGGAGATAGGTTTGGTTGATATTAGCACTTCAGTCATCCACAATTATATCAACATACAGTATTTGGGAAAAAAGAAATACCTCTAATCATAATTTAATAACTGTGAAGACTGGAAATATTTCCCACTTTGATGTTTTTCACACAATGTATATTTAGTTTGAAACACATTTTTCAGTAGCTACTTTTCCATTGCAGTTTTTCCCAAAATAAATGCGACATTTCTAAAAATTTGGAAAAAGTACATCTGCGACTTGTAGCTGTTTCTATGAAAAGGGGCAATATTTCTCGTGAAATCTCATCCCACAAAAGTCCACTTTGAGGAAGATATTGCAGCCACTGCTGTTGCCGTGATGTCAGTAAAAGACCAAGACATTTGAGGTAATCGTTCAAAGGCAAAATCTTTACCACGTCCTTGACATTGTTCGGGCAAGTGGGTCTTCCCTAGCCTGAGGGTCGGCCCCCATTGCGGGGAAGGGACGCACCTCGCTCCCCCCCAGTCGACCGATCGGAAGTGAGACCGAGACAACCCGTCACATTGATGCCCCGTTGGCTCGGTGTTCATGTGCCCTCTAAATGCCAAACAAGGTATTTTTATCTAGCTTTTGCGAAACACTTCAATATCGAAACGTCTCAAAAACCACCTCATGAGAGTGTACAATTTGAGAGGTTTTTCGAAATATTTTTCCATTACCAGTTTCTTATTGTGATATTTAGGTTTTGGGCATTTCTCTGGGCAATGGAAACACAGCTAGTGACAAGACCTGTTGACTTACCTCTGAAAAACGACAAGGTCGACAGACACACCCAAATTTTTGTTTTACAGACTTGGAGTTCGGAAAATTTTGGCACGTATACAAACTGACTCAGTCAACGATCGAGATACAGGACACATTCGGAAACTTGCTCAAATCTTGTCAATTGAAAGCGCCCATATGGATCAAATCCACCAACTGGCGTGACTTTGACTTTGAGACAGGGTCCTGTTTGTTTTGGTACAGTCCCCACATTTTCTTCTTTCGTACGATCCTTTTTAATACGCTTTCAAAACTCTCTCTCACGATACCGTTGGTTGAGTGATGTCAGTAAAGGACGAAGTCAACGTCACCCTCAACTTTGTTTGGGCATGTGGGTCTCTTGGAGCCTGAGAGTCAGCCTCTATTGCGGGAAAGGGACCCTCGATACGCGCTTCGCTCCCCCCGGCCGACCGATCGGAAGTGAGATCGAGATGACCCGTCACATTGATGCCCCGTTGGTTCGGTGTTCAGTTTTTTTCCACCCAAAGTTTTCTTTACCAACTCGGCGTTCGGGAACATTTGGCCCGTATAAAAACTGACTCAGTTGACGATCAGGATACAGGACACATTTGGGAACTTGCTCAAATCTCGTCAATTGAACGTGCCGATATGGATCAAATCCACCAATTGAGGTAACTTTGACTCGAGGACAAGGTCCAGTTTGTTTCGGTGCAGTCTCTAGATTTTCTTCTCTAATACGATCCTTTTTAATACGCTTTCAAAACTCTCTCTCGCGATACCGCTAGTGATGTCAGTAGAAGACGACGTAAAGACGACATAAAGACAACGTCAGTGGCGTCAGCGGCACCCTTAACTTTGTTCAGGGAAGTGGGTCTCCCCGAGACTGCGTGTCGGCTTCTATTGCTGGGAAGGGACCCACGATACGCGCCTCGCTCCCCCTGGCCGACCGATTGGAAGTGAAACCAAGATGACCCGTCACATTGATGCCCCATTGGCTCGGTGTTCAGGTGACCTCTAAATGTGAAAAATAATCTTTCCATCAGGTTTTTCGAAACACTTCAACATCGAAACGTCTCAAAAACCACCTGCAAAATTTGAGAGGTTTTTCGAAATATTTTTCCATTATCGATTGATTGATTGATTAATTTAAACTTTTACTAGTAGATTGCTCAGTACAGTACATATTCCGTGCAATTGACCACTAAATGGTAACACCCGAATAAGTCATTCAACTTGTTTACGTCGGGGTCCACGTTAATCAATTCATGATACATTACCAGTTTCTTATTACGATATTTAGGTTTTGCGCATTTCTCAGGGAAATGGAAACAGCCAGTGATAAGTCCTGTTGACTTACCTCTAAAAGGACGACAAGGTCCATTCCAAAGTTTTCTCTACCGACTTGGCGTTCCGAAACGTTTGGCCTGTATAAAAACTGACTCGGTGGACGATCGAGATACAGAAAATCTTCAGGAACTGGATCAAATGTCGTCAATTGAACGTGCCCATATGGATCAAATCCATCAAGTGCCGTGACTTTGACTTTGGGACAAGGTCCTGTTTGTTTCGGTACAGTCCCCTGATTTTCTTCTTTCGTACAACCCTTTTAAATCCACTTCATTGCTCTCTCTCGCGACGCCGCTGCTTAAATACGGCCATGTCAACAAAAACAATGGCTACCCACAATGCATTGCAAAAACCCCTGCCCTTTCAAGCCCTGTTGAAACATTAAAAAAAAACGAGCATTCCCCAGACAAGGCATGCACGACCCTTTCTTTTGGTGCCAGGGAAAAAGTCCAAGCGTGTCCAACAAAGAAAGGACGATAGAGAAGCTCCACAAAGCGACGACTCACTACGTGGACGTTGCCGACAGACAAACGGACAGTGAAGGCTAAAAAACAGAAGCTCTGAGCTACAAACACATCCGAAGTACAGTCAGCCGTACAGTGGGTGTTCACTCCTTACCTTCCCGTTCTGATAGACATGGTGCAATCCGATTAAGAAACACAGTTAACTTAAAGATCCTTAAAAAAAACAGCAAGATCATTGGGCTTTGATGTACGCATGCTTGCAGGTGAGGGCGAGGAAAACAACAAACCAGTAAAGATACTAACTAAATGTGAGCTAACTGCTAGTAAATGTTTGTCAACTTAAGAAATCATCTCCTTTGTGGGAAACCTGGCAGCTACACAGGAAGATAAACATGGAAGCCATGCTGGGGTGTATTACACATGCGGTCATATTGCTTCTACTAAGGCATGCAAGACTACAGGAAGTCTTGGTAGAGCTAAGCTGGAAGAGATGGTCAAGTGAATGAAATGGAGCGCTGAGGAATCAGTGGGTGTACCTCGGTGGTTCTATTGACCATCATCTGGTTAGTAGGCAGAGAGAGAAAGGGGGGATAGGTGTGGGTTTGTTAGGGAAATCACTTTCTCCACCATACTGGAACACACTGGATTTACACTGGATGGGTAATGGCGGCGGAACGGCGCCACCACGGCTGCAGGCTATTTCCCTTTTCATTCGAGTCAATATGTTCACGGACGGCAGCGATATGGCGGCTCTGTTCTGCATTCCTGTGCTGCTGTAGTGTGCGTTCAAATTGGACAAAACCTGCGTGTGTTCGACAGGAAGTCGTACACAAACACAAAATACATTTGCCGCTTTTGAAATAGAATCCTCCTTTTTTAAGGTGAGTGGGTGAGGTGTGGTCAACTTGTCAAAAGGTTTTCAGACGTACCGTAGATTCCGGACTATAAGCCGCTACTTTTTCACAAATGCTTTGAATACAAAACAGCGCGGCTATTTTTTCAAATGGAAATAGTAAAAAAAAAAACACAAAAAAACTAGCAAAGACACTGAAAGGGTGTGTTATTGTTTGTGTTATCTTTAGCATGGTGCTGCAGTGCTTTTTTTGTTTGGACCGAAATTTCAACCGGAAGTACAAGTGCTGTTCCGTCTTCTAGCTGTCCATCGCGTTTCTGCTCGTACGGATTATTCATTCATCATTCAAAGCGACTTTTGTAAGTTTTACAATATACAGTGGGGCAAAAAAGTATTTAGTCAGGCACCGATTGTGCAAGTTCTCCCACTTAAAATGATGACAGAGGTCTGTAATTTTCATCATAGGTACACTTCAACTGCGAGAGACAGAATGTGAAAAAAAAAAATCCAGGAATTCACATTGTAGGAATTTTAAAGAATTTATTTTTTTCTACAAAAAAACATAGTTGTCGTTCCACAAGGCAAAACCTATCGCCTTTTCCACGAGTCGGGTCTAGTCAGTGGCGTTTACCCGTTCCTTATTACAAGTGCAATGTTTTTAAATCCATCCATCCACCCATTTTCTTCCGCTTATTCCCTTTGAGGTTGCGGGTGGGGCGCTGGTGTCTATCTCAACAACAATCGGGCGGAAGGCGGGGTACACACTGGACCAATACTCCCTCCAATTTTTCATATGTGTGAGCAAACGCCAAAATTCCTTGAGCATTCAGTGACGTACGTGTGAGCGACGGCAGACGTGCGCACTCTTATGCGCTTATCATTTTATTCGATTTTGTGCGCGGCCTAGATTTGCCGTGTGCAGACGACGCGTGAGCAGTGTGCAATTGCACAGGCGCGTACCTTAGAGCAGTGATCCCCAACCGGCGGGCCGATTGGTACCGGGCCGCACAAGAAATAAAAAAAAAATAAAAAGAATACATTTGAAAATGTTTTTAAAATGATTAAATCAACATAAAAAACACAATATATACATTATATATCAATACAGTCTGAAGGGATACAGTCCGTAAGGGACGGCGTGGCGCAGTGGAAGAGTGGCCGTGCGCAACCCGAGGGTCACTGGTTCAAATCCCACCTAGAACCAACCTCGTCACGTCCGTTGTGTCCTGAGCAAGACACTTCACCCTTGCTCCTGATGGGTGCTGGTTGGCGCCTTGCATGGCAGCTCCATCCATCAGTGTGTGAATGTGTGTGTGAATGGGTAAATGTGGAAGTAGTGTCAAAGCGCTTTGAGTACCTTGAAGGTAGAAAAGCGCAATACAAGTACAACCCATTTATCATTTATCATTTATTTCTTTATGAAACCCCCCCCGGTCCGTGGGACAAATTTTCAAGCGTTGACCGGTCCGCAGCTACAAAAAAGCTGGGGATCACTGCCTTAGAGGGAACGTTGCCCTGGACAAGTCGCCACCTCATTGCAGATGTTTTTAAATGTTGCAAATAATAAACGCTTATTTTTCCTTGCCCTGATGTGGGATCAGAGCCGAGCATGTCGTTGTGGCTTGTGAAGCCCTTTGAGACACTCGCGATTTAGGGCTATATGAGTAAACATTGGTTGATTGATTGATAGTTTGATGTCAATATTCAGTGTTCTGTACCATCATAGTTAATATCATATTTGGAATTTTGAATAATAATAAAGATTAAATGTTTTTTAATTTGGATTAATCGTGATTAATCACACTTTGAAATGTGGGTTAATCGTGATTAATCACAATTGATATTTGGATTAATCACGAATAATCACGGTTTGAAAATTGTAATAATTAGAATTACATTTTAAAATTTGGATTATTCATGATTAATCACATTTGTAATAATTATAATAATTACATTTTTGAAACTTGGACTAATCATGATTAATCACATTTTGAAATTTGGATTAATTATAATAATCACATTTTGAAATTTGGATTATCATGATTAATCATATTTGGATTAATTATAATAATTACATTTTGAAATTAAGATGAATCATCATTAATCACATTTGATAATTGGATTAATCATGATTAATCACATTTTGAAATTTGGATTAACTATGTACATTTTGAAATTTAGATTAATCATGATTATTCACATTTGGATTAATCATGATAAATCACATTTTGAGATTTGTTTTAATTATAATAATTACATTTTGGAATTTGGATTAATCATGATTACTCATATTTGGAATAATTATAATAATTAAATTTTTGAAATTTGGACGAATCATGATTAATCACATTTTGAAATTTGGATTAATTATAATAATTACATTTTGAAATGAAGATTAATCATGATTAGTCATATTTGGATTAATTATAACAATTACATTTTTAAATTAAGATTAATCATGATTAATCACATTTTGATATTTGGATTAATTATAATAATTACATTTTGGAGTTTGGATTAATCATATTTGGAATAATTATAATAATTACATTTTAGAAATTTGGATTAATCATGGCACTGCGATGAGGTGGTGACTTGTACAAGGTTTACACTGCCTTGCGCCCGATTGTAGCTGACATAGGCATCAGCGCCCCCCGCGAACCCAAAGGGAATAAGCGGTAGAAAAGGGATGGCTGGATGGATAGTTAATATTGTAAATCTCACATTCTTATTTGCTTTCTGGGTGTCTCATTCAGTAAAAAAAAATTACAATTCCATTCCGTTTAAGGCGGTTTGTCATAATGTTTTTAGCATTCAATCAGACATTATTGTGAGGTGTTCCTAAAAGTAGATGTACCGGCCCCCAGACACATTTTTTTCTCTAAATTTGGCCCCCAAGTCAAAATAATTACCCTGGCTTGGGATAAACGGTTTATTCACAACAACGTAAAAGATCTCGTAAAAGTCCGCCCTTCCGCTGCCGTTCCGCATTGCAGTGTAAATACGGGCGAACATAGGTCCACTCTTGGGAGACAAAAGGAGAGGACAAGGGAGACCAGACTAACGCAGGTAGTCAACCCTCCCCCCCAACTTCACGATCCCAGCGGGTTCCCAGAGCGACTGGTGGAGCACTCACCTTGGATTGCACGTCGGCGTTGTGGTCGTTCTGGAGCAGCAGCGCAGCCGACTTGGTGTCGTCCTTGCGTGCCGCGATGTGCAAGGCGGGAAGGCGCACTTTGCCTTTAGTGTCGTGCTCCAGCAGCAGGGACACCACCGAGTTGTGGCCTTGCTGTAGGGCGATGGCCAGCGGGGTGAAACCGTCCTTTGGAGACACGAACAAGTCAAAGCATTTTCCTCTGACTCCAAAGGACGATGTAAAGTTACCTCTGTTGCAATGCTCTGGTTTCCCTCGTTCTCCAGCATGTACCTCACCACCTCCAGGTGGTTCTCCTGTGCCGCCATGTAAAGCGGAGTGAAGCCATTCTGTGAAGAGAATACCCTTTTTTTAACAACACACCTCCTTTATTTTAGGTCAGTGGAACCTCCATTTGCAGACTGAGACAAACTGTATTGATCCACAAGGGAAATTGTTCCACACAGTAGCTCAGTTACAAAGGATGGAAAGGGTAAGGATGGAGGTATAAAGTAGACTAAAAATGTACCATCGTAATAATATAAAATATAACATATATGTATATGTGTGTGTGTGTGTGTGTGTGGGGGGGGTGGGGGGGGAGCTGCGGAACTGCAGCGAAGCGGGGTGTGTCAGAACCGGCTTCGAGATTAGTGACAGGTGTGTAGATGACACAGCTGTGAGTGTTTGTCTGATCACCTGTCGCTCTATTAAAGGTAGCAGTCAGGAAGGAGAGGAGGTGGTTGAGTGTGGAGAACAAGCGAGAGCGAAAGAAACTGTAACATGTCTAAAAAGCACAAAAAGGACAACTAATTGCAGAATAAATGATTGTTCACAAAGATGAACACGGCTGTCATGTCCGTCATTGGTGGTCCAGAGAACCTGGAGGAGCAAGACCTCCACAATTTTGGCGTCCAATCTGGCTGGACCCCCTGACGGCTCTCGCAGGCATGCTCGCAGAGGTGGCAACGAGTAGCCACCAACAGTGCCAGGTCCTGCGGGCGTTGTCGGAACACTTGGGCGGGGCACGGCCGTCACCATACACCGCATGGGGCAGGAAGAGGACCGCCGTGACTTTTTGGACGTTTTTGCGGCCACAACGACAGCATGTGCGTGGCCGGAGAAAGAGTGGGGGGTGCAGAGTGCTGCGGTCAGCCTGCCGGCGACCTCCAGAATGCGCTTTGCAGACCTAAGGAAAGCGGTGCTGGACCGGACGGGAGGAAACGCGGAAGAGTACAGGTGCCGGTTCCAGTCCATGCGTCTGGGGGAGGAGGACCGGCCATTCATCTTTGGCCAGCGGCTCCAGGTCGTGGCGACGCGCTGGCTGCAGCCGGGAGAGGGAGATGGCCGGCTGCTGGACCACATCATCCTGGAGCAGTTCCTGGAGGCGATCCTGAAGCAGATGGCCGACTGGATCCGGTACCACCGGCCCCGGGACATGACAGCTGTGTTCATCCTCATGAACAATGATTTATTTTGCAATAGGTTGTCCTTGTGCTTTTCAGCCATGTTACAGTTCGCTCATCCTCTTTGTGTTCAGGCTCAAAAAATATAAGATCATAATTGTTCCCAAAGTTGGCTCCTACAAAATCTGCTCGATTAGCATTGTTGCTGAGTGGGGAAGAGATCTGTGGCTCCTCCTCTGCTTGTAATTCTCAAAATGGCTCGGGAATCCCTGTGAGACTGATACTATTTTGATGATATCTATTGCCCCGCAGACTTTGTAAGTCTTTTCAATCAATCAATCAATCTATCAATGATTATTTATATAGCCCTAAATCACTAGTGTCTCAAAGGGCTGCACAAACCACAACACAAACCACTACGACATCCTCAGTAGGGCCCACATAAGGGCAAGAAAAACTCACACCCAGTGGGACGTCGGTGACAATGATGAATATGAGAAACCTTGGAGAGGACCGCATATGTAGGCAACCCTCCCCCCCTCTAGGGGACCGAAAGCAATGGATGTCGAGCGGGTCTAACATGATACTGTGAAAGTTAAATCCATAGTGGATCCAACACAACCGCGAGAGTCCAGTCCGGAGCGGATCCAACACAGCAGCGAGAGTCCCGTCCACAGCGGAGCCAGCAGGAAACCATCCCATGCGGAGACGGATCAGCAGCGCAGAGATGTCCCCAGCCGACACACAGGCGAGCGGTATATCCTGGGTCCCGACACTAGACGAGCGGTCCGTCCTGGGTCCCGACTCTGGACGAGCGGTCCATCCTGGGTCCCGACTCTGGACAGCCAGTACTTCATCCATGGCCATCGGACCGGACCCCCTCCACAAGGGAGAGTGGGACAGAGGAGAAAAAGAAAAGAAACGGCAGCTCAACTGGTCTAAAAAGGGGGTCTATTTAAAGGCTAGAGTATACAAATTAATTTTAAGGTGAGATTTAAATGCTTCTATTGAGGTTGCATCTCGAACTGTTACCAGGAGGGCATTCCAGAGTACTGGAGCCCGAACGGAAAACGCTCTATAGCCCGCAGACTTTTTGGGGGCTTTAGGAATCACTAATAAGCCGGAGTCCGTTGAATGCAGATTTCTTGCCGGGACCTATGGTACAAATGGTGTCATAAATCCAATTTGTGTGGTAATAACTTTAATATAGAGGTGACTTGTGTTTACACTCTCTTGGTACTTTCATGTCAAGATTTTTGGGGGATTTCTGATCATTTGTGAGGGCACCAAAAGGGCTTAGGTACAGGACAGTTTAGCTTGTTGATAAATAGACGTTTGATCCGTCACTTCCTTGTTATGTTTAATATACAGTACTGTGTAGCACTTTGTCTTGTGTTCAAACCTTCACTAAAATAAGGACTCATGTCAAGACTGGAACCAATTATTCATATTTGCATTGTTTCACTGTACAAACTTTCCCGTTTACAAACCCTGTTCAAGAACCATTCAAGTCGGCAATTGGAGGTTCCACTGTATGGGAAGACTTTGATTGATTGATTGAGACTTTTATCAGTAGATTGCACAGTACAGTACATATTCCGTACAATTGACCACTAAATGGTAACACCCGAATAAGTTTTTCAACTTGTTTAAGTCGGGGTCCATGTTAATCAATTCACTTCTTACCTGAGACTGCGAGTTGACATCAGCTCCTCTCTTCACCAACAGGCGGACTACCTCCTTCTGCCCGGCCAGCGAGGCGATGTGGAGGGCAGTGTTTCCTTTCTGCAAGGCATCAAAGGTTGCAAGGTAAACGGGGTGCAAACTTAGAAGCGCGTCGGGCCGTCAAGGTCCGCGTGTATTAAAACACGTGTGTGGAGGGAGGTGTGGCCAGCGCTGCCTGCAGGAGCAAAGGTCACCGCCTCTGTCTATGGTGTTGAGGACAGAGCACCTTTAGACAGGGGCGGGGCAAATGCCGACAGCGAGACACAGCTGACAGGCGATTAGATTTCCCAGGTGGTACGAGTTCATCTAATCATCCGTTGTCTTTAACACTAAGCTTCAATTTTACTTGCATTAGTTTGCGCTATGTGGGCCGTTTAGACTGTGCTAATAGTTGGCAACAAGCCAAGCAGCTGTGTGCGCATCTACGTAACGTAACTACATGATATGTGACTACATGTTACGTATATGCATGTTACATATCTGAATGTTACGTGTTTTCATGTTACGTGTCTACATGTTACATGTCTACATGTTACGTGTCTACATGTTACGTGTCTACATGTTACGTGTCTTCATGTTACGTATCTTCATGTTACGTATCTACATGTTACGCATCTACATGTTACGCATCTACGTGTCACGCAGCTACGTATCTACGTGTTGCTTATCTACATGTTACGTAACTGCCTGTTACGTATCCAAATATTACGCGTCTTCATGTTACGTGTCTACATGTTATGTGTCTTCATGTTACGTATCTACATGTTATGTATCCACATGTTACGTGTCTTCATGTATGTATCTACATTTTATGTATCTACATGTTATGTATCAACATGTTACGTATCTAGATGTTACGTGTCTACATGTTACGTATCTACATGTTACGTATCTTCGTGTTTCGCATCTGTGTTACGCATCTCCTTATGTATTTACATGTTACGTATCTACATGTTACGTATCTGCATGTTACGTGTCTTCATGTTACGTGTCTTCGTGTTACGTATCAACGTGTTACGTATTAACGTGTTACGTATTAACGTGTTGTGTATCTATGTGTTTCGCATCTACGTGTTAAGCATCTTCGTGTTACGCATCTATGTGTTGCCCATCTACGTGTTACCCATCTACATGTTACATATCTACATGTTACACATTTACATGTTACGCATCTACATGTTATGCATTTACATGTTACGTATCTTCATCTTACGTGTCTGCCTGTTGCGCATCTACATGTTATGCATCTACATGTCATGTATCTTTATGTCATGTATGTTCATGTTATGTATCTACATGTTATGTATCTACATGTTATGTATCTACATGTTATGTATCTACATGTTATGTATCTTCATCTACATGTTACGTAGCTACATGTTACGTATCTACATGTTACGTAGCTTTATCTTATGTATCTACATGTTATGTAGCTACATGTTATTATTCTACATGTTATGTATCTTCATTTTATGTATCTCCATGTAAGGTATCTTCATTTTATGTATCAACATGTTACAACATCTATATGTTACGCATCTACATGTTACGCATCTACATGTCATGTATGTTCATGTTATGTATCTACATGTTATCTACATGTTACGCATCTACATGTTACGTATCTACATGGTACATATCTACATGTTGCGTATCTTCATCTTATGTTTCTACATGTTATGTATCACATGTAGTGCATCTACATGTTATGCTTCTACATGTTACGTATCTAAATGTTACGCATCTAAATGTTACGCATCTACATGTTATGCTTCTACATGTTACGCATCTACGTGTCATACATCTACATGTTACGTACCTACATGTCATGTATCTTCATGTCATGTATGTTCATGTTATCTATCTACTTGTTATGCATCTACATGTTACGTATCTACATATTATGTGTCTTCATCTTATGTGTCTACATGTTACGTATCCACATGTTATGTATCTACATGTTACGTATCTCCATGTTACGTATCTCCATGTTACGTATCTACATGTTACATATCTACATGTTACGCATCTTCATATTATGCATCTACATGTTATGCATTTACATGTTACGTATCTTCATCTTACGTATCTACATGTTACGCATTACATGTTATGCATCTTCATGTTACGTATCTACATGTCATGTATATTCATGTTATGTATCTACATGTTATGCATTTACATGTTACATATCTACTATGTATCTTCATCTTATGTGTCTACATGTTACGTATCTTCATTTTATGTATGTACATGTTATGTAGCAACATGTTACGCATCTACATGTTTTGCTCTTACATGTTACGTATCTACATGTTATGCATCTACATGTTCATCTACATGTAACGCATCTACATGTTTCGTATCTACATGTTATGCATGTACATGTCATGTATCTTCATGTCATGTATGTTCATGATATGTATCTACATGTTATGCATCTATATGTTACGTATTTAGATGTTACGCATCTACATGTTATGCTTCTACATGTTACGTATCTACATGTTACACATCTAAATGTTACGCATCTACATGTTATGCTTCTACATGTTACGCATCTACATGTTATGTATCTACATGTCATGTATCTTCATGTCATGTATGTTCATGTTATCTATCTACATGTTATCTACATGTTATGCATCTACATGTTACGTATCTAGATGTTATGTATCTTCATCTTATGTGTCTACATGTTACGTATCCACATGTTATGTATCTACATGTTACGCATCTACATGTTACGCATCTACATGTTATGCATCTACATGTTACGCATTATAGGTGGTAAACGGGTTGTACTTGTATAGCGCTTTTCTACCTTCAAGGTACTCAAAGCGCATCTACATGTTATGTATCTACATGTTACATATATTCATGTTATGTATCTAGATGATACGTATAAGGCAGTATAGTATAGTTTTTAACTAATCATTAGTACCGCAGTACTTTATTAGTACCAGTATACCATACAACCCGAGGTACTACATGTTCATCATAGCAGCCTCGAAAACAAGGATCCATTCTCCATTATTCACTTCTGAGCTAGCGGACTCTGTCTGTGTGCCTGCTGAGGACTGTGGAGTCCAAGGTGGGGGAAGTCTTGTGTTGGAAGTGGACCAGGTTGCAAAAGACGATGTCTTAATTGGCGATTCTTCTCTGCTGCTCGTGCTGGACTTTCTGAGCACCAATGGCTGAGCGGGTCGCTGCTAGGGCCTCCCAGTTGTCCACAGGGATCCTGCTCTGTTGGAGTAGTTGTTTAAACTGCTCTTTCAGCCCTCTCTGGGGTTCCCTCACTAGCCAAGAACCGAACAAAAAGGGTCTGTTTGAGGAGAAATGAGTCTTCCTCTGGGTGTAAATGACCTTGGAAGAGCAACTGGTTCTTGGCAATGACTGCTTCCATGCTTGGAAGGTCGGCACGTGCCACACCATCATTGTTGCTGTTGCTATTCCTGGAACGCTAGTAAAACCTCCTCAGGGTCCTGATGTTTTTCCGATAGAGGGTCCAGCTCTCTGACCCATGTAGATCACAATAGCCCTGTAGACACGGACCTGGGTTTGCCATGTTGTGAGCAGACAACCTGATAGAGCTTGTACATGCTATCGGAATGTTATCAAACTAGCGTCGCTAGCATTAGCTAATATGCTAACACGTTTCCAAGTGTTTGTGTTAGTATTATTAACTTACAATTATATTCTTTTTGTATTGTTTCACTTTCAAAAATGTTTCAGTAAATTCACCAAAACGTCACCGTGGAGTTATTGAGTCTGGTTAGATCAGAGGTGTCCAAACTTTTTGCCGTGGGGCAGCAGTGAGCTAAAAAAATTTTTGCCGAGGGCCAAAAGCTGACTGCAAGTAAAGTAACATATATATATATATATATATATATATACACATACACACACACGCACGCTCACACATATGTATATATGTGTATAGATGTATATATGTATTAGTATGTATTAAATATATATAGAGAGATATTATAATATTACTATAATCGATGTACAATTAATATAATTGGATATTAAGAGTATGTAAAAGTTTGACTCCTACCTTGTTTAATTCTGTGGCGACCTCAAGGTTTTGAAATCACTTAGAAATATCAAGCATCTAAATTGCGCCAAACATCTAAAAGTGTGGAGAGTGTTTTGCATTTTTCCCATCATGCTTTGTAATGGATTTGTAAATGTGTAATTTTTACTTTTGTTTAAGACATTTTTCGATAATATCCACAAATTGTGTTATATTGTGCTATGTGCAACCGTGTTTGTTGGCATTTTGTGTTGGTTAGATTTTTTTATTTTTTATTTGCACTATGACTAGGGAAGGATGTTTGCATTGGGTTCTATAAGTTAATACTGAGCTTGATTTAATTCAATGCACGATACGTGGTCATAGACCCGAAATACTCCACAATATGGTAACAAAGCAGGATTATACCAATTAACTTAACCTCTTAAGGCCCAAACGGTTTGTATACATGCTTTTTTAAATTTATCTTCGCTGTTTGGGCTCATTGGAGCCTAATTAGAATCAAAACTAAGAATCATCTTTTAATATGATGTACTTTAGTCCATAAGTACATGCTAATTCTTATTTTTACACTTTTTTTTTTCCAAATTCCATTGTGTTATCCTCTCCTGACACCACCAGGTGGCAGTATAAGTGTCCACATAAGTGGCCATAAGCTCCCAATTCAGTAGTGTACACGATTTTGGAAATAAGAGCTAAAAGGTGCTGTCCACGCATGTGGCCACTAAGGCCTTTAGAGTGGAAATCTATCTACGGCCAAACTCCTTATCAACTCAAGACATCATGACCCTTACTCTGTAGTTTTGACACCTCTGTTTTTAAAACATAGGAGAACTAGCTTTCTGCAGCTAGTGGGTCTATGACAACGACTTCTGTTTGGTTCGATCAGCCGTTTTACTGCCGTATTAGACACCGTTTGGAAACAATTAAGATATGTAAATAAACCTTTCCATGTAAATAACTCATTTCATAACGTAAATACCTGCGGCTTATAGTCCAGTACGGCTAATACTTATTAACTTCAAACTAAAACTTAAGTGGGTGCAATGAAAAATGTCTTATTGGGTATAAACCTCCAGCTGCAAATGTTGTTGACCTGAAACAAAACGTATCTCAAGATGTTTCCTGAAAAGCTAATGCCAAAGGTGAGAGTGGTGCCAATGCAAGGACATGGCGGCAGCCCCCCTGCTGGCTGTTAAACCTATCTGGCTGTTAAGAGAGTCACATAACAAGTAGCTTATCCGACACTTGCTGCTGTCACGGCTCCAATGTGACCTCCTCCCCTTTGAAACTAACATACTTCCATTAAGAGTCGCTACAACATGATAGTGCTGTGCTATGTTGTGTACAGGTAACACACATACCTTCGTGGACGAGTCAACAGGTGCTCCTCTGTCCAACAGTTCCTCCACCAGATCCTGGTGTCCCTCTTTGGCTGCCAAATGCAACGCATTCAATCCATTCTGGGAGGTAAACAAACACACAAAGTACAATTAATATCAAGGTTGTAACAAATATGTGGTATTTAATAGTACATACAATGTGCAATGCGTGTCAGGGATGAGTTGTGCTTGAAATGCTTTCGATCAGTGGTTGGCAAACATTTTTCAGCAAGTACCACAAGTTTTCATTTTTGATTGAAAGAAAAATGATACAATTAATGACTTTTTCAAACTGAGACTCACTGACTTTGGCTCATTTTCTGTGAAGAACATACATCAGAATACATATTTAATGACCACACACACCATACCCCCCTACACTTTTCTATTACATATAAGATGACCGGGTCCACTGCGGAAATTGATGTTCATTGTACCACACACACACACACACACACACACACACACACACACACACACACACACACACACACACACACACACAGCAGGCCTAGACAGGAAGAGGACAGTGTGTAGGTACACAGAACACCAGAGGGTCAAATGTGTGAGAGAAAATGAGAGCAGACAGTATTGAAAAACAACACTGTAACCTTGTGTGGGAACCGCAGGTGCAGAAACACAAAAGAAGAATCCCTGTCGGATGCAGAAACTAGCAGAGATATTTTCCGTGCAACATTCATATTGTTGTTATTGTTACAGATGTTTATTGGGATAAGGTAAACATCTGTTCAGTATTTTAACACAAAAGTGTTTGATTGCGAGGCATTAAAAGCCACAAAATGCAACGGGTCCATCAGACCCACAAACGCTGGCTGAGTAACAACAATATGAACATTACACAAGGGTTACTAGTGACCAAGATTAAAATACAGTAGTGTTTCAGGCCTAGGTATTCATTAAAAACAAGTCAGAGGTTTTATTAAACAAGCATATTTATTATTGTTGGCCACTGTAACACTACACACAGTTTGAACAGTAAATAAAACACTGTACTGTAATCAGGTGATTGTTTTGCATACCACTCGATGGGAGTTTGCGTACCACCAGTGGCACCACGGTTTGAGAATCCCTGCATTAGTACATGTAGACACGGTCTGCTCGTATTGACAGTAAAAAGAGAACTAGGTAAAGAGCATAAGTCCACGTCTGGTGGATCACATGACAGGCAGGAAATAAATTGTGGCTATGCCACTTAGGCTTCGTGGAAATAAATTGATACTAGTCTTGATGTTCCACTCGTAACACAAACATCATCCCCTGCCTTTACATGGTGGAAGTTAATGTCAAAACAAAGTAATAAGAAGTCAAAACAAAGTAATAAGAAGTCAAAACAAAGTCAAAACAAGTCAAAACAAAGTAATAAGAAATCAAAAAAAGTAATACAAAATAAAAAAAGTAATACAAAATAAAAAAGTAATAAGTCAAAACAAAGTCAGAATAAGTCAGAACTAAGTAATAATAAATCATAACAATGTAACACAAAATCAAAACAAAGTAATAACAAATCAAAACAAAGTCAAAAATAAAGCAAAACAAAGTGATATATGAAAACAAAGTAATGACAAAACAAAGTAATTTATCAAAACAAAGTAATAAATCAAAACAAAGTAAAAATTAAAAAAAAAGTATCCATCAATTTACTACCGCTTGTCCCTCTCGGGTTCCCGGCGGGTCTTGAGCCTATCCCAGCTGCACTGAGGTTGAAAGCGGGGTACACCTGGACAAGTGTCCACCTCATCACAGGGTCAACACAGATAGACAACATTCACACACTTGGGACCATTTAGTGTTGCCAAACAAGGCAGTACTAAAAACACCAGGTGCATGTTTGGAGGTGGGAGGAAGCCAGAGTACCCGGAGGAAACACATGCAGTCACGGGGAGAACATGCAAACTCCACACAGAAAGATCACGAGCCCAGGGATCGAACCCAAGACCTTCTTATTGCGAGGCACAAGCACTAAACGCCCAAAACAAAACAAAGTATACCAAGTCAAAACAAAGTACTAAAAAGTCAAAAGAAAATATTAACAAGTCACAACAAAGTATCAACAAGTCACAACAAAGTATAAGAAGTCAAAACAATGTTCAAAGATCACGAGCCCTGGGATCGAACCCAAGACCTTCTTATTGCGAGGCACAAGCACTAAACGCCCAAAACAGAACAAAGTACACCAAGTCAAAACAAAGTACTTAAAAGTCATAAGAAAATATTAACAAGTCACAACAAAGTATCAACAAGTCACAACAAAGTATAAGAAGTCAAAACAATGCATTACAAGTCAAAACAAAGTATTAAAAAAAGTATTAAACGATAAAAACAAAGTATTAACAAATTAAAACAAAGTAATAAACAATAAAAACAAAGTATTAACAAATCAAAACTAATTGATAAACAATAAAAACAAAGTATTAACAAATCAAAACAAAGTAATAAACAATACAAACAAAGTATTACGTCAACACAGCAAAAAACAGCAGGCGAAATGAGAAATATTAAAATAATAAAAGTGTAATCACCTCATCTTCCTCTTCTTCCATTCTTCTCTAAAAGAAAAATGACTTTAATGTAAACTTCTCTTCTCTTTACTCAAACAATTGCTTGCTCCTTCTTTTGTTTTTTTTAAACCGAGCTCTCTCTACTTCTCTCCTGCCTTCCCACAGTGACTATCAACAAAGTTCTCTAGGTCCAAAGTTGCAGTCCAGTCCAGTTCTCTACTTCCCCGTGCCCGCTTGCTCTGAAGATCAGGCTGGCACTGAACTCTTCTGCTGCCAGAACCACTTTCTCCACACGCTCAGCCTGCGCATAAGTGAAGCTACTTAAATGCCAAGAGGGGTGTCACCTTACTGTGCCATCTTTTCTGCAGCGTCACAGGGTAAGTAGCGCCTAAACATGGAAATGTCAACCTTCTCCCAAGGAAAAGGAGGGCAACCCTGAAAGAGGGCGACTGTATGAGTGCTCATAATGTTCTTAGAAGTAGTCACACGTGTCAATACTGCGCATCCACGTTCAATCACTTCAAATATTTATGAGTGACATCTCAAGTTGAGTCATGGGATTTGCGGCCTCATGTTTTGGACACTCGGGTGAAGAGAGGGGCGGAGCTTTCTACCTATCACCACCAGGTGGTGAGTTGGCTGTGATGGTGGGGGAGGATGCTGGTAAGACCTGGCAGGCCCAAACGCATTTGAAGGTCTGCTGGGAACGCCTGGCAGTCTCCTGTCAGAGAGTTTGGAGCTGTGGCCGCAAGGTTGTTGGTCCCTGTCGGAGCGGTAATCGTAGAACCCGCTAGTGGACACCAGCAGTGAGGGATGCCGTCAAGCTAAAGGAGTCCTAACAGTTTCTTTTGGCTCATAGGACTCTGGAGGCAGCGGACATGTACCGACAGGCACCTGTCCAGGCGCAACTGCAGCGTTCATTCACATACTGATGGCGGGAGCTGCAATGCAAGGCGCTAACCAGGATCCATCAGGAGCAAGGGTGAAGTGTATTGCCCAAGGACACGACGGACGTGACTAGGATGGTAAAAGGTGGGGATTGAACCAGTAACCCTCAGATTGCTGGCACGGCGACTCTTCAAACTTCGCCACGCTGTCCCCCGTGGGGAAAGAATGGATCGTGAGATCGACAGACAGACTGGTGCGGAATCTTCAATAATGCGGACGCGGTATCGATCCGTTGTGGTGAAGAAAGAGCGGAGCCGGAAGGCAAAGCTCTCAATTTACCGGTCGATCTACTTTCCCATCCTCACCTATGGTCATGAGCTTTGGGTTATGACCGAAAGGACAAGATCACGGGTTCAAGCGGCCCAAATGAGTTTCCTCTGCCGGGTGGCGGGGCGCTCCCTTAGAGATAGGGTGAGAAGCTCTGTCATCCGGGAGGAGCTCAAAGTAAAGGTGCTGCCCCTCCACATGGAGAGGATGCCAGATGAGCTGGTTTAGGTCATGTCTGACCGGGAGGAGGCCACAGGGAAGACCCAGGACACGTTTGGAAGAGGATGTCCCCCGGCTGGCCTGGGAATGCCTCAGGATCCCCCGGGAGGAACTGGACCAAGTGGCTGGGGAGAGGGAAGTCTGGGCTTCCCTGCTTAGGCTGCAGATAAGCATAAGAAGATGGATGGATGGATGGATAGAATGTAATAACCAGCGAGTCAGCAATATTTTGGTACTAGAATGTGATAACCAGTGAGTCAGCAATATTGTGTTAGCGTTGTAGTGAAAGCAGCTTCCAAACATCTGCAGAGATGATCCTGCTGCACACATGAATGATATCCTGTCATATTACAACCTGCAGCGCTGCAGCTTTCAGCTTAGTGCAACATTATCAGCACTGCAAAGAATGCCAGCATGCATTCAAAAGGACACCAGAAAATCCTCACACACACACACACACGCACGCACGCACACACGCACACAAATAAGCAAAATCACTGACAGATTCAATGTAACCATAACAACTATTTGACTAATCCTCACATTATGATCTCATAAAGACAGCTGAGTCATGCAAATATGAATATGAATATGGAGCACACACACACACACACACACAATAAATCTGTTTTTCCTCTGAGCTGTAAGTAAAAGCTTCATTTCTCTAATGCACACACAGATATTCCAATCATCATATTTAATGTCCATGTGACCTGTACACCTGTTCCCCCCCCACACACCCTAACCTGTATACCTGTTTTCCCTCCACACACATACCCTTTCCCGGTATACCTCTTCCCCCCCACACCCTTACAGTATACCTGTGTTTTCCTCCCACACACACCCTTACGGTATACCTGTTTTAGCCCCCCACACACACCCTTACACCCACATGTACACTGTGTGTGGGTATATGTATATATATAAGTGTGTGTGTGGGTATACGTGTGTATATATAAGTGTGTGTGTGTGGTATACATATATATATATATATATATATATATATATATGTGTGGGTATACATGTTTATATATAAGTTTGTGTGTGTGTGTGGGGGTATGTGTATATATATAAGTGTGTGTGTGGGTATACAAGTATATATAAGTGTGTGTGTGTGTGTGTGTGTGTGTGTGTTTTTATTGTATATATATATATATATATGTGTGTGTAGGTATACATGTTTATATATAAGTGTGTGTGTGGGTATACGTGTGTATATATAAGTTTGTGTGTGTGTGTGGGTATATGTGTATATATAAGTGTGTGTGGGGGTATACGTGTATATATAAGTGTGTGTGTGAGTGTGTGTGTGTGTGTGGGTGTATTGTATATGTATAAGTGTGTGTGTGTGGGTATATGTGTATGTATAAGTGTGTGCGTGGGTATATGTGTATATATATGTGTTTCTGTGGGTATATGTGTATATACAAGTGTGTGTGTGTGTGTGTGTGTGTGTGTGTAGGTATCCGTGTATCAGTGACGTGCAGTCAGGGGAGGCAGGTGAGGCAGTGCCTCACGTGCCATCATGGAAAGAAAAAAAATGTAAAAAGAAAAAATATTAATTAAATTGTTATATTTATCCAGTAATTGTACTTTATAAAGTTATTTTCCATTTCACTTCACCAGTTTTAGATCATTTTTATTCAAAACCGCTGAATTTTCACAATTGTCGTTCAAATACTGAGAAGAGACTTGCGGTGTGTCAGCAGCCAGTTGAGCCTCAGCATGGATTGCGCAATGACTCGGCTAACTGCTGTCTGCTGTGCAGTGAGACCGTATTGCAATATGAATTATATTATACATTTCCACAGTTTAGTTAGCTGAGGTATATAATGTACAGGGTATTTTGTCAACAACTGTATGTGTGTAACGTATTTCTTGTGCTGGGCAAACATAAAACGGCTGCGAAGACGCACTGTGTGAGGCACCTGTTCTCCTGCCTCCTGGTGGTAGAGGGCGCTAGTGATCCCAGGGATCATTCTTGCGACTACTCGGCTGCAGAATAAGTGACAACAAGCGGCAACAGTGAGCAGCGTGTGTTTATTTTTTCCTCTCCTCTGGAATTTTAACACGGAGGATTACATATCTAAAATAAAACAGTATTCTAAACTGGACTTTCAATCGAAGCAGGAGCAGCACATTTGACTTCATTTATAAGTAAAGGTAAGACCATAATAACGTTTTTTCAATTAAATGTGCTTTTTTGTGTGTTACAGTTTGTATTTGTAAAGAATGCTGGTATGAGCTTTTAAACATAACCCGTTAACTGCTGCCAATCAAATGGTGAATAAGATACTCTTTAGGGTTCATATGTTTATAAATCTGACTGTGATGAAGTCAGTGCCTCACCAGCCATGTACCTCACCGCACTCACTGACGTGTATATGTGTGTGTGTGTGTGTGTGTGTGTGTGTGTGTGTGTGTGTGTTTGTGGGGGGGATAAATGTGTTATAAATATGTGCGTGGTTATATGTGTATATATATAAAAGTGTGTATATAAGTGAGTGTGTGTATACAAGTTATGTGAGTAAAAGGCAGGCAGGTGGCCAAATACTTTTGGCAATATAGTGTATGTTTATATATATATATATATATATATATATAAACAGCAGGGGTCACCAACATTTTTGAAACCAAGAGCTACTTCTTGGGTACTGATTAATAAGAAGGGCTACCAGTTTGATACACACTTAAATACAAACCCCGTTTCCATTTGAGTTGAGAAATTGTGTTAGATGTAAATACAAACGGCATACAATGATTTGCAAATCCTTTTCAACCCATATTCAGTTGAATATGCTACAAAGACAAGATATTTGATGTTCAAACTCATAAACTTTATTTTTATTTTGCAAATAATAATTAACTTAGAATTTCATGGCTGCAACATGTGCCAAAGTAGTTGGGAAAGGGCATGTTCACCACTGTGTTACATCACCTTTTCTTTTAACAACACTCAATAAACGTTTGGGAACTGAGGAAACTTAATTGCTGAAGCTTTGAAAGTGGAATTGTTTCTCATTCTTTTTTTATGCAGAGCTTTAGTCGTTCAACAGTCCGGGGTCTCCGCTGTCATATTTTACGCTTCATAATGCGCCACACATTTTCGATGGGAGACAGGTCTGGACTGCAGGCAGGCCAGGAAAGTACCCGCACTCTTTTACTACGAAACCACGCTGTTGTAACACATGGCTTGGCATTGTCTTGCTGAAAAAAGCAGGAGCGTCCATGATAACGTTGCTTATGTCAGGCTTGCCCCTGACAGTTTGTTTATGTTTTAGTTTTTTCGTCTGCATTTGTCTGTTTCCTGTGTTTAGTATTTCCTGTCTTTTAGTTCCTGTCAAGTGCTCTTAATTTGTCAGCTTCCTGTCTTGTTCCCTGAGTGCTGTGTTCCTCCTCAGTGTTTTTAGTATTTCCTGTCCTTAGTTCCTGTCTAGTGCTCTTATTTTGTCAGCTTCCTGTCTTGTTCCCTGAGTGCTGTGTTCCCCCTCAGCTGCGGCTGATTGGCATCTGGCCACACCCGTTGCCAATCAGCCGGCTCCTATTTGTACATCCTTTGTCTTGTGTCAGTTGCTGGATCATTGTATTGTTCTTGCCTCATGTCACTCTTGTGTCTTGGCTACCTGTCGTGTCTGGCATCATTTCAGCTATTACCTGTCGTGCTACATCTTGTCCTGGTCGTCGTAGCGGTAAGCTGTTTTTGTTAGCTATTTGTAGTTTGTTTTCTCATAGCTTTTTGTTTTCTTGTTAGCCATTAGCTGTTTCCAGTTTTTCTGTTTTCTGCTAGATACCTGTTAGCTTCCACGCTAGGCCTTTTTTTTTAATCCGCCCACGTGCACGCTTTTGGTTTGAACCCTTTGTTTGGTTTTGTCTTAGTATTTATATTAAAATCATGTTTGCTCACTCCATGCCTGCCTCCATCTCTGCATCTTGGGGTCCGTCAACAAATAACTTTGACAGCTTGGATGACAACATATGTTGCTCCAAAACCTGTATGGACCATTCAGCATTAATCTTGCCTTCACAGATGTGTAAGTTACCCATGCCTTGGGCACTAATACGCCCCCTTACAATCACAGAAGCTGGCTTTTGAACTTTGCGCCTATAACAATTCGGATGGTTATTTTCCTCTTTGTTCCTGAGGACACCACGTCCACAGTTTCCAAATATAATTTGAAATGTGGACTCATCAGACCACAGAACACTTTTCCACTTTGCATCAGTCCATCTTAGATGTGCTCCGGCCCAGCCAAGCCAGCAGCCTTCCTTGGTGTTGTTGATAAATGGGTTTTGCGTTGCATAGCAGAGTTTTAACTTGCACTTACAGAAGTAGCAACCAACTGTAGTTACTGACAGTGGTTTTATGAAGTGTTCCTGAGCTCATGTGGTGATATCATTTACACACTGATGTCGGTTTTTGATGCAGTACCGCCTGAGGGATCAAAGGTCCGTAATATCATCGCTTACTTGCAGTGATTTCTCCAGATTCTCTGAACCTTTTGATGATTTTACGGACTGTAGATGGTCCATCCATCCATTTTCTACCGCTTATTCACTTTTGGGGTTGCGGGTGGCGCTTGCGCCTATCTCAGCCCCAATTGGGCGGAAGGCGGCGTACACCCTGGACAAGTCGCCACCTAATCGCAGGGCTAACACAGATAGAAAGACAACATTCACACTCACATTCACAAATTAGGGCCAATTTAGTGTTGCCATGGGTACTCCGGCTTCCTCCCACTTCCAAAGACTGTAGATGGTAAAATCCCTAAATTCCTTGCAATAGCTCGTTGAGAAATGTTGTTCTAAAACTGTTCAACAATTTGCTTACTAATTGGTGACCCTCACCCCATCCTAGTTTGTGAATTACTTAGCATTTCATAGAAGCTGTTTTTATACCCAATCATGGCACCCACCTGTTCCCAATTAGCCTGCACACCTGCAGGATGTTCCAAATAAATGTTTGATGAGCATTTCTCAACTTTATCAGTATTTATTGCAACCTTTCCCAACTTCTTTTTCACATGTTGCTGACATCCAATTATAAAGTTAATGATCATTTGCAAAAAAAAAATGTTTATCAGTTTTAACTTCAAATATGTTGTCTTTGTAGCATATTCAACTGAATATGGGTTGAAACTGATTTGCAAATCATTGTACTCCGTTTATAGCTAACACAATTTCCCAACTCATATGAAAATGGGGTTTGTAAATTGCCAGACATAGCCAATTTGCTCAATTTACCTTTATAAATAAATCTATATATATATATATATATAAAAAATGGGTATTTCTGTCTGTCATTCCGTCATACAGTTTTTTTCCTTTTACGGAAGGTTTTTTGTAAAGAATAAATGATGAAAAAAACACTTAATTGAACGGTTTAAAAGAGGAGAAAACACGAAAGAAATATAAATTAAATTTTGAAACAAAGTTTATCTTCAATTTCGACCCTTAAAAATTCAAAATTCAACCGAAAAAATTTAGAAAAACTAGCTGATTCGAATCGTTTTGAAAAAAATTCCAAAAATAATTTATGGAACATCATTAGTAATTTTTCCTGATTAAGATCCATCCATCCATCCATTTTCTACCGCTTATTCCCTTTCGGGGCCACGGGGGGCGCTGGCGCCTATCTCAGCTACAATCGGGCAGAAGGCGGGGTACACCCTGGACAAGTCGCCACCTCATCGCAGGGCCAACACAGATAGACAGACAACATTCACACTCACATTCACACACTAGGGCCAATTTAGTGTTGCCAATCAACCTATCCCCAGGTGCATGTCTTTGGAAGTGGGAGGAAGCCGGAGTACCCGGAGGGAACCCACGCATTCACGGGGAGAACATGCAAACTCCACACAGAAAGATCCCGAGCCTGGATTTGAACCCAGGACTGCAGGACCTTCGTATTGTGAGGCAGACGCACTAACCCCTCTGCTACCGTGAAGCCCCTGATTAAGATTAATTTTACAATTTTGATGACATGTTTTAAATAGGTTAAAATTAAATCTGCACTTTGTTAGAATATATAACAAATTGGACCAAGCCATATTTCTAACAAAGACAAATCATTATTTCTTCTAGATTTTCCAGAACAAAAATTTTAAAAGAAATTCACGACTTTGAAATAAGATTTAAATTTGATTTTACAGATTTTCTAGATTTGCCAGAATCATTTTGAATTTCAATCAAAATTATTTTGAAGAAATATTTCACAAATATTCTTTGTCAAAAAAACAGACGCTAAAATTAAGAATTAAATTGGAATGTATTTATTATTCATTACAATAAAAAAAATTATTTACTTGAACATTGATTTAAATTGTCAGGAAAGCAGAGGAAGGAATTTAAAAGGTAAAAAGGTATGTGTTTAAAAACCCTGAAATAAATTTTAAGGTTGTATTTTTTCTCTAAAATTGTCTTTCTGAAAGTTATAAGAAGCAAAGTAAAAAAAAAAAGGTTTTTAATTTATTCAAACAAGTGAAGACCAAGTCTTTAAAATATTTTCTTGGATTTTCAAATTCTATGAGTTTTGTCTCTCTTAGAATTAAAAATGTCAAGCAAAGCGAGACCAGCTTGCTAGTAAATAAATACAATTTAAAAAATAGAGGCAGCTCACTGGTAAGTGCTGCTATTTGAGCTATTTTTAGAACAGGTCAGCGGGCTACTCATCTGGTCCTTACGGGCTACCTGGTGCCCGCGGGCACCGCGTTGGTGACCCCTGATATACAGTATAGATTGCAGGTTTGTGTTGCATAATATGATGAGTGCTGATGCCTGAGTCAGCTGACCAGAGGGAGATAATGGCTGTGTAATAGTGCAGAGTGCTTCATGATTGAGATAATTTCCTTGGAAGCACTAACTGCACCATGTCTGCTAATCACAGCAACATGAGCCATAATCCATCCACCTGCCTAAGTAAACACGCCACCTGCTCGCCATACTGCACAGGACCGTAACAAAATACTTAGAAAGCGTAGTCACCAGAGTGTGACCGTGGACCTTTCACCACCACACCACACCACACCACCCTGCCTGCTGAGCTGCCATGAACTGATTAACATGGACCCCGACTTAAACAAGTTGAAAAACGTATTGAAGTGTTACCATTTAGTGGTCAATTGTACGGAATATGTACTGTACTGTGCAATCTACTAATACCAGTTTCAATCAATCAATCAGGTGGCGTCTGTAAAGCTGATGTCGGAATTTTAGGACTCAAAAACCTACCCAACTTTAACTATGACGCACTCTAGCGAGCAATTAGTGTTCTGCTCAAAACATCTGAACTCATGCACCATGACACTGTTAGTAGGACACAACTTGTCACTTCTCAGGGTGGTCTATGGACCACAACCAGACTGGTTGGTTGGTCTTGGAAGATATTTTGCCTCTGATCCATGTAGACTTCATCAGTTCATGCTCTCAGACTTGGACTTAGATTGGTCAGATCTAGTCTCAAACTTATATTGGTCACATCTAGTCTTAGTCTTAGATTGGTCACATTTAGTCTTAGTCTTAGATTGGTCACGTGTAGTCTTAGTCTTAGATTGGTCAGATCTAGTCTTAGATTGGTCACATCTAGTCTTACACTTAGATTGGTCACATCTTGTCTTAGTCTCAGATTTGGCAGGTCTATCCTTATACTTAGATTGGTCACATCTAGTCTTGGACTTAGATTGGTCAAATCCAGTCTTAGACTTAGATTGGTCAGACCTGGTCATAGTTTGGTCACATCTAGTCTTAGATTTAGATTGGTCACATCTAGTCTAAGTTTGGTCAGATCTATCCTTACACTCCGATTGGTCAATTCTAGTCTTAGACTTAGATTGGTCAGACCTGGTCTTAGGTTGGTCACATCTAATCTTAGACTTAAATCCAAGATGGCGGCGCCCGGACGGTCTGCGACATGGCGGAGCTCCTGCTAAAGATGGAACATTTGGCAGAAATACCTGACAATTCTACAAACTTTATGGCTGGCTCACATCGTGGTCACTCCGTGATCACGTACGACCGCTAGACACTTCTGGATGTGGACATATCGGGCCGTTTTGGACTTATAGACGCGTGCTTGTTCGACGTGCTAACTAGCATGGGAATAATTCGGCGGCTACATCCAGCGGCCTGTGAAGCAGGGGAGTATAGTAGCAGCGGGGGCCGTCTACGGAGCAGACGCCAGCGGTGTGATCGGAAACGCGGATGTCGAGCGGGGCTAAAAACAAAGCAGAAGGCTAATCCCACCAGAACACCACTTCCCTCCATTCTGCAGCCGCATTTAAATGGAAGATGCGAGACTACTGGTCTGGGTAAGGAGTCTGTTAAATTAGAACAAGTTTTTTCTGCTTTGAGTGTTTCAGAGTTGGACACGTGTTTTACCGAGGTGGCTAACTATGATGCGTGCAGATTATCAAACCAACAAACAAACAATCGGAAAATCCCCGTTACTGAGGTGGCTAACCATGATGCGTGCAGTTTATCAAAGCAACAATCAAACAACCGGAAAATTCCCGTCGTATCAATTCCTAGATATGGTCGTAATTATACTAAATGCACTGGGCATAATAAACACAACATTATTAATATTGCTACTACGGATATTTTGATAAAAAATTCCCTAAAACAGCCCACTTCCTATAATATAGGTTTTTTAAACATAAGATCATTGTCTCCCAAAACGTTGTTAGTTAATGATATTATCAGAGACAACAATCTTAACGTCATCGGTCTCAGCGAAACCTGGCTTAAACCAAACGACTTTTTTGCGCTAAATGAGGCATGTCCTCCTAACTTTACACATGCGCATATTGCCCGTCCGCTTAAAAGGGGTGGGGGGGTCGCACTAATATACAACGAAAACTTTAACCTTAGTCCTAACATAAATGATGAATATAAATCGTTTGAGGTGCTTACTATGAAGTCTGTCACACCGCTCCCTCTACACATGGCTGTTATCTACCGCCCCCCAGGGCCCTATTCGGACTTTATCAATGACTTCTCAGAGTTCGTTGCTGATCTAGTGACACACACCGATAATATAATCATAATGGGGGACTTTAATATCCATATGAATACCCCATCGGACCCACCGTGCATAGCGCTCCAGACTATAATTGATAGCTGTGGTCTCACACAACTAATAAATGAACCCACGCATCGCAACGGTAATACGATAGACCTAGTGCTTGTCAGGGGTATCACCGTTTCTAAAGTTACGATACTCCCGTATACTAAAGTATTGTCCGATCATTACCTTATAAAATTCGAGGTTCAGACGCATGTTCGTCAAACTAATAATAATAATAACTGCTATAGCAGCCGCAACATTAATACAGCCACAACGACAACTCTTGCTGACCTACTGCCCTCGGTAATAGCACCATTCCCAAAATATGTGGGCTCTATTGATAACCTCACTAACAACTTTAACGACACCCTGCGCGAAACTAGAGCTCAGAAATTATTATGTAGAAAGCTGGAACGCAAATGGCGCACGACTAAACTTGAGGTGCACCATCAAGCATGGAGTGATGGTTTAATAACTTATAAACACATGCTTACCTTAGCTAAAGCTAAATATTAGTCAAATCTCATCCACCGTAATAAAAACGATCCTAAATTTTTGTTTAGTACAGTAGCATCGCTAACCCAACAAGGGACCCCCTCCAGTAGCTCCACCCACTCAGCTGATGACTTTATGCAATTCTTTAGTAAGAAAATTGAAGTCATTAGAAAGGAGATTAAAGACAATGCGTCCCAGCTACAACGGGGTTCTATTAACACTGATACGATGGTATATACGGCGGATACTGCCCTCCAAAATAGTTTCTCTCGTTTTGAGGAAATAACATTAGAGGAATTGTTACAACGTGTAAATGGAATAAAACAAACAACATGTTTACTTGACCCTCTTCCTGGGAAACTGATCAAGGAGCGCTTTGTATTATTAGGTCCATCAGTGCTAAATATTATAAACTTATCACTTTCCTCGAGCACTGTTCCCCTAGCATTCAAAAAAGTGGTTATTCATCCTCTTCTTAAAAGACCTAACCTCGATCCTGACCTCATGGTAAACTACCGACCGGTGTCTCACCTTCCCTTTATTTCAAAAATCCTCGAAAAAATCGTTGCGGGGCAGTTAAATGAACACTTAGCGTCTAACAATCTATGTGAAACCTTTCAATCCGGTTTCAGGGCAAATCACTCCACGGAGACAGCCCTCGCAAAAATGACTAATGATCTATTGCTAACGATGGATTCTGATGCGTCATCTATGTTGCTGCTCCTCGATCTTAGCGCTGCTTTCGATACCGTCGATCATAATATTTTATTAGAACGTATCAAAACACGAATTGGTATGTCAGACTTAGCCCTGTCTTGGTTTAACTCTTATCTTACTGATAGGATGCAGTGTGTCTCCCATAACAATGTGACCTCGGACTACGTTAAGGTAACGTGTGGAGTTCCCCAGGGTTCGGTCCTTGGCCCTGCACTCTTCAGCATCTACATGCTGCCGCTAGGTGACATCATACGCAAATACGGTGTTAGCTTTCACTGTTATGCTGATGACACCCAACTCTACATGCCCCTAAAGCTGACCAACACGCCGGATTGTAGTCAGCTGGAGGCGTGTCTTAATGAAATTAAACAATGGATGTCCGCTAACTTTTTGCAACTCAACGCCAAAAAAACGGAAATGCTGATTATTGGTCCTGCTAGACACCGAACTCTATTTAATAATACAACTCTAACATTTGACAACCAAACAATTAAACAAGGCGACACGGTAAAGAATCTGGGTATTATCTTCGACCCAACTCTCTCCTTTGAGGCACACATTAAAAGCGTTACTAAAACGGCCTTCTTTCATCTCCGTAATATCGCTAAAATTCGCTCCATTTTGTCCACAAAAGACGCTGAGATCATTATCCATGCGTTTGTTACGTCTCGCCTCGATTACTGTAACGTATTATTTTCGGGTCTCCCCATGTCTAGCATTAAAAGATTACAGTTGGTACAAAATGCGGCTGCTAGACTTTTGACAAGAACAAGAAAGTTTGATCACATTACGCCTGTACTGGCTCACCTGCACTGGCTTCCTGTGCACTTAAGATGTGACTTTAAGGTTTTACTACTTACGTATAAAATACTACACGGTCTAGCTCCATCCTATCTTGCCGATTGTATTGTACCATATGTCCCGGCAAGAAATCTGCGTTCAAAGGACTCCGGCTTATTAGTGATTCCCAAAGGCCAAAAAAAGTCTGCGGGCTATAGAGCGTTTTCCGTTCGGGCTCCAGTACTCTAGAATGCCCTCCCGGTAACAGTTTGAGATGCCACCTCAGTAGAAGCATTTAAGTCTCACCTTAAAACTCATTTGTATACTCTAGCCTTTAAATAGACTCCCTTTTTAGACCAGTTGATCTGCCGTTTCTTTTCTTTTTCTCCTATGTCCCACTCTACCTTGTGGAGGGGGTCCGGTCCGATCCGGTGGCCATGTACTGCTTGCCTGTGTATCGGTTGGGGACATCTCTGCGCTGCTGATCCGCCTCCGCTTGGGATGGTTTCCTGCTGGCTCCGCTGTGAACGGGACTCTCGCTGCTGTGTTGGATCCGCTTTGGACTGGACTCTCGCGACTGTGTTGGATCCATTATGGATTGAACTTTCACAGTATCATGTTGGACCCGCTCGACATCCATTGCTTTCCTCCTCTCCAAGGTTCTCATAGTCATCATTGTCACCGACGTCCCACCGGGTGTGAGTTTTCCTTGCCCTTATGTGGGCCTACCGAGGATGTCGGGGTGGTTTGTGCAGCCCTTTGAGACACTAGTGATTTAGGGCTATATAAGTAAACATTGATTGATTGATTGATTGAAATTGGTCACATCTATTTTAGACTTAGATTGGTCTGATTTAGTCTTAGACTTATATTGGTCAGATCTAGTCTTTGATTTATATTGGTCAGATCTGGTCTTGGACTTAGATTGGTCAGTTCTGGTATTAAACTTGGAATGGTCACATCTAGTCTTAGTTTTAGATTGGTCATATATATCCTTACACTTAGATTGGTCACATGTAGTCTCAGACTTAGATTGGTCACATCTAGTCTCAGACTTAGATTGGTCACATCTAGTCTCAGACATAGATTGGTCACATCTAGTCTCAGACTTACATTGGTCACATTTAGTCTCAGACTTACAATTTGTTTCAGTTTCAGAAATTCCTCATTAAATTTACGAAAACGTCACCGCGGAAATTTTGATGGGCCTGTTATCTGTGCCCTGGACCTCTGGCTGGGGGTCACCGGAAGCCGCGGTACTTTTAAAATGATGTCGAGTGTCTGATTGCGTGAGTTTTAGGTGTAACTGTACAAAATGAGCTACAGACCTAGCATAACACGTCAGCATGCTAACATTAAAATGCAAACACATAGCCTGTGTGCTAACGTTGTATATGCATATATTCATTGTATGTTAATAATACCAACACAGACACTCGTAAAGGTGTTAGCATATTAGCTAAAGTTAACGACGCTCGCTTGATTACGATAGCACGTACAAATATGTGTGAAAACACCCCTACAGACATCACACATGGTACGGTTTAGTAAGTTCGAATTGTTTTAGTTATATTATAAAACTTACAAAAGTTGCTTGGAGTGATGAATGAAGAATCCATATGTGTAGAAAAACGCTATGGACGGCTAAACGACTGAATGGCACTCGTACTTCCGGCTAAAGGCACTAAATGCAAGGACAATGCAACACCTGCAGTGCGCAACCTTATCCAAAAGATGGCGCCATAGCACAAACAACAACACACCTTTTTAAACTATTTTCTAATATGGCCGTCAGCAAAGAAAAATCCATAGATTAGCCGCTTCGTTTTATAAGCTGTAGTGATTCACAAATAGCTAAAACACTGTGGATGGACGTTAGGCGCTAGCTAGCTAGCCATGTCTTAAAGCTCCTCTTCCTGAGGGCTTTTATGGTGTTATAACTTCACCTTTATCTTTACTTTTTACACCAAAATGCGTCTGTTCTCCCTCTTTCTGTCTACACGCTGTGTCTGCTTGTAAGTACTCGGTGTGCGGGCGCTGCTCATAAAACCCGCAATGTCACAATAATAATAATTGGGAACCTGTACTTTATGAATAGAGTATAGTACCCTTTTTGATTAATTAATACTATGATAATATAATAGTACCGGTATACCATACAACCCTTGTGCGCACACACACACACACTCACACACACACATTGGGGTATAAATATAATAATGTCACTCAATCTTATTTTCGGTCACCTGACAAGGGCTCAAATGTGATCGTCTGACACATGACAGATAGTATGAAGGGCAACGTTCTTATGTTGCAGACAGGATACGGACCATAGTGTGTGTGTGTGTGTGTGTGTGTGTGTGTGTGTGTGTGTGTGTGTGTGTGTGTGTGTGTGATTGGGGCTGAGAAAAAGCAAAGCCATGGTTGCTTAGGACAACAGAGGTGGGCAGCTGCTACTTCCTGTCAGCTGACCAATTACAGCGCAGTGTCCAAATAGTTGTTATCAAGCATTAGAAGCATTACAGTGCAATGACACAGCTATTTGTATTTTGACACACACACACACACACACACACACACGCACACACACACTATGGGTGTTGAGAAGGGGAGCGGGTGTCAAGGAACAGCTGTTGGGGAACGGTAGACCCGCCTTCGGATACGGCTGAGAGTGACGGGAGGAATGCGAGTGGTGTGGCGCAGGAATTGTGCCAGTTAAGAAGGAAAGTGTGACATTTCATAACGTTCTACAAATTATCACAAATGTTAATTGTTGTCGCAATATGGTTGTTAAAGTTGAGGATTTTCGGATTTCTGATTGTTTGTGAGGGCTACAAAAGGACTTGTGTGTGTGTGTGTGTGTGTGTGTGTGTGTGCGTGCGCACGCACGTATCGGCAGCTCAGTGCCTACAGGACAGTTAAGCTTGTTGTTGTTGTTGTTGATTGTTATGTTTGTTTGATATACACTCCAGTATATTGTAGGGTTGTACGCTACACCGGTACAATTATAGTATCGCAGCACTAATGCATCAAAAACGGTACTATACTCTGCTTGAAAAGTACCGCTTCCTAGGCATGATGTCGTGACGTTGCTGGTTTTGCAAGCAGAGGAGCTTGTTCGGCAGCGCACGCACACTGAGTACTTACAAGCAGACACAGTGTGTAGACAGAAAAGAGAGAACGGACACGTTTTGGTGTAAAAAGTAAAGATAAAAGTGAAGTTATAACACTGCACAAAAAACAAAGTTGTTTATTGAACTGGAAAAATTCCCGAAATTCCAGGAATTCCATAATACCATTTCTCAATTAAAAATGTTACTACTTCAACAGTTCTCCACTGATTTGAAAAATTCCAACACCAACCATTTCAACCCATTAAAGTTTTTTACCATGTTCAAAAAAATTCCGCTTTTCCTTAATTTTTGGGAAATTCCTATTAAAATGAATGGGACACTATTCAAAGTTCCACAACTCCCACATTTTTCATCTGATTCAAACCATTCCACCTTCAACACATTCCACCATCCTGGAAATTTCAACTACATTAATCCAGGTTAAAAAAAGAAAATGCAGGGTTTTCCAGAATTCCTGGTTTTCCAAAGCCCTATTTCCACCCTTTTTTCTGTAGACTACTTCTTCCACATTTTTCAACCCACTTCAACTGTCAAAACATTCCTCTTAATCAGCACAAAAAACAAGGTTGTTTTTTGAACTGGAAAAATTCCCGGTTTTCACCAAATTCCAGGAATTCCTTAATACTATTTCTCAATTGAAAATGTTACTACTTCTTCAACATTTCTCCACCGATTTGAAAAATTCCAACACCAACCATTTCAACTCATTCAAACCATTCAAGTTTTTTACCATTTTCAAAACATTCCCGCTTTTGCCAACATTTCTGGCAAATTCCTCTTGAAATGAATGGGACATTTTTTAAAGTTCCACAACTCCCACATTTTTCATCTGATTCAACCTGTTCCACCTTCAACACATTCCACCATCCTGGAAAATTCAACTACATTAATCCAGGTTAAAAAAAAAAAAAATCCAGGATTTTCCAGAAGTTCCGTTTTTCCAAAGCCCTATTTCCACCCTTTTTTCTGTAGACTACTCCTTCCACATTTTTCAACCCACTTAAACCAAAACATTCCTCTTAATTAGCAAGAAAAAAAATATTTTTTTGAACTGGAAAAATTCCCGAAATTCCAGGAATTCCGTAATACCATTTCTAAATTGAAAATGTTACTACTTTAACATTTCTCCTCCGATTTGAAAAATTCCAACACCAACCATTTCAACTCATTTAAACCATTCAAGTTTTTTTTTACCATTTTCCAAAAATTCCCGCTTTTGCCAAAATGTTTGGGAAATTCCTATTGAAATGAATGGGACATTCTTCAAAGTTCCACAACTCCCACGTGTTTCATCTGATTCAACCCATTCCACCTTCAACACATTCTACCATCCTGTAAATTTCAACTACATTAATCCAGGAAGAAGAAAATCCAGGATTTTCCAGAAGTCCTAATTTTCCAAAGCCCTATTTCCACCTTTTTTCTGGTGACTACTCCTTCCACATTTTTCAACCCACTTCAACTGTCAAAACATTCCTCTTAATCAGCACAAAAAACAAGGTTGTTTTTTGAACTGGAAAAATTTCCATTTTTCCCCAAATTCCAGGAATTCCGTGATACCATTTTTCAATTGAAAATGTTGCTACTTCTTCAACATTTCTCCACCGATTTGAAAAATTCCAACACCAACCATTTCAACTCATTCAGACCATTCAGTTTTTTTTTTACCATTTTTTAAAAAATTCCCGCTTTTGCCAAAATTAACATTTTTCATCTGATTCAAACCATTCCACCTTCAACACATTCCACCATCCTGGAAATGTACATTGATCCAAAGCTCTATTTCCACCCTTTTTTATGGCAACTACCCCTTCCACACTTTTGAACCCACTTCAACCGTCAAAACATTCCTCTTAATTAGCACAAAAAAACTAAGCTGTTTTTTGAACTGGAAAAATTCCCGTTTTTTTCCCAAATTCCAGGAATTACGAGACACCATTTCTCAATTGACAATGTTAATTCTTTAACATTTCTCCACCAATTTGAAAAATTCCAACACCAACCATTTCAACTTATTCAAAGCATTCAAGTTTTTTACGATTTTCAAAAAAATTCCCGCTTTTCCAAAATTTTGGGGAAATACCTATTGAAATGAATGGGACATTCTTCAAAGTTCCACAAGCCCCACATGTTTTATCTGATTCAAAACATTCCACCTTCAACACATTCCACCAGCCTGGAAATTTCAACTACATTTATCCAGGTTAAACATTTTTGGGGGATTTTCCAGATGTCCTGGTTTTTCAAAACCCTATTTCCACCCTTTTTTCTGGCGACTACTCCTTCCACATTTTTATCCCACTTCAACCGTCAAAACATTCCTCTTAATTAGGACAAAAAAACAAAGTTGTTTTTTGAACTGGAAAAATTCCTGGTTTTCCCGAAATTCCAGGAAACCGTAATACCATTTCTCAATTCAACATGTTACTACTACTCCACCGATTTCAAAAATTCCAACACCAACAATTTCAACTCTTTCAGACCTTTCAAGTTTGAAACCATTTTCAAAAAAAATTCCCGCTTTTCCCTAATTTTGGAGGGAAATTCCTATTGAAATGAATGGGACATTCCTCAAAGTTCCACAACTCCCACATTTTTCATCTATTTCAAACCGTTCCAACTTCAAAATATTGTGTGCTCTACTCCAACAATTCTTAAAAAAAACCATCCAGGATTTCAGTACAACTTCAGCATTCACATGAAATGCCTGCAGAAATTGCCTCACCTATTTAATAAATCATAACAATTCTCTGTAATAATAATAATGGCTTTGCTTCTGACTAGTCGCTTTAGAACCTTCCTTACCTGGTTGCACGTGCTGATGTCCACACCATTCTTCAAGAATTCAAGGACTTTATCGATGTTTCCAGCTCTGGCCGCCCGCAGGAAACTGGTGTTGCTGTCCGACTGTAAGGAGAGAAAGCGATTGAGTGAGTTGATCAGTTTCATTGGCGTACACAAGAGAACCTTTTTAACCACATCGGTTGTGCTATTTTCGTGAATTTGTCTAATTTTCCTGTTTCGCTAAACGTAATAACCTGAACCAAACACACAAACTGTCAAACTCAAACATGCACAACATTTTTTTTTATAAAAAAAGAAATACAAATAAAAAAAGTTTCCTACGCTTTGCACCCAGCGGCTTATAAAAAGGTGCAGCTAATTCATGTATTTTCTTTTGCCGACGGCCATAAAGTAAATATGCTTCCCTAAACACATGCAAAGACACATAAATGGCTTGTTAGTGTTGGTGCTATGGCGCTATTCTTTAGGCAGGTACGCACACCGCAGTGAATGTAAATTCCTGCTTGTAACTAGAAGTAGAAGTGCCGTTCTGTCTTTGAGCCGTCCATAGCGTTTCTACTCGTAAGGATTCTTCATTCGCCACTCCAAGCAATGTTAGTAATTTTTACAATATAGCTAATTTTCGGATTGTTCTTCGCTGACGGCCATATTGTAAATAGTTAAAAAAAAATAGAAGCACTGAATAGGTGTGTTTGTGCTATGGCTCCATCTTTTGAACAAGTTCGCATTGCCTTTCTGTTTGGATTGAGCTTTCAACTTGAAATACAAGTGCTGTTCCATTTTTAAGCCGTCCATAGCGTTCCTACTCGTATGGATTCTTCCTTCATCACTCCAAGCAACGCTTTTAAGTTTTACAATACAACTAAAACAATTTGTACTTACTAAACCGTCCTATGTGTGATGTCTGTAGGAGTGTTTTCATGCATATTTGTACCTGCTATCATAATGTAATGATGCGAGCGTCGTTAGCATTAGCTAATACGCGAGCACGTTTACAAGTGTCTATGTTAGTTTTATTATCTTACATTATTATTGTTTCAATTTGGTAAATTTACCAAAACGTCACCATGGCGTTATTTGAGTCTCTTTAGCTGATTGGAGAGCTAGCTTTTTTGATTGATTGAAACTTTTATTAGTAGATTGCACAATACAGTACATATTCCGTACAATTGACCACTAAATAGTAACACCCAAATAAGTTTTTCAACCTGTTTTAGTCGGGGTCCACGTTAATCAATTCATGCGCAGCTAGCGGGTCCATGACCATGACCTCTGTTTTATTTGATCAGCCGTTTTACTGCCGTGTTACAGACACTGTTTGGAAACGATTAAGGTATGTAAATAAACATTTACAGGTGTAAATAACTCATTTCACAATGTTTATATCTGCAACTTATAGTCCAGCGCTGCTAATATATGGAAAAATATTTTCTGGGTGTGGTTTATATACCGGTAGTTTTCACATGGAGGCGTATAGTCTTCTCCTCTGACCTGGATTATGGAGCATCCATAAACATTCCTGAGGACAACCTGAGTCCTTCTAAGCGTCTAACTAACACAACTTCAAGGGTGTCCCTGACCAATGATGGACTATTTCTGGAGACGTGATTCATATTATTTACATCTGCGGTCACATCTACCACTCCAGACGTTCACATAAATGCCAGTTTATTTTCAGTTTTATGAACACATTGTGATTCGGTAAGCATATTAAGAAATATAACTCTTCCAATGTGCTACAAAATAGTTTTTTTTATCCCCCCACAGAGTATTTCAATATGTACTCTTTAGCTTGTTTTAAAGGCACAGTATGACACCTCTGATGCTGGATCACCTACTTGTAATACTGGTGGACCAGCAAGGACATGTCTCATAAGAACAGAGCATAAAGTGTGGCGTTTAAGGTAGTACTATAATTTTTCCCTATTGCATCACCTACTTGTAATACTGGTGGACCAGCAAGGACATGTCTCATAAGAACAGAGCATAAAGTGTGGCGTTTAAGGTAGTACTATAATTTTTCCCTATTGCAGGGGTCGGCAACCCAAAATGTTGAAAGAGCCATATTGGACCAAACCAAAAATACAAAACAACAGCCGAAACAAACATAAAAGCCATATTACATACAGATAGTGTGTCATGAGATATAAATTGAATTATGAGGACTTAAAGGAAACCAAATGAGCTCAAATATAGCTACAAATAAGGCATAAAGATGCAATACGTACATATAGCTAGCCTAAATAGCATGTTAACGTTGATTAGCTTGCAGTCATGCAGTGTCTGATTAGTCCGCCACAAGTCAATAACATCAACAAAACTCACCTTTGTGCATTCATGCACAATGTTAAAAGTTTAGAGGACAAAATGAGACAGAAAAAGAAGTGGCATAAAACACGTCTTAGAAAGTCGGAGAAAGTTATACATGTAAACAAACCACGGTGAGTTCCAGGACCGCCAAAATTAGTAGGACAAAACGGCGCTTGCCAAATACTCGAATCAGTGAAGCATGTTTAACATAAACAGTGTCCTTTATAACAATTAGGGAGGTTTAACCATATTAAAATCAAAATAAAAATGTTCCTCTCATCTTTTTCCATTTTTCATGTATTTTTGAAAAAGCTCCAGAGAGCCACTAGGGCGGTGCTAAAGAGCCGCATGCGGCTCCAGAGACGCTGGTTGTTGACCCCCGCCCTAATGTCTCTTTAAGGTATGTTTGCTTGTGGTTCTTGTGAAGGGCCTGATCTGCTAAGGTCCAAATACCACACGTGTATGCGTGTGTGTGTGTGTGTATATATATATATATATATATATATATATATATATATATATATATATATATATATATACACATACATACATACATACATATGTGCCCCCAGACACATTTTTTTCTGTAAATTTATAACTGTTAATAATTTATGGATATAAATGTATGAGGATTCACCTCAAGGTATTATTATTATCATACAAATGCCTATGCATTTGATTATACACTGTAAATATATTTTTAACTCTTTAGATTTTGCAGTAAAAAAAAAAAAAACCTGTCAGCTCAGTCGCTACAGTTTTACTGTAAAATTTATGGTGTGTTTTTCTTTTTTACAGCATATTACTGTAAATGGAAAAAGGGTCTCGTACTTTTTATACGACAAAATCCTAGCAACTGAGCTGCCGTTTTTGTTTTTTTTAACTGTAATTTCCACAGTGTTGTTATTTTTACAGTGTACAGTCAGATGGAAAAACGCTTTGAAATCACAAGTCAAGCACATATTTGTTATCATTTTTATTTTAACAAAAAAAAGTTTGAAATGTAAGATAGTATTATATTTGTTGCATTATTAGATAATATGACATTTTAAAAGATATGCAAAAAGTGTATATATTTTTTATGACAAAATAGAAAGAACTAACACATTTTTCAAAGCTTTTGCGGGCCACATTAATAATGTGGCGGGCCAGATGTGGCCCCTGGGCCTGGAGTTTATCACCTTTGCATTACAAACTGGAAGCAAGATGAGGCGGGTCATAATAAGCAAATCATAACAGTCACTCATGTCACATGACCAGGAGGGAGTCAGAGACAGAGGGACACTTATTATTATACAGGGGTGTGCCAAAGAAAAGGCAAACTAAAGTAGATAAATACATACAGTACAGCTAAATGACAGTTAATAGTAATATTTGTACACTCTCACTTACAATAACATTGATATTATACATGTATATAGATTAAAATACAATGTTTCCTCGTTTATGTTCCAAAAAATACCAGGTTTAAGTGAAACCTGTGTAGTAGAATTTTTATTAAAAAAATTAGTTTTTGTTCATTATATTTTTTTTCATCTACACTATATGTTTTTTTAAATTTGCAGGCTGTTTTTTAGTTTACAGGTGTTTTTTTTTTTAAATATTAAGTTTTTTCTTAAACAGTACTGTACAGTATACTGTATGTTTTTCATTCTCTTTATGTTGTTAAAGCCCTAACCACATACTCTATAAACTCTTCTCGGACAGGGGTTAACATTTTCTCACATTTCCGTCGTTTAAACACTCAAAGTTCAAACCTTTGTGGATTTAAAAAAATAAGTACAGCAGTGTTTGGATTTGTCTCCAGGGCCAAGGGGGCTTTGGCCGAGACAGGCGGACAAACGGGGAAGGGGCTGGGTGGGTATAAGGAACAGTGTAACATGGCCTGTCGTCTCCATCTAATCTCATCAATAGACTACAGACTGTGGTGAAGTAGGCCGGCTTCGTCGCGTGAACAAGCCTACAATTTTTGGTTGTCTTTTCCGATATACACCTCCATATTTTTTCTGTAAAGTAAAAACAAAACACAAAACAGTTCTAGTTACCTGAGATACTAAGTATGTCATTATTTTGACATAGTAAATATTGACTTACTAAGACAATTCATTTGACTAAGTCAGATTAATGATTTACTGTAAATAAGCGTTTGAAAAAAGAGTTAAAAGTGGGGCCACATGCTGACATATGCTGCTAAAAAAAAAATACAATAAAAAAAAAAAAAAATATATATATATATATATATATATATATATATATATATATATATATATATATATACAGTACACTTCTGTATTAAAGAATGAAACCAAAGCTCAAAACCTGTTTCCTAGGGCTTTAGGATTTGTTGACCTATAAATACGCCTGGTTTTATCATAAAGCCTGCAGCATTTCCACGCATAACCAGAGTCACACCATCACCCCAGTCTCCTTGGACGTATCCTCGCTCATCCATGTGGACTGGACACTGTCCGAGAGTTGGTTGGCGGCCGAGAGTGAAGTCGGCTCTCTTGGTTGATTTGTTGGGTCTGCTCCTGTCTCTGGCCATGCTCCCTCCACCCCAGCGGTCGATGGCATGGAACACCGCAGAGGCCACCACAATGTATATGTTTCTTTTACTTTTTGTTCATAGCTGTATGTAGAAGTGTCTGGTTGTATCCGCTGCTTTAATGTCTATTATGTCCTTTGTGTTCTTTGATGTTTGATGTTTCCCTCTTACACACATGTGAGAGGAATGTGTACTATGGCTATGAGTTGTTATTTTTTCCCTTGGCCTCAGTCTGGACCCCCTCTCCAGGGCCCAGGCTTAGACCGATTTTTTTATTATATTTAATTTTATTTTAATCTTCTATTTAATTCTCCCATTCCCCCCACTTGTTTACCTGTATCTCACCTTTTTTGTAAGGGGCGCTGGAAGCCGGCAGACCTGTCAGCGATCCTGTTCTGTCTCCCTTCAACATTTGTCTGATCTTGAATGGGATTGTGCTGAACATTTAAATTTTCCTGAAGGAATAAATAAAGTACTATCTAATCTAATCTAATCTTTTTCGGCCTTAAATCCAGCGCTTTTGACTTTGTCCTGCATTATAAAGGTGCATTCCAAAATTAACCTGTCTCATCCATATTAAAAACGTGTTCAGGATTATATCCCCCACCACAGCACACGTTATGCACTCTACAGGACACATGGCATGAAGAAGATTGATTGACATTGGTCTACATTCCTTTTAGCGAATCAGGATGCAGAACACAATGTGCAATTATACGCTGTAAGAAAAAAAAAAAAAAAAAAAAAAAAGCACGCAACCCTGTAAACAAATACACAAACAGAAAAAAATCAGTGAAACAGCGAGGCCGTGTGAAGTGAATTGTGTTGTAGCGAGGGAACAGTACCGTTAAAGGTAGAAAACTACTTTTGCCGTGTGGCTCGCTACATTTCTCTGAGCATAGCTTCCCCTGTCGCTTAGCTACATTTAAACCAGAGTAACTTGTAGCTTAGCATTTTGCAAGTAGCTTGCCGGGTGCATACCCTCGCCACACGGTTGCAGTCAAAGATGCAACCTATGTCTCAAAGAGAAATTCTTGGTTATCTGCCGACCGGAACTTTCCATGCTCTTTAGACGTAATGATCTTGATGCAGCCACAGGAAAAACACCCTGCTGTGCAACACTTCAACTGGCATTACTAAATTAGATCAGGCAGATGAAGTCATTACTCTTCTGTACACCACTCTCGAAGTCCACATGCACCACTTACACGCAGTCCAGCGGTCTGCGCCACCACTTTTAACAAGAACTAAAAAAATACCAGATTCTCGCTTCCAGTGACTGAATTGCCCATTTTCACTGTATAATATAAAGATTTTTTTTACCATGTGCATTAATACATATATATATATATATATACACACACACACACACAAGTGTGTATTTATATATATATATATATATATATATATATATATATATATATATATATATATATATATATATATATATATATATATAGACACATACATATATACACATATATACATATACACATATATTTATATATATATATACACGTACATATACATTAGGGCTGTGAATCTTTGGGTGTCCCACGATTCGATTCAATATCGATTCTTGGGGTCACGATTCGATAATATATCGATTTTTTCAATTCAACGCAATTCTCGATTCAAAAACGATATTTTTCCGATTCAAAAGGATTCTGTATTCATTCAATACGTAGGATTGCAGCAGGATCTACCCCAGTCTGCTGACATGCTAGCAGAGTAGTAGATTTAAAAAAAAAAAAAAAGCTTTTATAATTGTAAAGGACAATGTTTTATCAACTGATTGCAATAATGTAAATTTGTTTTAACTATTAAATGAACCAAAAATATGACTTATTTTAGTGTGTTGTCAAGCTTATGAGATGCTATGCAAGTGTAAGCCACTGTGAAACTATTGTTCTTTTTTTTATTTTTATAAATGTCTAATGATAATGTCAATGAGGGATTTTTAATCACTGCTATGCTGAAATTATAACTAATATTGATACTGTTGTTGATAATATACATTTTTGTTTCACTACTTTTGGTTTGTTCTGTGTCGTGTTTGTGTCTCCTCTCAATTGCTCTGTTTATTGCAGTTCTGAGTGTTGCTGGGTCAGGTTTGGTTTTGGAATTGGATTGCATTGTTATGGTATTGCTGTGCAGTGGTTTGTTGCATCGATTAAAAAAAAATAAAATTAAATAATACATTTTAAAAAATCAATTTTTTAAAAATGAGAATCGATTCTGAATCGCACAACGTAAACGATCCGATTCGTATTCGAATCGATTTTGTCCCACACCCCTAATATACATACATAAATATACACATATATATACACTACATAGTATATATATATATATATATATATATATATATATATATATATATATATATATATATATACACACACCACATAGTCTGCATATATATATATATAATATTCAAATGTATAAGCAAATTCATATATTTTTCACTGTGGCCCTCTAAGAGCAGCCCTAACTGCAATGTGGCCCTTGACGAACACAAGTGTGACACCCCTCTCCTACATCAACAATATGATTTGTCTGAGTGGCTAAACAGGACAGATTTAAAAAATAAATAAATAAATAACAAATTAAAAAATTGGGCCTGATTGTAGACGCTGGTGGTCCGTAGTTGCAAGAAAGTTTTAAAAAACACAGTGTGACATGGACACACCTGTAGACTGAAGTAAATACACACAGTGGGACATGGACACACCTGTAGACTGAAGTCAATACTGTGTTCAGTTGTCTAAGGAGAAGTTTCTTACCAGAGACTCACTAGACCCATAGATGTTCCTTTTTGCATTCAAGTCTTTTTCACTGCAAGATGTTGAACTTTTATCTGCTCTGCAGGCCACACAATTTGCAGCGTTGCCCATGTTGACCAGATCCCCACCTCAGTGCTCAGCTGGAGAACCTTGGACCAGCTTGACCAGCAGTACTCCTGTCCAAGTATTTCCACTTAAGTCCCATTTCCCGGTAAACGCTTGATAACTCCTACGCTCCGTCAAATGTCGTTTTGCTCTCAGCCTCCGGTTCCTCGGGCGTGTTTTGGATCGTAACGGTGGTGTTCTGGCCAAGGTCCGGTCCTGCCTCCTCTTCCTCTACCAATGCTGACCCTCCTTCCAATGATAACAACCGCAGTCATACCGATTACTCTCCTCTCGGTTATTTTTACACTTTCAGGCCGTCTCCTCTGCCGCCGTGTGAGCCTAGGCTGCGTGACAGCTGGGCTTGGCTGGGACTGGCAAGGCCTGAGAGACTCTCTGAGTACACCAAAAGTCATAATAGTGCGCAGGAGGTCAGGCCTGGACCCACCACTCAGGTCAGGTTTCAGTATTTTGGATATCTTGCAGGGAACTATAAAAGTTTGAGAGTTATTTACAATTGACTAACTCAATGGTTATATTTCTATGTGAATTTATATATTTTATTGTGTGAATGCCCCAAACAATCACACATTTACATGGTTTTATTCACCAAAATTAATCTATTTATTCAACTTATTATTATTATTATTATTATTATTATTATTATTATTATTATTATTCTCCAGATTTTGACACGCTCTACCTTCCACATTTTTCACCCGACAAACTGTTCCAACTTCAAACTGATCAGCCTATTTGGGAATTGCGGGCGTTTTCTTGTCAAATTCCAAAAATTCCCCAAATTCCAGGTTTTCCGGGACATTTTTCCCATTCAAAATTAAGTAGCCATTTTTCAAACGTCAACCTTTTCCACATTTTTCAACCTATTCAAACCATTCCACCTTCAACACATTCCACTCATCGTGTTAATTTAAACTTCCAATTTTCCAAGTTAAAAAAAAATTCCAGGATTTTTCAGAATGCCAGGTTTTCCGGGACATTTTTCCACTTCAAAATTAAGTAGCCATTTTTCAAACGTCAACCTTTTCCACATTTTTCAACCTATTCAAACCATTCCACCTTCAACACATTCCACTCATCCTGTTAATTTAAACTTCCAATTTTCCAAGTTAAAAAAAAATTCCAGGATTTTTCAGAATGCCAGGTTTTCCGGGACATTTTTCCCATTCAAAATGAATTGGCCATTTTTAAAACTTCCACCATTTCAAAATGTTTCAACCTATTCAAACCATTCCACCTTCAACACATTCCACTCATCCTGGTAATTTAAACTACTCATTCTCAAAGTTCAAAAAAATTCCAGGATTTTCCAGAATTCCTGGTTTTCCGGGACATTTTTCCCAATCAAAATAATTGGGCCATTTTTCAAACGTCCACCATTTCCACATTTTTCAACCTATTCAAACCAATCCACCTTCAACACATTTCACTCATCCTGGTAATTTAAACTTCTCCTTATCCAAGTTAAAAAAAACTCCAGGATTTTACAGAATTCCTGGTTTCCCGGCACATTTTTCCCAATCAAAATTAATTGGCCATTTTTCAAACGTCCACCATTTCTACATTTTTCAACCTATTGAAAATATTCCACCTTCAACACATTCCACTCATCCTGGTAATTTAAACTCCCCCTTTTCCAAGTTAAAAACATTTCCGGGATTTTCCAGAATTCCTGGTTTTTCCAAAGCCTTATTTCCACCCTTTTTTTCTGGCGACTACTCCCACATTTTTCAACACATTTCAACCATTCTACCGTCAAAACATTCCTCTTAATCGGGATTAAAAAAAAGAAGAAAAAAATTCCCAGTTTTACCGAAATTCCGTAATACCATTCTTCAATTAAAATGTTACTTCTTCAACATTTATAGCCCAATTTAAACAATTCCAACACCAACCAATTCAGCTCATTCAGGACATTAATGCTCCTAATCATTTTCCCAAAAAATCCCGCTTTTCCCAAAATTCCCTAATTTCCAGGAAGTTCCCATTGAAATGAATGGGACATTTTTCCAAGTTGCACAATTCCCACATTTTTCAACCTATTCAAACCATTCCAACATCAACACATTCCACTCATCCCGGACATTCAAACTGCCCGGACATTAATCAGAGGCAGGTGAAAATAATCAGCACCCATGGCAATCAAGAAAACACAAACCCAGGGGTGTTGAACCAGAATTAAGGGAGTGACAATAATAATTATAATAATAAGTCATGACAGCAATGTTTTGTGTTTAATTGCTCTCATTAAACCCAAGCAGGCACTAAAATCAAGGTTTATTGTCGGTGCTACAGCACCGTCTTTCGCTCACGGCAAGCGATTACATGCAGAGATAACATTCTCTCCATGAGCTTCAAGAGTTAGTCACCTGAAATGGTTTTCACTTCACAGGTGTGCATGGGGCTCATGGAGAGAATGTCAAGAGTGTGTAAGGCAGTAATCAGAGAAAAAGGTGGCTACTTTGAAGAAACTACAATATAAAACATGTTTTCAGTTATTTCACCTTTTTTTGTGAAGTACATAACTCCACATAAGTTCATTCATAGTTTGGATGTGACTATCTACAATGTAAATAGTCATGGAAATAAAGAAAAGGCATTGAATGAGGAGGGGTGTACTGTACTGTACTGTATGTAGACCAGGGGTGTCCAAAGTGCGGTTCGGGGGCCATTTGCGGCCCGCAGCTAATCGTTTACCGGCCCGCCGCACATTCTGCAAAAATTGCAAAATTGATAGTATTGCAGAATTTTTTAAAAACATTTTAAAAAAGTGGAATGAGGTGAAATTTAATGAGAAAAAGTGGCAATGTTGACACAAAGCTGCCATGCAGGCAGTTGTGTTTTTTTCCTTTTGTCTTTATTTTCTTTTTTTCCCATTGCTCCATAAAATAAAAAGGACAAAACAATCTATGTTATAATGAATTACTTAAAAAAAATTCACTTTAAAATGTTTTATGTGGAAAAAATATTGCATATGTTGTGTGGTTGCCATATAAAAACATCAACGTTTTGACAAAAGAGCATAAAACAAACAAAATAATAGTTCAAACTTAAAATCGACAGATATATCGGAAGTTGATCTTGAAATTTAAGTGTTAAAAGTAAAAAAAAAAATAAAAAAAAATGTATCACTTTATGAGTGGGGAACCTTTCGGATCTCAAATATATTAAGTAGGATTTTATTTAACTTTTCACTGTGATTACTCAAAACTATTTAATAATTAATATCAATGGTGTCCTGCATTATTGATCTTGGAGGGCTTTAATTGCTAAATAAAGGAACTCTTCTGAAGGAATCAATAAAGTACTATCCATCTATCTATCTATCCATCTAAATACTACATATTTCAGTTTTACTATAAAAAACAAAGTTGTCTTTGACAGAAAAGGCATAAAACCTTATTTGTTTTACTATATATCAACCTCAAGTTGATAAAGAGATTTACTGCAAGCATTAAATAAAAAATAATAATAATAATAATTTGACTTATTTTTAACATTTTAGTGAGTGAGACCCTCTATGCTCCCCAGGATCCCTAAGGAAAAAAAAAATCCATATATTTTGTTATGGTTTAAAATGAAAAATATCAAAAGGGCCCCTGCATGCTTAAATTTTTCCGTTTGGACACCCCTGATGTAGACTGTACTTTACTGTATGTAGACTGTACTGTACTGTATGTAGACTGTACTGTACTGCAGAGGTGTGGACTCGAGGCACATGACTTGGACTCGAGTCAGACTCGAGTCATTAATTTGATGACTTTAGACTCGACTTGACAAAATGTAAGAGACTTGCAACTCGACTTAGACTTTAACATCAATGACTTGTGACTTGACTTGGACTTGAGCTTTTTGACTTGACATGACTTGCTACTTTCCCCGAAACCCAAAGATTAAAAAGTTATTCAGGAGTGCTCCGTATCTTTCATTTTGTACTTGTGTCTGTCTGCGTGTTGTTCCCGTCAGCTTGTATGCTCTCAGTACAACAGCCAATCAAATTAGTACTGTTGTTTTGGTCCCACAGCTTTCATCCAATCAAATTGCAGGAAAACCAAGGAAGAATAATTCTCAAACAACGCGCCATTGAGAAAAAAATATGCCAAAGTTGGTTTCGTTCGGGTATAAAAACTACGACTTGGTCAACAAAAAACGAATTACCGTATGCAAAACATGCAGTTCGAATATGTAGACGCAACAATTCAATTTCTTTTGACATTTAAAGATGCACAAAGAAGGGTAAGTTTTGATTGTAAGCTAAAGTTTATTGGCTGAGTAACGTGACTTTTATTTGCTGTGTAGTTAAATGAGTGAGGCTGTAAACTCACTGCTAACGTTAGAACCATAAACATCTTATAAGTAGACGCAGCATAGAGCGCTTCTGCTACTGGCGCTGAGGAAACAAGACGCGCGGCCGCCATCTTGGAGTGGTGATCCGCTCCACTCAGTGCAATTAATTTGGCAGGAGCAATGAACAGTCGTACCCAAAAAGGGTGGGTACTCCAAACAGCAGTTCAGAGTACCCACCCTTTTTGGGTACACTCGAGGGAGTACTGGAAAGTGCTCCCCCGGGTGATTCCCTTGTCTTACTGGGGGACTTCAACGCTCATGTTGGCAACGACAGTGAAACCTGGAGAGGCGTGATTGGGAAGAATGGCCGCCCGGATCTGAACCCAAGTGGTGTTTTGTTATTGGACTTTTGTGCTCGTCACAATTTGTCCATTACAAACACCATGTTCAAACATAAGGGTGTCCATATGTGCACTTGGCACCAGGACACCCTAGGCCGCAGTTCCATGATCGACTTTGTAGTTGTGTCATCGGATTTGCGGCCTTATGTTTTGGACACTCGGGTGAAGAGAGGGGCGGAGCTTTCTACCGATCACCACCTGGTGGTGAGTTGGCTGCGATGGTGGGGGAGGATGCCGGACCGACCTGGCAGGCCCAAACACATTGTGAGGGTCTGCTGGGAACGTCTGGCAGAGTCTCCTGTCAGACAAAGTTTCAATTCCCACCTCCGGAAGAACTTCGAACATGTCACGAGGGAGGTGCTGGACATTGACTCCGAGTGGACCATGTTCCGCACCTCTATTGTCGAGGCGGCTGATCGGAGCTGTGGCCGCAAGGTAGTTGGTACCTGTCGGGGCGGCAATCCTAAAACCCCTTGGTGGACACCGGCGGTGAGGGATGCCGTCAAGCTGAAGAAGGAGTCCTATCGGGTCCTTTTGGCTCATAGGACTCCGGAGGCAGTGGACAGGTACCGACAGGCCAAGCGGTGAACGGCTTCAGCGGTCGCTGAGGCAAAAACTCGGACATGGGAGGAGTTCGGGGAAGCCATGGAAAATGACTTCCGGATGGCTTCGAAGCGATTCTGGACCACCGTCCACCGCCTCAGGAAGGGGAAGCAGTGCACTATCAACACCGTGTATGGTGCGGATGGTGTTCTGCTGACCTCAACTGCGGATGTTGTGGATAGGTGGAAGGAATACTTCGAAGACCTCCTCAATCCCACCAACACGTCTTCCTATGAGGAAGCAGTGCCTGGGGAATCTGTGGTGGACTCTCCTATTTCTGGGGCTGAGGTTGCTGAGGTAGTTAAAAAGCTCCTCGGTGGCAAGGCCCCGGGGGTGGACGAGACCCGCCCGGAGTTCCTTAAGGCTCTGGATGCTGTGGGGATGTCTTGGTTGACAAGTCTCTGCAGCATCGCGTGGACATCGGGGACGGTACCTCTGGATTGGCAGACCGGGGTGGTGGTTCCTCTCTTTAAGAAGGGGGACCGGAGGGTGTGTTCCAACTATCGTGGGATCACACTCCTCAGCCTTCCCGTTAAGGTTTATTCAGGTGTACTGGAGAGGAGGCTACGCCGGATAGTCGAACCTCGGATTCAGGAGGAACAGTGTGGTTTTCGTCCTGGTCGTGGAACTGTGGACCAGCTCTATACTCTCGGCAGGGTTCTTGAGGGTGCATGGGAGTTTGCCCAACCAGTCTACATGTGCTTTGTGGACCTGGAGAAGGCATTCGACCGTGTCCATCAGGAAATCCTGTGGGGAGTGCTCAGAGAGTATGGGGTATCGGACTGTCTTATTGTGGCGGTCCGCTCCCTGTACGATCAGTGCCAGAGCTTGGTCCGCATTGCCGGCAGTAAGTCGAACACATTTCCAGTGAGGGTTGGACTCCGCCAAGGCTGTCCTTTGTCACCGATTCTGTTCATAACTTTTATGGACAGAATTTCTAGGCGCAGTCAAGGCGTTGAGGGGTTCTGGTTTGGTGACCGCAGGATTAGGTCTCTGCTTTTTGCAGATGATGTGGTCCTGATGGCTTCATCTGTCCGGGATCTTCAGCTCTCACTGGATCAGTTTGCAGCCGAGTGTGAAGCGACCGGAATGAGAATCAGCACCTCCAAGTCCGAGTCCATGGTTCTCGCCCGGAAAAGGGTGGAGTGCCATCTCCAGGTTGGGGAGGAGACCCTGCCCCAAGTGGAGGAGTTCAAGTACCTAGGAGTCTTGTTCACGAGTGAGGGAAGAGTGGATTGTGAGATCGACAGGCGGATCGGTGCGGCGTCTTCAGTAATGCGGACGTTGTACCGATCCGTTGTGGTGAAGAAGGAGCTGAGCCGGAAGGCAAAGCTCTCAATTTACCGGTCGATCTACGTTCCCATCCTCACCTATGGTCATGAGCTTTGGGTCATGACCGAAAGGATAAGATCACGGGTACAAGCGGCCGAAATGAGTTTCCTCCGCCGTGTGGCAGGGCTCTCCCTTAGAGATAGGGTGAGAAGCTCTGCCATCCGGGAGGAACTCAAAGTAAAGCTGCTGCTCCTCCACATCGAGAGGAGCCAGATGAGGTGGTTCGGGCATCTGGTCAGAATACCACCCGAACGCCTCCCTAGAGAGGTGTTTAGGGCACGTCCAACCGGTAGGAGGCCACGGGGAAGACCCAGGACACGTTGGGAAGACTATGTCTCCCGGCTGGCCTGGGAACGCCTCGGGATCCCCCGGGAAGAGCTAGACGAAGTGGCTAGGGAAAGGGAAGTCTGGATTTCCCTGCTTAGGCTGTTGCCCCCGCGACCCGACCTCGGATAAGCGGAAGAAGATGGATGGATAGATGGCAATGAACAGTCGGCGCATTTAATTCATTTTACCTCACTAAAAACCACTGATTTTCGTCATACATGTAACTATGATAAAAGGACACATGTTTTGGTGTGTTTTATTATTCATAGTTTGCTTAACAGTAATAGAATATTTCTATATGCTATAAGTGACCAGACGTCCCAGATCAATACTGGGAATATAATCCCAGAGAAGGGGGAAAAAACGGTCAGCTATTCTTTAATTCAAGAAACAATATGATTAGGTTATATATACATGCATATATTCTACATAAACAATGTATGAATACATTAGATATGTATGTATCTTAGGGACCTATAGACTATCTCTGTTGCTGCAGCAGCAGATAGTTTATTCTGCCTTGACACTTTGTATTGATATGTTGTATTACAATCTTCCCTTAAATGATCATGTTTACTGTGATTGTTTTATATGTATTTTTTATGGATGTCACTTTGGATAAATGCGCCAAATACTTAAACATAAACATATATTAACACGCTGAGTCATACCAAAGACTATAAAAATGGGACTCATTACCTCCCGCTTGGCACTCAGAATCAAGGGTTGGAATTGGGGGTTGAATCGCCCAAAATGATTCCCGGGCGCCCACTGCTACCCTCACCTCCCAGGGGGTGAACAAGGGGATGGGTCAAATGCAGAAGACAGATTTCACCATACCTAGTGTGTGTGTGACAATCATTGGTACTTTAACTTTAACCTGTAAGTTTTTATATCAGCTAAAACCACCAATCTGTTTGACTGGATTCAGAATAAAACTAAATTCTGTTTTACCCAACAATTTTAGTATTTGATTATTGTTACTTGAAGACTTATTCCTGGTTACATACATAGTGTTGAGAAAGTATTGTCTTATATTTTGCCTAAAATGAGAATGCATCAAAAAATCTTTGGTGACTGGTGAATTTTGTTTTAGGTGGGGCTGAAAGTTTGTAAACCAAATACCTGTGGGGGCGTCATCCTCCCCCAGAAGATTTCTTTGTGATTTTCACATACAAATATACAAGATCTTTGCTCCTTCACAACTCTGTGGTAATATTCTTTTCACAAAATATCAATCAATGCAATCAATGTTTATTTATATAGCCCCAAATCACAAATGTCTCAAAGGACTGCACAAATCATTACGACTACAACATCCTCGGAAGAACCCACAAAAGGGCAAGGAAAACTCACACCCAGTGGGCAGGGAGAATTCACATCCAGTGGGACGCCAGTGACAATGCTGACTATGAGAAACCTTGGAGAGGACCTCAGATGTGGGCAACCCCCCCCCCCTCTAGGGGACCGAAAGCAATGGATGTCGAGCGGGTCTAACATGATACTGTGAAAGTTCAATCCATAGTGGCTCCAAGACAGCAGTGAGAGTCCCGTTCACAGGAAACCATCTCAAGCGGATCAGCAGCGTAGAGATGTCCCCAACCGATACAGGCGAGCGGTCCATCCTGGGTCCCGACGAAAATACAACCATCCATCCATCCATTTCTACTGCTTATTCCCTTTGGGGTCGTGGGGGGCACTGGTGCCTATCTCAGCTACAATCAGGCGGAAGGCAATAGTACGTTAATGTTAAATCTTACTTGTGAAAAGTAATCCCCCAATTCCTATTTTCAACAGTCCGCTCATTTTAACAGAAAAACGCTGAACACCGCCCGGCATCTTTGTTTTGTACCTGTCAGCTGTCTGTTTAGGCTGCTCGCCGGCTCCTCATCACCTTTTCAAGATGGCGGCCAAATTGCTCGCGTCACAGCAGCCAATGCAGCGTCTACTTTTAAGATGTCTACGGTTATAACGTCAGTGCAAACACGGCAATCTGTTGCATCCACTGCAGTTTGCTACCTTATTCATACTTTTTGTCAAGTGTTTTTTTAAGCAGGGTTGCATGAGGTACCTACACATAACGTTACGTTAGGAACGTATCACACACAGTCACATAACGTTAGACGGCGGTCAGCAGCACCGCGTATTTTAGCCATCTACAAAAAGACAAACATAGTCAAATAAAGGTCAGTTAAAATGTACACTACCTTAAGAATATGTGTACATATTGCATAGGACCCTGACATCTAAAAAGTACGACTCTCTTCATTGTTAATTTCATGTATTTGTTTTGTTATTCATGTGTATGCAGACATAAACACACAAACAGTATGAGATGAGATCAACGAGATAAGGTAAGAACAGGATAAAAACTGCTGTGGAACTAGCTACAATGCAATATTCCATGGAAATACAATGATAACACTTTTGTGCAAATAAGTACAGTTTAACTTTTTTTTCCAAATGTGTTTATTCTGTAAAGGAATGAGTTAAATGTTTAAAATGACTGGTTAATAGTGCTATCATGAATTGCAATGTCAGCACAATTTTTTTTCCTGCAATTTCAAATGCACTTGGTTTTAATAAATAAATACAGCATTTTAAAAACATACACAATCTGTGTAAATTTATTAGTCTGTGATTAAAATGACTTGAAAGGCCTCGAAACTCAAAATGCAGGACGTGAGACTTGACTTGAGACTTTCTATTCTTGACTTTGGACTTGACTCGGGACTTGCGTGTCTTGACTCGGGACTTGACTCGAGACTTGAGGGCAAATACTTGAGACTTACTTGTGACTTGCAAAACAATGACTTAGTCCCACCTCTGCTGTACTGTATGTAGACGCAAGCAAGTGCATCATATTCCAAACGACGGTGGCTATGACTGAGAAAGGGCTTTAATCTGTAATACAGATTTGTCAGTCCTGTCATGAAGGATTCAACTCACACTGCCCGACACTCAAGCATCAGCATTTAAATGCTCATTTAAGCTCAGTTTTAGGGTACATTAGAGAACCAAATACTTGTGTGAATCCTTCATTTCCTCTGGATGAGACCAGGAGTAGGAAATGATGTGTCGTTGTTGGCCTACTATCAAGATGACCGTAAAAGTCTTATATAAGTGTTATAATGAAGACAACACGTGATGTAAGTGTTTATATTAGCTATATTAGCCTACTATCAAAATGACTTTCTAAGTGTTATAATGAAGACAACACATGACGTGTCTATATTAGCCTACTATCAAAATGACTTTAAAAGTCTTAAATAAGTGTTATAATGAAGGCGACGCATGATGTAAGTGTCTATATTAGCCTACTATTAAAATTACTTTAAAAGTCCTATATAAGTGTTAAAATTAGGGCAACGCATGATGTAAGTTTCTATATTAGCTACGTTAGCCTACAATCAAAATGAATTGGCACTCCACACAAGTCAATAACATCAACACCTTTGTGCGTTCACGCACAGCATAAAACGTTTGGTGGACAAAAGGAGATGAAGAAAGAGTGGCATAAAACGCATCTTTCCGTGGCGGCGGCGGAGAATGTTGTACATGTGAACAAACTATTGCGTCACAGTTCACATAAACGACGGTGAGTTCAAGGACCGCCAAAATTAGCAGGACAAAACTTTGCGTTCGCCAAATCCTTTAATCAGGTAGGCATGTTTTTAATTTTCCTGAGGGAACTCTCCTGAAGGAATCAATAAAGTCCTATCCATCTACCTATCTAGAAAGTTTGTCCTCCTACACCAGGGGTGTCCAAACTTTTTCCACTGAGGGCGGCACACTGAAAAATCAAAGTATTTTGATATTTTTTAAATTTCAAAAACCAATACATTATGTGTAAAAATATACATTTAAACCTCCACTCAGGCTTGATCCCAGGGACCCCAAAGGATTTTGGTAAAAACAAATATTTAAAATGTGTCATTATTTTGTATTATTGTTATTCAAGGTTTAAACCTTTAAATCAACATTAGGTCTATTTGTCAATATAACGTTTTTAAAGATTTAAGTTGTAAGCCCTTTACGTCAAAGAAAACCCCGTTTTGTTATGGAAAAAAAACACAAAATATGCAATAGTTTCCCCCAATAGAATTTTAAAGTGGAATATTTGAGATTATAGAATAATTGGAGCCCTAAAAATGTTAACACATAACACCATTGATTTCAATTTGTTATTATTTTTTTAGCAATGACACAAAAATAAAAATGCACTAAAACTATTTGGGATCCAAAAGGGTCCTACTGGTTAAAAATAAAAACCTTTTTTTTTTTTTTACTGTTTACTTTAAACACAATCGTCTTGAGATCAACTTCAGATTCATCTGTCAATTATAACTTTTATTGTTGTTTGTTTTTTGTTTGTTCTTATTAGGCCCTTCTTTAGAAAAAAAACAACAACTTTGTTTTTTATATGGCAAACAAAATATGCAACATTTTCCCCCAAAAATATCTCAAAGTGGAATATTTAATGTGACATTGATTTTGATTAATTATTATTATTTTTAAAGAAAATAACAGCCTGCATGGCAGCTTTGTGTTATTAGAGTAAACATTGCAACATTTTCTTGTCACATTTCACCTGTTTACTCTTTTATACCACTTCTTCTGTTTTTTATTTTTTAATCCAACTATTTTTTATTGACTTTTTCACATATACAGAAAAAAGGTGCAAGTCGAAACAGTACAATTTTAAAGTCAGTGAATTCTTCATACCTCTACCCCTAAAACTACCCACCCACCTCACTCAGGTCGAACCAACCAGGGACACATGGCACAAACAACAAGTAAGACGACAAAGACACACACATTCACACATACACCCATACAAGACCAAAAACAGAAAGAGACTAAAAGGAGAGAGAAAGGGAGAAAAAAATAAAATAAATAATAATAATACTAAATAAAAGGGAGATTATTCCTCATCTGCATCTGGACATAAGTCAAGAGAGTTGACATACAGTAAGAAAGGACTCCATGAACTTTCAAACACTTGAGCAGAGCCATTTAGTGAAAACCTAAGTTTTTCCAATTTTAAATTGTAAAGAACCTCTTTAATCCAACGGCCGTGTGATGGGGGGTGAGCCAGCTTCCAATTGAACAAGATCAGTCGCCTGGCCAGCAAGGTCGTAAAAGCCACAGCGCGTTTTAGTGGTACAGGGCATGTGTTATCAGGGCATATGCCGAAAATGGCTGACAATGGGTTGGAGGGAAAGTCTTGACCGTATGCCTTTCCGATAGTGTTAAAAATGTCCTCCCAAAAGGAACATAATTTAGAGCAGGACCAGAACATATGGACATGATCAGCCAGAGATTGTTTGCATCTATTACAGGTATTGCTAACAGTGTGGTAGATTTTGGATAGTTTTGCATTAGTGTAGTGAATTTTATGGATTACTTTGCATTGGATGAGACCATGACGGGCACAAATCGAGGAGGAGTGGCCAGTTTCAGGGCAGAGTTCCAGAGTTTATCAGATATGTTGGTGTTAAGATCGCTCTCCCACGAGGCTTTTATCACTGATAAAGAGTTTGGAGCAACTGAGCTTAAGGAGGTATATATCACAGAGATACATTTTTTATGATTTGGGCTCAGAGATAGCAATGTATCTATAATAGTTTCCGGGGGACGATTTGGGAAGTGTGGGAACTGCTTCTTTACGAAGTCCCTCACCTGAAAAAAACGAAAAAGGTGGGAGTTTGGCAAATCGTATTTGGAAGAAAGTTCAGCGAAGGATGAGAACACACCGTCTGTATAGAGGTCTTCCACAGTGTTGATACCGTGATCGTGCCAGGTCATAAATGCGGAGTCGGTACGGGAAGGTTTAAATAATTGTTTTTTAAGTAGCGGAGTCAAAATAGATGGGCCCTGAAAACCCAAATGTTTCCTTAGCTGTATCCAAATTTTCAAGGAGATCGATACAATGGTGTTTGCGCCTTCAAGTTTAAGTGGAAAAGGGAGTGGTGAGCATAAGCAAGAACGTAATGAAAAGTGTGGGATTGCCGTTTCAAGGGATACCCAGGCCGGGAGGGTCTGAGAGCTTCCATCCATCCAGTATAGGAGTTTCTGTACATTAGCCGCCCAATAGTACTGTCTAAAATTAGAGAGTGCAAGCCCTCCCTCAGATTTGGGAGATTGTAGGACCGACCTGCGGATTCGGGCCGATCCGGCCCCCCATAAAAATTTGGATATTGATTTGTCTAATTTATCAAAAAAAGATTTAGTAATAAATATGGGGATATGTTGGAAAAGGTAAAGGAATTTAGGCAGAGTGATCATCTTGATAAGATTGATCCGGCCAGCGAGAGATAATGGTAAAACAGACCAGCGGGCAAAGTCCTTCTCCATTTTTTCAACTAGGGGTAGAAAATTTCCCCGGAGCATGTCCCAAGTAATGGATCCCGTCATGTGCCCATTTGAATGCAGCTAAAGATCGCGGTAACTGTTTAGCTAGGGAATTGATCGGAAATAGTTAACTTTTTTGGTAATTAAGTTTGTAGCCAGAGTGTGTGCCAAACCGCTCCAAAATGTTAAAGATTACTGGGAGTGAGCTAGCAGGATCTGAGATGTATAGGAGCAAGTCGTCCGCATAAAGCGACACTTTGTGCAACGTGTCCGACCGGGTGATACCTTTAAAGCCCCTCTCCGCGCGCAGCCAAAGTGCAAGGGGTTCTATCGCAATAGCAAACAGTAATGGAGACAGCGGGCAACCTTGTCTGGTACCTCTTTTAAGAAAAACTGGGGAGGACAGTGTATTATTTGTGCGTACCGAAGCTACAGGGGACGAGTATAAAAGTTTAACCCAAAGAATAAAATCTTCATTAAAACCAAACCGACCCATCACATCAAATATATATTCCCATTCGACCCTATCAAAGGCTTTCTCCGCGTCGAGGGACACCACCACTTCTCCAAGTCTATTATCATAGCTTTTAGCCTCGTGTTCTCCTCAGTTACAAATGTTAGCTTGGTGTCCATAGCCAGCATATCCTGGCTGGTCGTGTCGGCAAACAGTTCTAGTGAGGAGAGGCGCCTCTGGTGTTCCAGAAGTGTGGACTGAATACAATCTAGCGTGGTGTTGAGTTTGGAAAAGGCGGAGTTAAACTCCGACGAGAGAGAAGTCTTGTGGTCCGTTAGCATTGTAGTTAGTGTAGCCATGATGGTGCTTGCCGCCAAGTCTTCCTTCTTTTGCTCCTCCTTTTGGCTCTATTAGACATTTTCTCGTTCAGCTCGGTAAGGTATTAGTACTATAATAACGTTGATAGCAGTTACTGCAATCAGTCGAGCTATACTGAATAGTATGAGTTAAATATGCGGGAGTGTGAAAAAGTGTGACTACTCCATCTTGTCGCCAACCGGAAGTCCTGTTTTTTTATTTTTTTATTGGTATTTTTAGAATGTGCTAAGGGCCGTTAAAAAAATACCTGCGGGCCGCACTTTGGACTCCCCTGTCCTACACAAACCATCCATCCATCCATTTTCCTACCGCTTGTCCTGTTCAGGGTGGCGGGGGTGCTAGAGCCTATCTCAGCTATTAAAACAAAAAAATATTCATACACTTCTGGAAAAGCTCCAGGGAGCCACCAGGGCAGCGCTAAATAGAGTCTCGGGTTGCCGACCCTCGGACTAGACAATCCATAGACAACCTTTAGTACTGATACACAACAATGCGTGCATGTTGCAGCAAGCTGTCCATGATGATTCTGGAGTAGATGAACTACGAGTCCACAGAGAACAAACCCAAAACAATACTCGGGTGGGACCTTCCAGGCCAATTAGAAACCACTGAAACACAAACCCAATCAAAGCCCGTCCGGATTTGGACGCAATTCGATTGTTTTACCTGCCGCTTCCGCTCCGCTCTCTCCCGATGGCGCCGCCGCCGCTCTCTGGCTTTCTGCAACGCCTTGTAGTCTGGATGCAGCTCCAGCTCCCGCGCCTTCTTCAAGTGGGCGGCGGCGTGGGCCATGTCGGCGCAAAACCTAATCAACGTGCCACAAAGTTAGAGGAACCTTTCAAATCTCAAGGTCTTTTACTGAAGGACTGTCCAAAACTTCTCACCTAAATGACTCCGACTTAAGACCACAAAACCCAAGAATTCTGAGCGCTAAGTGACCGTAACTGCAAAATCCGACAAAGCCGCGCCTCCACTCGTCCTTTACTTGGATTTCCAAGGAAAAAGTCCACATCTGCTCATGCAGAGTGCGAGGGAAGCATTCATGTGATCAAGTGTGAGAGGAGGACATCATGACCGAAAAGGGGCGGGCAATGATGACAGTAAGACTCATCCATTCAGGCATTATGCATCCTCTCTCTCACACACACACACACACACACACGCACACACACACACACACACACACACACACACACACGCGGAATGACCCAGTCCAGATGTACATGAGACCCGGTCTCCATGTGAACAGATGTGGCATTAAAATGTGTCTTCTGTAATGCAGTTGTGTGTGTGTGTGTGTGTGTGTGTGTGTGTGTGTGTGTGTGTAAGGGGTTTAGTGAGGCTGCTAGCCAACAGTCAAACTACTGCCAGAGCTAATCTCTCTGCCGTTGTGTAAAAAAATAATAATAACAATAATGATGACAAAATTAAAGCTGCAAGCAGCGTCGAAAGGGCCCTCGCTTGACATTCTTCCCAATTCCTCCACCCATTCATCCATCTAGGGCTGGGCGATACATGGAATATACTCGATATATCGCGGGTTTGTCTCTGTGCGATATAGAAAATGACTATATGGTGATATTGGAGTATATGTTCTCACGCTAGGGGTGTAACGGTACGTGTATTTGTATTGAACCGTTTTGGTACTGGGGTTTTCGGTTTGATGCGGAGGTATACCAAACGAGTCTGCAGACAGACATATTAAGTAGCGTAAACAATACTCAAAATGCCGGACATTTGAGACATTTAAGAAACTCCGCCCGGACAGCCCCGCAAAAGAGGAAATGTCCGGTGAAAAGAGGAAGTATGGTCAGTCTATCCTAGTCCGGTCGCTGCTAGCATGCTAGCATTTTGAGTTAAGGTTGCGTTGATTAACAATGTATGTTCAGGGTTAAAAGGGGTTAAAAACAAAATACATTGTGCGCGCAGCAGCATTCGTGAGAGAGGAGCAGAGAAAGAGAGAGTGAGAGAGTTATGGTAAACGAGCATGCGTCGCCAGACTCTGTCTTTTACTCATCGATTTATCAGGTTTTATTTTTTATCATCTATAGCAGGTGTGTCAAAAGTGTGCCCCAGAGGACATTTGCGGCCCACAGCTAATGTTTTAATGGCCCACGAAACATTCTAAAAATACTGTTAAAATAAACAAAAGCATAACAAAAAAGAAATAAAAAAGCTTGAAGGTGAAATGTAATTTACAAAAAGTTGCAATGTTGTAATAAAACAAGGCTGTTTTTTTTTCTTTCAAACTGTCATTGCTCAAAACATAATAATGAATCAAAATCAATGTTATTATGAATTATTGACCTATCCAAGGTTCTGATTACTTCACATCAAATATTCCGCTAAGAAAAATATTTTTGGTGGGAGATTTTGCAAATTTGGTAGATAACCAAAATAATTATATTTTGTTGTTTTCTTACTGTACCGAAAATGAACATAACCATGACCTCTAAACCGAGGTACGTACCAAAACCGAAAATGTGGTGTACCGTTACACTCCTATGTCACACAGTTGCTTTTAGCTGCGGGCATTACACTACAGGCTCTTCTCACTCTTGTCTCTCCTTCTCACAGACAGCAAGCACACCGTCTTACATACGTCACATACTGTCACGCGTGCAACGTCATATGCTCTTGCGAAGCAGAGAGGTAGCGGCATGGGTAACGTTAGCTGTGATGCTAATGGAGCGGTGCGAATGGTAATACGAGAGAAAGAAGGTGCGTATCTGGTAACAAATCAAGGAAGAATTCATTCCCAAGCAAAAAACAGTGGGTCCATCGTCTGGCGGTGGTTTGGCTTCAAGTGGGAATATGTTGAACAGACAACCGTAATTTGTCAAGTGTGGGGCCAAAGCGTTGCTACAAAAAGTAGTATTACTGCTAATATGTAGCATCATTTGAAAAGTCAACCGCTAGAGAATGAAGAGTGCTTGAAACTCCGTATGTCAACATCTCTGTTCGGTGCCACGCCCACAAAATCCAGAGGCAACCATTTCCACATCAACACCGTATGAATAAAAAGTCAACAACAGAAGCAGATAACGTCCGCAGGAACCTACCACACAGCGAAGGACAAACACTATTTGATTTCCTCTTATGCAGCTCATTTTTATTTGACACTTATTGAAATATCGTGTGTGACATCATGCATAAAAGTGCACTTTATTAGTTTTAAACTATTGTAGTGGCATTCTGTACAAAAAGTGCACTTTAATTAGTGTTGTTTTGATACGTCATCTTAGTGACATCATGCACAGAAGTGCACTCATAGCTCGTTTTAAAATGTCTCTGACAATCTTGCACTTGACATGAATGTTTGTGCCACTGCT
>NC_084611.1:50996778-51066778 GCF_033978795.1 Nerophis ophidion | reverse complement strand
GGAAGCTGAACCAAAATAAGAGTGCTGACAGGAACTAAGGACAGCAAATACTAAACACACAGAGGAAATCCTAAAACACAAACGAACTGTCAGTGGCAAGCCTGACACATACTAGGCAATTTCAACAAACTTGTCAATTAAAAGAACAACTAAGATGCATGTTACAATCAAAAAGCTGGTGCGTAATAAGTACAAAATTTACAGCATTAACACTTTTTAGGGAGCAACAACAACCAAAAAAACACCCAAAATTACCGCGGATTTCAGACAATAAGCCGCTACTTTTTTTTCAATGCTTTGAACCATTCAGCTTATAAAAAACTTTTTTTCCCCACTGACGATCATAATCCAAATAGTTTGAAAAAAATACAAAAACAAGCAGACACTGAAAAGGTGTGTCCATTTTTTTGCTATGGTGCCAACTTTTTGACAAGAGCGCTCACTGCTGGTGCTGTTTAGAGCTTTCAACTGGAAAAAAATCCCAATTATAAGAAAAAAGTTGTTATGAGATGAAAGGTCGAAATGATGAGATAAAATGTCATACTTGCGAGATAATAAGTTTAAAATATGATATTAGTTTATAAGATGAAAATTCATAATTGTGAGACAAAAAGTCAAAATTATGAGATTAAAAATCCTAATTATGAGTAAAACGTCGAATTTTGATTAAAAAGTCACAATTACAAGAAAAAAGTAATTATTATGAGATGAGAGGTTGAAATAATGAGATAGAATGTCTCACCGAAATTGTTAGGAGGAAATTTGAAAGTATGAGGTAAATTGAAATATGAGATAAAATGTCAAGATAAAAGGTCATAATTATGAGATAAAAAGTTGAAATTAAAAGAAAAAAATGAGATAAAAAGAAAACAATTCATAAGTATGAGAAAAAATATGCAAAATATGAGATAAAAAAGTCAAAATTATGAGATAAAAAATCATAAAATAAAAAAAGTGGAAATTAAAAAAGAGAAAAAAAATAAAAAATTTGAGATTATAAAGTTGTAACTATGAGATAAAACTGCATGATTATGAGTTAAAAAGTCAAACTTGTGTGATAAAAAAATCATAATTATAAGAAAAAAGTAATTATTATGAGATAAAAGGTCGAAATGATGATAAGTTGTCATAATTGTGAGATAAATCGAAATTATGAGAAACAAAGTTGAAAGTACAAACCCCGTTTCCATTTGGGTTGGGAAATTGTGTTAGATGTAAATATAAACGCAATACTATGATTTGCAAATCATTTTCAACACATATTCAGTTGAATGCACTACAAAGACAAGATATTTGATGTTCAAACTCATAAACTTTTTTTTTTTTGCAAATAATAATCAACTTAGAATTTAATGGCTGCAACACATGGCAAAATTGTTGGGAAAGGACATGTTCACCACTGTTACATCACCTTTTCTTTTAACAACACTCAATAAATGTTTGGGAACTGAGCAAACTAATTGTTGAAGCTTTGAAATTGGAATTCTTTCCCATTCTTGTTTTATGTAGAGCTTCAGTCGTTCAACAGTCCGGGGTCTCCGCTGCCGTATTTTACGCTTCACAATGCGCCACACATTTTCGATGGGAGACAGGTCTGGACTGCAGGCGGGCCAGGAAAGTACCCACACTTTTTTACTACGAAGCCACGCTGTTGTAACATGTGGCTTGGCATTGTCTTGCTATAATAAGCAGGGGCGTCCATGATAACGTTGCTTGGATGACAACATATGTTGTTCCAAAACCTGTATGGACCATTCAGCATTAATGGTTCCTTCACAGATGTGTAAGTTACCCATGCCTTGGGCACTAATGCACCCCCATACCATCACAGATGCAGGCTTTTGAACGTTGCGCCTATAACAATCCGGATGGTTATTTTCCTCTTTGTTCTGGAGGACACTACGTCCTCTGTTTCCAAATATAATTTGAAATGTGGACTTGTCGGACCACAGAACACCTTGCCACTTTGCATCAGTCCATCTTAGATGTGCTCGGGCCCAGCGGAGCCAGCGGCGTTCCTTGGTGTTGTTGATAAATGGGTTTTGCTTTGCAAAGTAGAGTTTAAACTTGCACTTACAGATGTAGTGACCAACTGTAGTTACTGACAGTGGTTTTATGAAGTGTTTTCTTTGTAGCATATTCAACTGAATATGGGTTGAAAATGATTTGCAAATCATTGTATTTCATTTATATTTACATCTAACACAGCGTTTCTCAAAGTGTGGGGCGCGCCACACTGGTGGGGAATAGAGACATGACAGGTGGGGCGCGAGGAACGGGAGGAAGTTTCACTTTAAAAAAAAAATGTATTCTTAGAATTTTTTTTACTATGCTTTCATTTTCTATACACACTGTAAATCACTTTTTGATTCTGTCTGTGAAATCTGCTATACAAATAAATGTAAATGACTTATTTTTCCAGTAGGCTTAAAATTTCTCGGTAGGAGCGAAAGTTTGACAGACACAGCAACAGTAACTAATGAGGGAGGATGGGTAGCAGGCTAATGTGTTGACCAAAATTACACAAAATGGATAAATTTGTGACTTCAAAGGTCGTCGAGCCAGAGCCAGCGCCTGCAGAGAAACAAAAATCTGACGCGCCTAATCAACCAAAAAGCCAACCGAAAAGAAAATATGATGAAAGGTATCTTGCTCTTGGATTCACGGCAGCGGTGGTGGGGGCAGAGGAGAGACCCCTGTGTGTTCTGTGTCTAAAACCGCTACCAGCAGACAGCATGAGACCCAACAAATTAAAGAGACCACACAGCCCAATCACCTCAGTAAGCCACTTGATTTCTTTCAAAGAAAACTGGCGGAGTACCGTCAACAGGAGAAGCGCATGGTAAAAGTTGCATCCATAAACAGTAACGCTGAAATGCCTTCATATAGAGTTGCATACAGAATTGCACAATGCAAAAAACCACACACAATTGCTGAGCAGCTGATTCTCCCCGCTGCAATAGACATGGTGTCAGTCATGCTTGACGAGACAAGCGCAGCAAAATTAAAAGCTGTCCCGCTGTCAAACGACACAGTTGCGAGACGTATATGCGACATTGCAAATGATCTTGAGGAACAACTCGTAGACAAATTAAAAGAAAGTCGTTTTGCTGTACAAGTGGACGAAGCTACTGAAAGCAATAAAGACTGCCTGTTCATCGGATACGTCCGCTTTGTGAATGGCGAGTTACTGAGCGAGGACTTGCTGTTTTGCAAATACATAAAAAATAAAGCCACTGCTGATTAGCTGTTCAAAATAATGGACGGTTTCCTCAAAGAACATGACCTTAAATGGGAAAACTGTGTGGGCTTTTGCTCTAATGGCGCACAGACCATGGCAGGGTCAAGAAACGGGCTGCAGGCTCTAATAAAGAGGGTTGCGCCAAATGCGCAATGGACACACTGTCATTCACCGGGAAGCACTCGCGTCAAGGCAGCTCAGCCCCAAACTCAATGAGGTTTTAACAGATGTGAGCGCAGTAAAAGTGATCAAAACACGACCACTGAAAGCGCGACTGTTCTCTGCACTGTGTGAGGAAATCATACAGCCGTGCTGTTTCACAGTGAAGCAAGGTGGCTCTGTCGCGCGTCTTTGAGCTCAGGGCTGAGATTCGGATCTTTTTGGAGGAGGAGCGCATGCATGAGGCTGCAAGCAAGTTCAGTGATGAACAATTTCTGTTGGAGCTGGCCTACCTCAGTGATATGTTTGGCAAGCTGAATGATTTCATGTCTGCTGCTGTCTTGGAGCCACTATGGATTGAACTTTCACAGTATCATGTTGGACCCGCTCGACATCCATTGCTTTCGGTCCCCTAGAGGGGGGGGGTTGCCCACATCTGAGGTCCTCTCCAAGGTTTCTCATAGTCAGCATTGTCGCTGGCGTCCCACTGAATGTGAATTCTCCCTGCCCACTGGGTGTGAGTTTTCCTTGCCCTTTTGTGGGTTCTTCCGAGGATGTTGTAGTCGTAATGATTTGTGCAGTCCTTTGAGACATTTGTGATTTGGGGCTATATAAATAAACATTGATTGGCATTGATTGATTAAATCTTCAGCTCCAAGGCAAGGATAAGCGCATACCCCAACTGGCAGACAAAATCACTGCGTTCTCCCGAAAGCTCGAGGGATGGGGCAGGCGCCTCGACCAACAAAATATTGATGCCTTTGAGAACCTGGGTGAGGTTGCTGAAACCACCGAATCTGGTGCCACCACAGTGATCCCCTGCATGAAGCAACACATCTCCTCCCTGAGAAAATGTTTCACAAATACTTCCCCATCAACAGTGCTCAGTACAACTGGGTTATGTATCCATTCAATGCAGCAGGTTGGTATTTTGACATTTTTATTGAATATTACACTCATATATTATACATGCATTTAATGTGTTGTATGCTACTTACTAACCGGAATGTTAGTCCAGATTGTTGTGTCCAGATGATTGTTGTCAAACAGATATATTTGCATGTATTATGTAATGAAAAACAAAGTAAGCCTATTAATTTATAATCTATCTGCAGCACCTGCTGATTTCATGTCTGCTGAGGAGGACCAGTTTATTGAACTGACATCTGACTCCACCCTGAGGCTGAGGTTCACCACTCAGACTCTTTCTCAATTCTGGTTTGGAGTGGAGAGGGAGTATCCACTCATCGGGCAGAGAGCTGTGTCCATTCTTCTCCCCTTTGCCACATCTTATCTGTGTGAGATAGGCTTTACAGTTGTTGCTTCACTCAAAACGAAGTACAGGTCTCAGCTGAACATTGAGCATGACTTAAGAGTGGCAGTGTCAAGCCTGCAACCCCGATTTGAAAAGCTGTGTTTTGCCAAACAGATTGCAAAGTGGCACTTTTATTTGATTTATTATTGAACTTGATGCAAGTTATTTGATTTATCACTGAACTTGGTGCAAGTTATAACACTTTTATTTTATTTATCATTGAACTTGATGCAAGTTATAACATTTGTATTTGATTTATTATTGAACTTGATGCAAGTTATTTGATTTATTACTGAACTTGATGCAAATTATAACACTTTTATTTTATTTATCATTGAACTTGATGCAAGTTATAAAATTTTTATTTGATTTATTATTGAACTTGATGCAAGTTACAACACTTTTTTTATTTATTATTGAACTTGATGCAAGTTACAACACTTGTTTTATTTATTATTGAACTTGATGCAAATTATAACACTTTTGTTTTATTTACTATTGAAATTGATGGGTTATAACACTTTTGTTTTATTTATTATTGAACTTGATGCAAGTTATTTTATTTATTATTGAACTTGATGCAAGTTATACCACAGCTGCACAGTTATTTTATTTATTAATGAACTTGATGTTATTTTATGTTATTGAGTTTGAATGTATAAAACTTGATGTTACTTAATGTTCAATAAATTTGAAAATGTTAAGCTTGGCATTAGCGTTCTGTTGAGGCGATGGGGGCAGGTAGGGCTTGAAAACCCCCCCTTGTCCAAAGTGGGGGATGACAAAAAAGTTTGAGAACCACTGATCTAACACAATTTCCCAACTCATATGGAAACGGGGTTTGTATGAGAGAAGCTGAAATATGAGAAAAAAAGTTAAGATAAAAAGTCATAATAATGCGATTAAAAGTCAAAATTATGAGGGAAAAAACGTCAAAGAGCTAAAAACTCAAAATTATGAGACAAAAATTATTTTAATTATGAAATAAGTCAAATAAGAGATAAAAAGTACAAATGACATAAAATCAAAATTATGAGATAAGAGTCCTAATTATGAGAACTATGACACTTTATTTCACAATTATATCTTTATATCTCATTATTTAGATATTTAATCTCAAAATGATGACGTACAAGACACACACACGAACACACACACACACACACACACACACACACACACACACAGACACAGCACTTACAAGCGGAAACATAAGAAGCAGAATGGAGGTATTTAGGCTCCAAAAGTAAGGACATGGGTGCATCTATAAACACTAAAGCACCGCCCTGTAAGAAACATGTTTCATGCATCATTATGTTTGCTGTTGAAATGAAGCCAACAACAGCATTTTTTTTAGCACCATCACTGACACAAAGTGTGTTGGAGACATTAAAATGATACACACTCTCTCTCTCTCCCTTAAGATATTGATTGTGAGCAGCAGCTGAGTCACATGACCGACGCCTGATTGGCTGAGAAGATATGAGCACAAGGAGATGGATGGATGGGTCCAGTGGGTGCGGTCGGGTGGGCTTGAGTAACGATGACGTCACACTTGAATGTGAAAACAGGTGCATAAAGGTTGCAGACAGTAATGCTGCGTTGACAGATATGATCTGGACCTGAGCCCCCGTGGGACAACACCAGAGTAACAGGGTGGAGACCAGGCTGGGGGAGGTGTCCTTGAGGTCCTGATGGAGCCTCATGAAACGGATGGGTGGGGGGAGCAGGAAGAAGAGAAGGACCCCGCCTTGTAGCAGCCATGTTAGTGTGTAGTGCGTAACAAGACGTCCTTCAGGGCTGTAAACAAGGCTCTCTCACTGCCTTCCTGGCGCAGCAACGCATTAACTGATTGCTTTTGCCACATCATCGCCCTCTTCTTTTTTTGATTTCAACACCCGAGTAGTCTCCACTACACCAAATATGCAACTTTTATGAGTACATCCCTTCATTTCCTCCAGACCACACCAGGGATGGCTACTGAGTTTGGTACTTTTATGAGCACGGACTAAATTACCGTATTGTTAGGATTATAGAGTGCACCGGTATAAAAGCCACACCCAACACATTTTAGAAGAAAACATATTTCCCATATATTAGTAGCGCCGGACTAAAAGACGCAGATTTTTACGTTGTGAAATGAGTTATTTACACGGGAACATTTTGTAAATGTTTATTTGAAATGAAATAATGAGATACAATGTCAGAATTGTTTAAATTATAGCACGTTATAATACGTTTACATTATGAGATAAAAAATATCTATGAGATAAAAATGTGTAATTATGAGACAAAGTCAAAATTCTGAGATAAAAATTCAAAATCCTGAGATAAAAAGTCAAAATTATGAGATAAAAAAGTCGAAATTAAAAGAAAAAATTTGAATTTTGAGACAAAAAGTCAAAATCTAAGAAAGTCAAAATTCTGTGATAAAAAGTCAAAATTCCAAGATAAAGTCGAAATTAAAAGAAAAATGTGTAATTATGAGACAAAAAGTCAAAATTCAGAGATAAGTCAAAATCATGAGAAAGTCAAAATTATGAGATAAAAAAGTAAAAATTAAAAGAAAAATGTGTAACTATGAGAAGAAAAGTCAAAATTCTGAGACAAAAAGTCAAAATTCTGAAATAAAAAGTCCATCCATCCATCCATCATCTTCCGCTTATCCGAGGTCGGGTCGCGGGGGCAACAGCCTAAGCAGGGAAACCCAGACTTCCCTCTCCCCAGCCACTTCGTCTAGCTCTTCCCGGGGGATCCCGAGGCGTTCCCAGGCCAGCCGGGAGACATAGTCTTCCCAACGTGTCCTGGGTCTTCCCCGTGGCCTCCTACCGGTTGGACGTGCCCTAAACACCTCCCTAGGGAGGCGTTCGGGTGGCATCCTGACCAGATGCCCGAACCACCTCATCTGGCTCCTCTCGATGTGAAGGAGCAGCGGCTTTACTTTGAGTTCCTCCCGGATGGCAGAGCTTCTCACCCTATCTCTAAGGGAGAGCCCCGCCACACGGCGGAGGAAACTCATTTCGGCCGCTTGTACCCGTGATCTTATCCTTTCGGTCATGACCCAAAGCTCATGACCATAGGTGAGGATGGGAACGTAGATCGACCGGTAAATTGAGAGCTTTACCTTCCGGCTCAGCTCCTTCTTCACCACAACGGACCGGTACAACGTCCGCATTACTGAAGACGCCGCACCGATCCGCCTGTCGATCTCACGATCCACTCTTCCCTCACTCGTGAACAAGACTCCTAGGTACTTGAACTCCTCCACTTGGGGCAGGGTCTCCTCCCCAACCCGGAGATGGCACTCCACCCTTTTCCGGGCGAGAACCATGGACTCGGACTTGGAGGTGCTGATTCTCATTCCGGTCGCTTCACACTCGGCTGCGAAACGATCCAGCGAGAGCTGAAGATCCCGGTCAGATGAAGCCATCAGGACCACATCATCTGCAAAAAGCAGAGACCTAATCCTGCGGTTACCAAACCGGAACCCCTCAACGCCTTGACTGCGCCTAGAAATTCTGTCCATAAAAGTTATGAACAGAATCGGTGACAAAGGACAGCCTTGGCGGAGTCCAACCCTCACTGGAAATGTGTTCGACTTACTGCCGGCAATGCGGACCAAGCTCTGGCACTGATCGTACAGGGAACGGACCGCCACAATAAGACAGTCCGATACCCCATACTCTCTGAGCACTCCCCACAGGACTTCCCGAGGGACACGGTCGAATGCCTTCTCCAAGTCCACAAAGCACATGTAGACTGGTTGGGCAAACTCCCATGCACCCTCAAGAACCCTGCCGAGAGTAGAGAGCTGGTCCACAGTTCCACGACCAGGACGAAAACCACACTGTTCCTCCTGAATCCGAGGTTCGACTATCCGACGTAGCCTCCTCTCCAGTACACCTGGATAAACCTTACCGGGAAGGCTGAGGAGTGTGATCCCACGATAGTTGGAACACACCCTCCGGTCCCCCTTCTTAAAGAGAGGAACCACCACACCGGTCTGCCAATCCAGAGGTACCGCCCCCGATGTCCACGCGATGCTGCAAAGTCTTGTCAACCAAGACAGCCCCACAGCATCCAGAGCCTTAAGGAACTCCGGGCGGATCTCGTCCACCCCTGGGGCCTTGCCACCGAGGAGCTTTTTAACTACCTCAGCGACCTCAGCCCCAGAAATAGGAGAGACCACCACAGATTCCCCAGGCACTGCTTCCTCATAGGAAGACGTGTTGGTGGGATTGAGGAGGTTTTCGAAGTATCCCTTCCACCTATCCACAACATCCGCAGTCGAGGTCAGCAGAACACCATCCGCACCATACACGGTGTTGATAGTGCACTGCTTCCCCTTCCTGAGGCGGCGGACGGTGGTCCAGAATCGCTTCGAAGCCGTCCGGAAGTCGTTTTCCATGGCTTCCCCGAACTCTTCCCATGTCCGAGTTTTTGCCTCCGCGACCGCTGAAGCTGCACACCGCTTGGCCTGTCGGTACCTGTCCACTGCCTCCGGAGTCCTATGAGCCAAAAGGACCCGATAGGACTCCTTCTTCAGCTTGACGGCATCCCTCACCGCTGGTGTCCACCAAGGGGTTTTAGGATTGCCGCCCCGACAGGCACCAACTACCTTGCGGCCACAGTTCCGATCTGCCGCCTCGACAATAGAGGTGCGGAACATGGTAAACTCGGACTCAATGTCCAGCACCTCCCTCGTGACATGTTCAAAGTTCTTCCGGAGGTGGGAATTGAAACTTTCTCTGACAGGAGACTCTGCCAGACGTTCCCAGCAGACCCTCACAATGCGTTTGGGCCTCCCAGGTCTGTCCGGCATCCTCCCCCACCATCGCAGCCAACTCACCACCAGGTGGTGATCGGTAGAAAGCTCCGCCCCTCTCTTCACCCGAGTGTCCATAACATGAGGCCGCAAATCCGATGACACAACTACAAAGTCGATCATGGAACTGCGGCCTAGGGTGTCCTGGTGCCAAGTGCACATATGGACACCCTTATGTTTGAACATGGTGTTTGTTATGGACAAACTGTGACGAGCACAAAAGTCCAATAACAAAACACCACTTGGGTTCAGATCCGGGCGGCCATTCTTCCCAATCACGCCTCTCCAGGTTTCACTGTCGTTGCCAACGTGAGCGTTGAAGTCTCCCAGTAGGACAAGGGAATCACCCGGGGGAGCACTTTCCAGTACTCCCTCGAGCGTTCCCAAAAAGGGTGGGTACTCTGAACTGCTGTTTGGTGCATAAGCACAAACAACAGTCAGGACCCGTCCCCCCACCCGAAGGCGGAGGGAGGCTACCCTTTCGTCCACCGGGTTGAACTCCAACGTACAGGCTTTGAGCCGGGGGGAAACAAGAATTGCCACCCCAGCCCGTCGCCTCTCACTGCCGGCAACGCCAGAGTGGAAGAGGGTCCAATCCCTCTCGAGAGAAGTGGTTCCAGAGCCCTTGCTGTGCGTCGAAGTGAGTCCGACTATATCCAGCCGGAATTTCTCGACTTCGCGCACTAGCTCAGGCTCTTTCCCCCCCAGTGACGTGACGTTCCACGTCCCAAGAGCTAGCTTCTGTAGCCGAGGATCGGACCGCCAAGTGCCCTGCCTTCGGCTGTCGCCCAGCTCACAATGCACCCGACCTCTATGGCCCCTGCTATGGGTGGTGAGCCCATTGGAGGGGGGACCCACGTTGCCTCTTCGGGCTGTGCCCGGCCGGGCCCCATGGGAACAGGCCCGGCCACCAGGCGCTCGCCATCGTGCCCCACCTCCGGGCCTGGCTCCAGAGGGGGGCCCCGGTGACCCGCGTCCGGGCGAGGGAAATTTGGGTCCATGATGTTTCTTCTTCATAAAGGTCTTCGAGCTGCTCTTTGTCTGATCCCTCACCTAGAACCTGTTTGCCTTGGGAGACCCTACCAGGGGGCTTTATGCCCACGGACAACATAGCTCCTAGGATCATTGGGACACGCAAACTCCTCCACCACGATAAGGTTGCAGCTCAGAGAGGAGGAAATTAAAAAAAAAAAAAAAAAAGTCGAAATTATGAAATAAAAAGTCAAAATTATAAGATAAAAAAGTCAAAATTTAAAGAAAAATGTGTACTTATAAGACAAAAAGTCCAAATTCTGAGACAAAAAGTCAAAATTCGGACATAAAAAGTCTAAATTCGGAGATAAAAAGTCTAAATTATAAGTTAAAAAATTTGAAATTAAAAGAAAAATGTGTACTTAATATACAAAAAGCCAAATTTATGAGACAAAAAGTCAAAAGTCTGAGATAAAAAGTCAAAATCATGAGATAAAAAGTCGAAAATATGAGATATAAAAAGTTGAAATCATGAGATAAAACAATGACAGGAAAAATCGAAAATGTGAGATTAAACAGTGGTAACTATGGAATAAAAATTCATAATTACGAGTAAAAAGTTGAAATTGTGTGATAAAGAATTTATCAACTTAAAAATAGCTGACCGTTTTTTCCCCCTTCTCTGGGATTATTATTACCAGTTTTGATCTTGGACGTCTGGTCACTTATAGCATATAAGAATATTCTATTACTGTTAAGCAAACTATTAACAAGCCAAAACATGTGTCCTTTATCATTGTTACACGTATGACAAAAAAGCGCGTGAAAATCAGTGATATTCAGTGAGGTAAAATGCGCTGACAGTTCATTGCTCCTGCCAAAAGAATTGCACTGAGTGGAGTGGATCACCACTCCAAGATGGCTGCCGCGCGTCTCGTCTCGTCAGCGCTAGTAGGCAGTAGCGCTTCACGCTATAAAGTGAGGGGAAACTGAGTGAATTATGACAGGTTATATGATTATTTATATTAAACTCTTATTCGGGCCACTTTAAAAATGAATATTTCGGCATGTATTTGTAAAAAAAAAGACAATAAATAAAAATAAAATAAAATATAACACCAAATTATATAGGGGGGCTTAAGAATATTTTAGGGGGGTCCTAAATTAGGCCTAATGACGCCCATGGTCACCATTATAAAAAAAGTAATTGTTATGAGATGAAAGGTTGAAACAATGAGATAAAATGTCATGATTGTGAGATATGCCGAAATTGTGAGATAAAAAGTTTATATTTTAAGATAAAAAAGTAGAAATTAAAAGAAAAAAAATCAAAATTTTGAGATAAATAGTTAAAATCCCGAGATAAAAAGTCATAAGATTTTTAAAAAGTCGAAATTAAAAGAAAACATTTTATAATTATGAAATTTAAAAAATCGAAAATTTGAGATTAAAAAGTAACTGTGAGAAAAAACTTCATAATTATGAGTAAAAAGGCTTAATTGTGTGATTTAAAAAAATCTCACACGTGATGGCTAACTAATTTGGTACTTTTAACGTATTTCTAAGACTATATAGAGCAGGGGTCGGGAACCTTTTGGCTGAGAGAGCCTCGAAAACCAAATATTTTAAAATGTATTCCTGTGAGAGCCATATAATATTTTTTAACACTGAATACAACTAAATGCGTGCATTTTTAGAGTATAATAAGTCTCTTATTTTTTTTAATAACATTGTTATTCTGAAGCTAACCAATAATACATAAAATACTTCTTAATGCGACTTCTTGAACTGGTAGGGTAGAAAACGATTGGACGGATTAAAATGCATGAGAATGTTTTATATTTTCAACGTTGTTTTAACACGTAACATGAATTGATTTACGTGGACCCGGACTTAAACAAGTTGAAAAACTTCTTCGGGTGTTACCATTTAGTGGTCAATTGTACGGAATATGTACTGTACTGTGCAATCTACTAATAAAAGCTTCAATCAATCAAAACTGTGATGACCATCGTAATTATTCATTACTTATCGTGTTAAGCAATGTCAGCTAAGATTTATCTGAGAGCCAGATGCAGTCCTCAAAAGAGCCATATCTGGCTCGAGAGCCAGAGGTTCCCTACCCCTGATATAGAGCGTACGGGTATAGAAGCCACACCCCTCCCATGCCATTTATAACTTTTTTATATTCTTACAAAATATATTTATTTCCCTTTTTGACACAAAAAATCATGTACTACATGCAATTAAATATATTTTAAAAATATAATCAAAATCTAAATATTATATTATCATGTATTTTAAACATATTGAGTAAAATTCAAATTTTTTTCATAATATTGCACAAATGTTCCGCATAAAAGTATTATTTTTTTATGTAAAATTATTACTTTTTAATGAAAAATGGTGATATTTGCCATGCAAAATTCTGACTTTTATTATTTATTATTATTTTGTTATTGTTCTTGTAAAATAGTGAAATTTTTTAAGTAAAATGATGACTTTTGTCATAATTTTGCAAAGTAAAATTCCGACCTTTATTACCGTATTTTTCGGACTATAAGTCGCAGTTTTTTTCATAGTTTGGCCAGGGGTTCGACTTATACTCAGGAGCGACTTATGTGTGAAATTATTAACACATTACCGTAAAGTATCAAATGAAATTATTTAGCTCATTCATGTACGAGACTAGACGTATAAGATTTCATGGGATTTAGTGACTAGGAGTGACAGATTGTCTGGTAAAGGTATAGCATGTTCTATATGTTATAGTTATTTGAATGACTCTTACCATAATATGTTATGTTAACATACCAGACACCTTCTCAGTTGGTTATTTATGTATCATATAACGTACACTTATTCAGCCTGTTCTTCACTATTCTTTATTTTAAATTGCCTTTCAAATGTATATTCTTGGTGTTGGGTTTTATCAAATAAATTTCCCCCAAAAATGCAACTCATACTCCAGGGTGACTTATATATGTTTTTTTCCTTCTTTATTATGTATTTGCAGCAGGTGCGACTTATACTCCGGAGCGACTTATACTCCGAAAAATGCGGTATATTGCTTTCTCAAGTAAAATTACAAGTCTTTTCATAAAATTTTCAAAATGTTAAGCTTTTCTTGAAAATTCCAACAGTTACTGAGAAAAAATCCAACTTTATCATAATATTGCACAATTGTTCCTCATAAAAGTATTACTTTTTTATGTAAAATTATTACTTTTTAATGCAAAATGGTGACATTTGTCATGCAAAATTCTGACTTTTATCACAATATTGCCAATTTGTTTTATTGTTCTTTTAAAATAGTGACATTTTTTTGAATAAAATGATGACGTTTGTCATAATTTTGCAAAGTAAAATTCCGACCATTATTACATTGCTTTCTTATAAAATTGTGAATTTTGTCAAGCAAAATTAAGAGTCTTTTCATAAAATTGTCCAAATGTTAAGCTTTTCTTGTAAAATTCCAACTGTTCTTGAGTAAAATTCCAACTTTTATCAAAATATTGCACAAATGTTCCTCATAAAAGTATTACTTTTTTATGTAAAATTATTACTTTTTAATGCAAAATGGTGATATTTGTCATGCAAAATTCTGACTTTTATCAGACTATTGCCAATTTTTTTATTGTTTTTGTAAGATAATGACATTTTTTTGGAGTAAAATGATGTCGTTTGTCATAATTTTGCAAAGTAAAATTCCGACCATTTTTATATTGCTTTCTTATAAAATTGTGACTTTTGTCAAGTAAAATTACAAGTCTTTTCATAAAATTGTCTAAATGTTAAGCTTTTCTTGTAAAATTCCAACAGTTATTATGTAAAATTCCAACTTTTATGATAGTATTGCACAAATGTTCCTCATAAAAGTATTACTTTTTTATGTAACATTATTACTTTTTAATGCAAAATGGTAACATTTGTCACACAAAATTCTGACTTTTATCACAATATTGCCAATTTGTTTTATTGTTCTTGTAAAATAGTGAACGTTTTTTTAATAAAATAATGACGTTTGTCATAATTTAGCAAAGTAAAATTCCAACAATTATTATATTGCTTTCTTATAAAATTGTGACTTGTCTAGTAAAATTACGAGTCTTTTCAAAAGATTGTCAAAATGTTAAGCTTTTCTTGTAAAATTCCAACTGTTATTGAGTGAAATTCCAACTTTTATCATAATATTGCACAAATGTTCCTCATAAAAGTATTACTTTATCAATCAATCAATCAATCAATGTTTACTTATATAGCCCTAAATCACTATTGTCTCAAAGGGCTGCACAAACCACTACGACATCCTCGGTAGGCCCACATAAGGGCAAGGAAAACTCACACCCAGTGGGACATCGGTGACAATGATGACTATGAGAACCTTGGAGAGGAGGAAAGCAATGGATGTCGAGCGGGTCTAACATGATACTGTGAAAGTTCAATCCATAATGGATCCAACACAGTCGCAAGAGTCCAGTCCAAAGCGGATCCAACACAGCAGCGAGAGTCCCGTTCACAGCGGAGCCAGCAGGAAACCATCCCAAGCGGAGGCGGATCAGCAGCGCAGAGATGTCCCCAGCCGATACACAGGCAAGCAGTACATGGCCACCGGATCGGACCGGACCCCCTCCACAAGGGAGAGTGGGACATAGGAGAAAAAGAAAAGAAACGGCAGATCAACTGGTCTAAAAAGGGAGTCTTTTTAAAGGCTAGAGTATACAAATTAGTTTTAAGGTGAGACTTAAATGCTTCTACTGAGGTGGCATCTCGAACTTTTACCGGGAGGGTATTCCAGAGTACTGGAGCCCGAAATGAAAAAGCTCTATAGCCCGCAGACTTTTTTTGGGCTTTGGGAATCACTAATAAGCCGGAGTCCTTTGAACGCAGATTTCTTGCCGGGACATATGGTACAATACAATCGGCAAGATAGGATGGAGCTAGACCGTGTAGTATTTTATACGTAAGTAGTAAAACCTTAAAGTCACATCTTAAGTGCACAGGAAGCCAGTGCAGGTGAGCCAGTACAGGCGTAATGTGATCAAACTTTCTTGTTCTTGTCAAAAGTCTAGCAGCCGCATTTTTTACCAACTGTAATCTTTTAATGCTAGACATGGGGAGACCCGAAAATAATACGTTACAGTAGTCGAGGCGAGACGTAACAAACGCATGGATAATGATCTCAGCGTCTTTAGTGGACAGAATGGAGTGAATTTTAGCGATATTACGGAGATGAAAGAAGGCCGTTTTAGTAACGCTTTTAATGTGTGACTCAAAGGAGAGAGTTGGGTCAAAGATAATACCCAGATTCTTTACCGTGTCGCCTTGTTTAATTGTTTGGTTGTCAAATGTTAGAGTTGTATTATTAAATAGAGTTCGGTGTCTAGCAGGACCGATAATCAGCATTTCCGTTTTTTTGGCGTTGAGTTGCAAAAAGTTAGCAGACATCCATTGTTTAATTTCATTAAGACACGCCTCCAGCTGACTACAATCCGGCGTGTTGGTCAGCTTTAGGGGCATGTAGAGTTGGGTGTCATCAGCATAACAGTGAAAGCTAAAACCGTATTTGCGTATGATGTCACTTAGCGGCAGCATGTAGATGCTGAAGAGTGCAGGGCCAAGGACCGAACCCTGGGGAACTCCACACGTTACCTTAACGTAGTCCGAGGTCACATTGTTATGGGAGACACACTGCATCCTATCAGTAAGATAAGAGTTAAACCAAGACAGGGCTAAGTCTGACATACCAATTCTTGTTTTGATATGTTCCAATAAAATATTATGATCGACAGTATCGAAAGCAGCGCTAAGATCGAGGAGCAGCAACATAGATGACGCATCAGAATCCATCGTTAGCAATAGATCATTAGTCATTTTTGCGAGGGCTGTCTCCGTGGAGTGATTTGCCCTGAAACCGGATTGAAAGGTTTCACATAGATTGTTAGACGCTAAGTGTTCATTTAACTGCTCCGCAACAATTTTTTCGAGGATTTTTGAAATAAAGGGAAGGTGAGACACCGGTCGGTAGTTTACCATGAGGTCAGAATCGAGGTTAGGTCTTTTAAGAAGAGGATGAATAACCGCTTTTTTGAATGCTAGGGGAACAGTGCCCGAGGAAAGTGATAAGTTTATAATATTTAGCACTGATGGACCTAATAATACAAAGTGCTCCTTGATCAGTTTCCCAGGAAGTGGGTCAAGTAAACATGTTTGTTTTATTCCATTCACACGTTGTAACAATTCCTCTAATGTTATTTCCTCAAAACAAGAGAAACTATTTTGGAGGGCAGTATCCGCCGTGTATACAATTGTGTCAGTGTTAATAGAACCCAGTTGTAGCTGGGACGCATTGTCTTTAATCTCCTTTCTAAGGACTTCAATTTTCTTACTAAAGAATTGCATAAAGTCATCAGCTGAGTGGGTGGAGCTACTGGAAGGAGTCCCTTGTTGGGTTAACGATGCTACCGTACTAAACAAAAATTTAGGATCGTTTTTATTACGGTGGATGAGATTTGAGTAATATTTAGCTTTAGCTAAGGTAAGCATGCGTTTATAAGTTATTAAACCATCACTCCATGCTTGATGGTGCACCTCAAGTTTAGTCGTGCGCCATTTGCGTTCCAGCTTTCTACATAATAATTTCTGAGCTCTAGTTTCTTCTGTAAACCAAGGGGTGCGCTTTTTTGGAGCCTTTTTTAACTTTAGCGGTGCTATGTTATCAATGGTTTCGCGCAGGCCGTCGTTAAAGTTGTTAGTGAGGTTATCAATAGAGCCCACATATTTTGGGAATGGTGCCATTACCGAGGGCAGTAGGTCAGCAAGAGTTGTCGTTGTGGCCGTATTAATGTTGCGGCTGCTATAGCAGTTATTATTATTATTAGTTTGACGAACATGCGTCTGAACTTCGAATTTTATAAGGTAATGATCGGACAATACTTTAGTATACGGGAGTATCGTAACTTTGGAAACGGTGATACCCCTGACAAGCACTAGGTCTATCGTATTACCGTTGCGATGCGTGGGTTCATTTATTATTTGTGTGAGACCACAGCTATCAAATATAGTCTGGAGCGCTACGCACGGTGGGTCCGATGGGGTATTCATATGGATATTAAAGTCCCCCATTATGATTATATTATCGGCGTGTGTCACTATATCAGCAACGAACTCTGAGAATTCATTGATAAAGTCCGAATAGGGCCCTGGGGGGCGGTAGATAACAGCCAGGTGTAGAGCCAGCGGTGTGACAGACCTCATAGTAAGAACCTCAAATGATTTATATTTATTATTTATGTTAGGACTAAGGTTAAAGTTTTTGTTGTATATTACTGCGACCCCCCCCCCCCCCCCCCCACCCCTTTTAAGAGGACGGGCAATATGCGCATGTGTAAAGTTGGGAGGACATGCCTCAGTTAGCGCAAAAAAGTCGTTTGGTTTAAGCCAGGTTTCGCTGAGACCGATGACGTTAAGATTGTTGTCTCTGATAATATCATTAACTAACAACGTTTTGGGAGACAATGATCTTATGTTTAAAAAACCTATATTATAGGTAGTGGGCTGTTTTAGGGAATTTTTGATCAAATTATCTGTAGTAGCAATATTAATAATGTTGTGTTTATTATGCCCAGTGCATTTAGTATAATTACGACCATATCTAGGAATTGATACGGCGGGAATTTTCCGATTGTTTGATCGTTGCTTTGATAAACTGCACGCATCATGGTTAGCCACCTTAGTAACGGGAATCTTCCGATTGTTTGTTTGTTGCTTTGATAAACTGCACGCATCATAGTTAGCCACCTCGGTAGAACACATGTCCAACTCTGAAACACTCAAAGCAGAAAAAACTTGTTCTAATTTAACTGACTCCTTACCCAGACCAGTAGTCTCGCATCTTCCATTTAAATCTGGCTTCAGGATGGAGGGAAGTGGTGTTCTGTGGGGATTAGCCTTCTGCTTTGTTTTTAGCCCCGCTCGACATCCGCGTTTCCGATCACACCGCTGGCGTCTGCTCCGTAGACGGCCCCCGCTGCTACTATACTCCCCTGCTTCACAGGCCGCTGGATGTAGCCGCCGAATTATTCCCATGCTAGTTAGCACGTCTAGCAAGCACGCGTCTATCAGTCCAAAACGGCCCGATATGTCCATATCCAGAAGTGTCTGGCGGTCATACGTGATCACGGAGTGACCACGATGTGAGCCAGCCATGAAGTTTGCAGAATTGTCCGGTATTTCTGCCAAATGTTCCATCTTTAGCAAGAGCTCCGCGATGTTGCAGCCCGTCCGGGCGCCGCCATCTTATGTAAAATTATTAATTTTTAATGCAAAATTGCGAAATTTGTAGCACAAAATTCTGACTTGTATCACAATATTGCAAATTTTTTTTATTGTTCTTGTAAAATAGTGATTTTTTTTTAGTAAAATTATGAATTTTGTCATAATTTTACAAAGTAAAATTCCAACCATTATTATATTGCTTTCTTACATTGCTTTCTCAAGTAAAATTACGAGTCATTTCATACAATTGTCAAAATGTTAAGCTTTTCTTGTAAAATTCCAACTGTTAGAGTAAAATTCCAACTTTTATCATAATATTGCATAAATGTTCCTCATAAAAGTATTACTTTTTGATGTAAAATTATTACTTTTTAATGGTGACATTTGTCATGCAAAATTCTGACTTTTATCACAATATTGCCAATTTTTTTTAATGTTCTTGTCCATCCCATCCATCCATCAATCCATCTTCTTCCGCTTATCCAGGACACGGTCGAATGCCTTCTCCAAGTCCACAAAGCACATGTAGACTGGTTGGACAAACTCCCATGCACCCTCAAGAACCCTGCCGCGAGTATAGAGCTGGTCCACAGTTCCACTACCGGGACGAAAACAACACTGTTCCTCTTGAATCCGAGGTTCGACTATCCGGCGTAGCCTCCTCTCCAGTACACCTGAATAAACCTTACCGGGAAGGCTGAGGAGTGTGATCCCACGACATGCAATTGACAAAATGTTAAACTTTTCTTGTAAAATTCTAACTGAGTAATATTCAAATTTTTATCATGATATTGCACAAATGTTCCTCATAAAAGTATTACTTTTTTACGTAAAATTTGTACTTTTTAATGCAAAATGTTGACATTTGTCATGCAAAATTCTGACTTTGAGCACAATATTGCCAATTTTTCTATTGTTCCTGTAAAATAGTGAACATTTTTTGAGTAAAATGATGACTTTTATTACAATTTTGCAAAGTAAAATTCCGACCATTGTTATATTGCTTTCTCAAGTAAAATTATGACTGTTTTCAAAAAAATTGTCAAAATGTTAAGCTTTTCTTGTAAAATTCCAACTTTGATCATAATATTGCACAAATGTTCCTCATAAAAGTATTACTTTTTTATGAAAAATTGTTTTTAGTGCAAAATGGTGACATATGTCACGCAAAATTCTGACTTTTATCACAATATTGACAATTTTTTAATTGTTCTTGTAAAATAGTGAAATTTTTTTTGAGTAAAATGATGAATTTTGTCATAATTTTGCAAAGTTAAATTCCGACCATTACTATATTGCTTTCTAATAAAATTGTAACTCATGTCAAGTAAAATTCTGACCATTATTATATTGCTTTCTCAAGTAAAATTACGACTGTTTTCATAAAATTGTCAAAATGTTAAGCTTTTCATGTAAAATTCCAACTTTTATCATAACATTGCACACATGTTGAGTTTTTCTTGTAAAATTTTGACTAGCGTTGAGTAAAATGACGACTTATCATAATACTGCCAAAATTCTCATTTTTTTCTTGCATAGTCGTGACCTTTTTCTTGTGAAATTCCAACTCATTTTTCAAAAGGAGCTGCAATTAAAAAGATCTATGAGCAACATACAATCAGTGTAAAGCAAAAGCGTACGAGCGTGACCGATACTCACATTTATTATCTTAATGTGGGGCTCCGGCCATTTAAAGTCTTGCCTGCTCTCGTCTCTCGGGGAACATGACAATACAGTATTCAGCTTAATGCTCAATATTCCTGCCATGAGAGTCGTGACTGTCGGGGAAAAAAAGGCAAAGCATGAAAGATTTTGAAGTACCAGGAGAGTGAAATATTGACGCTATAGCTCACTGCTATCAGTGCGCCACTAAAATAGTCAGTCTGTGTTAGCGCTTATAATAACAATATCACTCATATCGGGTTCATTTCCAGGTTATATATCTGATTTATGACACCAAAAGACTTTTGGTTTTAAGTTTGCAAATATATAGATATGATCTAAAGAGTATCAATCTGTGAAAGTCAACTGTCGGCTTTATTATAAGAAAAGTGAAGAGTTTGGGAACAACACCAACTCAGCCACCAAGTGGTAGGCCACGTACACTGGGAGAGGGGTCAGCAGAGTGCAAAGACTTTCTGCACAGTCAGTTGCTACAGAGCTCCAAGCTCCATGTGACCTTCCAATTAGGCCACGTACAGTACGCAGAGAGCTTCATGGAACAGGTTTCCATGGCCGGTTAGCAGAATCTAAGCCTTACATCACCAAGTCCAATGCAAAGCGTAGGATGCAGTGGTGTAAAGCACGTCGCCACTGGACTCTAGAGCAGTGGAGACGCCTTCTCTGGAGTGATGAATCACACTTTTCCATCTGGCAATCTGATGGACCAGTCTGGGTTTGGAGGTTGCCAGGAGAACGCTACAATTCGGACTGCACTGAGTAATTATAGTGTGGGGTTGTTTTTCCGAAGTTGGGCTTGGCCCCATAGTTCCAGTGAAAGGAACTTTGAATGCTCCAGGATACCAAAACATTTTGGACTATCCCATGCTCCCATATAACATACATCCATAAACGTGGATGCATATGCAAAAGTGCAATATATTTATCTGTGCTGTAATCCATCTATTTTTATCTGCACCTTATTGCTTTTATATCCTGCACTACCATGAGCTAATGCAACAAAATTTTGTTTTTATCTGTACTGTGAAGTTCAAATTTGAATGACAATAAAAAGGAAGTCTAAGTCTTGTGGGAACAGTTTAGAGCGGGCTCCTTCCTCTTCCAACATGACTGTTCACCAGTGCACAAAGCAAGGTCCATAAAGACATGGATGACAGAGTCTGGTGTGGATTAACTTGACTGGCCTGCACAGAGTCCTGACCTGAACCCGATAGAGCACCTTTGGGATGAATTAGAACAGAGACTGAGAGCCTTTTCATAAAATTCGCAAAATGTTAAGCTTTTATTGTAAAATTCCAACTGTTATTGAGTAAAATTACAACTTTTATCATACTATTTCACAATTGTTCCTCATAGAAGTATTACTTTTTTATGTAAAATTATTACTTTTTAATGCAAAATGGTGACATTTGTCATGCAAAATTCAGACTTTTATCACGGTATTGCCAATTTTTTATTGTTCTTGTAAAATAGTGAAAATTTTTTGAATAAAATGATGACTTCTGTCATCATTTCACAACGTAAAATTCCGACCATTATTACATTGCTTTCTCAAATAAAATTAGGACTGCTTTCATAAAATTGTCAAAATGTTATGCTTTTCTTGTAAAATTCCAACTTTTATCATAATATTGCACACATGTTCCTCATAAAAGTATTACTTTTTAATGCAAAATGTTTTTTTTTTTGATTGATTGATTGAAACTTTTATTAGTAAATTGCACAGTTCAGTACATATTCCATACAATTGACCACTAAATGGTAACATCCAAATAAGTTCTTCAACTTGTTTAAGTCGGGCTCCACGTTAATCAATTCATGGTGACATTTGTCATGCCAAATTCTGACTTATCACAATATTGCCAATTTTTGGCCTTTCCTCTTCCAACATGACTGTGCACCGGTGCACAAAGCAAGGTCCATAAAGACATGGATGACAGAGTCAGGTGTGGATGAACTTGACTGGCCTGCACAGAGTCCTGACCTGAACCCGTTAGGCCTTCTCGACCAACATCAGTGTGTGACCTCACCAATGTGATTTTGGAAGAATGGTAGACAATACCTATAAACACACCTTGTGGACAGCTTTCCCCGAAGAGTTGAAGCTGTAATAGCTGCAAAATAGCTCCATCATGGGTTAGGAATGGGATGGCACTTCAAGTTCATATGTGAGTCAAGGCAGTATAGTTTCCTCTTGGAAGAGAAGGATTTTGTTGTATTGGGAAATGAGCGGTCTAAATCGGCGTAATCCCATCTGAATGCTGACCTCATCTGGCGTCACCTTGCCAAGTGTACTGAGGCAGAACCTGATTCCAGCTCATGGTTGGATGCATCCGGAAGAGTGCAGCATGTGACCCAACAACAGTCATGATGCCCTCGCACTCACTTAGCGGGATAAACAGACACTAAAACGCCTAATGAGGATTCATCTTGCCCGTCGATCCGCTTTGAGCTGGTCACGTGAGGAGCCGGCAAGCTTCTGAGAAGTCCATTGATCACCGGCCGGGCCTCTGCGTCTTTCTGCTCGCGTCCAGAAGGAAACACAGCGAGAAGGCCGGGATGAATAATTAACGTCTAAATGCGAAAACAAGTGCTCTCTATGGAAAACTACTCTGTGTTTCCTAATTTCACCAGCTTTTACTTGGTCCGGAGCTGAAAACACAACGTAACGCAAAAAAAATCCATCCTGACGATGAGTTATGACTGCCGTCTTTGCAAATATTCATGAAAGGAGGATGACACGGGATAGAACTAGGCCCCCGCGGTTCCGGTACTCATCAAGGACCACAGCAGCCACGTAGACCAGAGTGGTCCGGAGTGACATGAGGACATTCAGACCGAGATAATATGACAACAGGACATCTGCTGATTGGGTGACAAACTGGAAGTTGCTGACAGTCTTCAAAGTACCCCAAAGCTGCCACTAACGACTGGAGGATGCGGGCAGAACTGTGGACTCTCTTGTGATTTCGATAACATCGAACTGTCTGCCCCGCAGGATTTTTGAGGACCAGTCACAGACAATTTAGAGTGAAACGCAACATTCTAACTTGGATTGATTCCCTGGCTTGGAGACACTCCCGAAGGACAGTGCGGCAAAGACACAACAAACTCCCTTCTTGTCTCTCATGGACACACTCCTGTTGTTGTTGACTTTGGACTAGCGACTGCACAAGATCAAGGCCGTGGAACAGAGACACACCGCAGGCTTACACAGAAACATGCATCCAAAAAGATATACGCCACACATACACACCCCACCCCCTCCCAATCAAACGCCCTCGACGCAAATCCCATAGGGGTGATGAAAGCTGCGGCCTACCACCATGACCCTGCACTCCCTTCCCTCTGTTGCTAGATATCTGGAGATGTACGTTGTAATATGTATATTCGCTTTGCTATGGAGGTTTTTTCCCAGTCTAGATTGTACTTTTTTACTCATCCTTCCCCAGCGTTTTACTTTTTCCCCATTTTTACAGGGCGCCTTGTGGTGACACATCAGCGTTCCTGTTCTGTAACCCTGTCCACTGTTTGTCCAATCTTGAACGTGTTTGTGCTGAAAACAAAGTTTCCTTGTACTTGTGCAATGACAGTAAAGACCTATCAATTTATCTATCTATCTATCTATCTATCTATCTATCTATCTATATAGGCCGAGGGGAAGATGCATCGTATAGATTCTGGACTCCAAAAAGGAAGAGTATGACGTTTCTCATACTGCACTCCAATGAGCAAAAAACATTTTATTTAAAAATGTTTCTTCTTTCAGAAGACCGATCAACAATAACTCATTAGGTCACCTCACAGAGTAACTCTTAAAACTTTACTTTTTAGTACATCAATTCAAAAAGTGTATTTTCTAGTTAAAATTATTTTAATACACTGCATTTTTTTTCCAAAGGAATGAAATATTGTACAGTCCAGTGTTTTTCAACCACTGTGCCACTAGTGTCCCGTGAGATACAGTTGGGTGTGCCGTGGGAAATTATGTAATTTCACCTATTTGGGTTAAAAATATTTTTTGCAAACCAGTAATTCTAGTCTGCAAATGATGTGTTGTTGTTGTCAAATGTCGGTGCTGTCTAGAGCTCGGCAGAGTAAGCGTGTAATTGTAGTTAAAAAACGTATTCGGGTGTTACCATTTAGTGGTCAATTGTACGGAATATGTACTGTACTGTGCAATCTACTAAGAAAATGTTCAATCAATCAATAACTCTTCCATATCAGTAGGTGGCAGCCGGAAGCTAATTGCTTTGTAGATGTCGGAAACACCGGGAGGCAGGGTGCAGGTAAAAAGGTATCTAATGCTTAAACCAAAAATAAACAAAAGGTGAGTGCCCCAAAGAAAAGGCATTGAAGCTTGAGGAACGCTATGCAGGGCAAAACTAAAACTGAACTGGCGACAAAGTAAACAAAAACAGAATGCTGGACGAGAGCAAAGACTTACTGTGTAGCAAAGACAATGTACATCCGAACATGACATGACAATTAATGTCTGCACAAAGAAGGAGAAAAACAACTGAAATATTCTTGATTGCTAAAACAAAGTAGATGCGGGGAATAGCGCTCAAAGGAAGACATTAAAAACTGCTACAGGAAAATACCAAAATAGGAGCGCAAGACAAGAAGTAAAACACTACACAGGAAAACAGCAATAAACTCCAATAAGTCAGGGTGTGATGTGACAGGTGGTGACAGTACACCTACTTTGAGACAAGAGCTATACTGATGCATGCGTGGTTTTGCTTTAAAGTCATATCCAACAATTGTGACGACGACTTTTTACTGTCAACTGAGTTTTGTTTTTTAGTGATTTCTGCTGGTGGTGTGCCTCCGCATTTTTTCAAAACAAAAAATGTGCCTTGGCTCAAAAAAGGTTGAAAAACACTGCTATAATCGTAGTTAAGGTTGTCTTTGTAGCAAAATATATTTTGCTACTTTTCAAATTAAAGGGGACCACAAAAAATGTCATTATTGGCTTTATTTGAACAAAAAAATGTTAGTGTACATGAAAAATATGTTTATTATTGCAATTTAGTCCTTAAATAAAATAGTGAACATTCAAGACAACTTGTCTTTTAGTAGTAAGTAAACAAACAAAGGCTCCTAATTAGTCTGCTGACGTATGCAGTAACATATTGTGTCATTTATACACCTAATATTTTGTCTAAATTATAAAGGACAGACTGTAAAAATGTATTATTAATCTACTTGTTCCTTTACTGTTAGTACCTGCTTATTTTCTGTTTCAACATGGTGAGATGGCAAAATTATTCTCTGCATTCGATCCATCACCCTTGATCACCCCCTGGGAGGTGAGGGGAGCAGTGAGCAACAGCAGTGGCCGCACCCGGGAATAATTTTTGGTGATTTAACCCCCAATTCCAACCCTTGATGCTAAGTGCCAAGCAGGGAGGTAATGGGTCCCATTTTTATAGTGTTTGGTATGACCCGGCCGGAGTTTGAACTCACAACCTACCCATCTCAGGGCGGACACTCTAACCATGCAGTGACATATTGTGTCATGTATCACTCTATTATTTTGTCTACATAATATAGGACAAACTGTAAAAATTTATTATTAACCTACTTGTTCATTTACTGTTAATATCTGCTTACTTTCTGTTCGAAGATGTTCTATCTACACTTCTGTTAATTTGTAATAATCACTTATTCTTCTCTTCTTTGATACTTTACATTAGTTTTGGATGATACCACAGATTTGGGTATCGATCCGATACCAAGTAGTTACAGGATCATACATTGGTCATATTCCAAGTCCACATGTGTCCAGGGACGTATTTCCTGACTTTATGATTATATTTTGTGACAATAAAAAATATCGATGTAGTCATGGTATCTAATAAATACGCTCTTGTACTTGGTATCATTACAGTGGATGTCAGTTGTAGATCCACTCATCGCATTTGTTTACATTCAGAAGCGCTATATTTTGTTAGCGGTGATGCCGGTGAGCTATTGTATCTTCCTACGGTGTGTAGTGAAGCATGTTTAGCTATTCTTCGTCTTGCAGTGATAAGGCTACTTGTAAGAAACATACTTTATTTGTCGCCATGAACGTTAGCCACTATCTAGCTAGCCATGTCTTTAAGCACCTCTTTCTGAGGGTGTTTCAGTGTTATAACTTCACCTTTATCATTACATTTTAAGCCAAAATGCATCCCTTCTCCCTTTTCTGTCTACACATTGTGTCTGCTTGTAACTACTCTGTGTGTGCGCGCTGCCGAACATGCTCCTCTGCTCGTAAAACGCGCCGTCATGCCTGTAAAAAATAAATAAATCGGGAACCGGTACTTTTCAAACAGAGTATAGTACCGTATTTTATTCATTAGTACCGCGATACTATACTAGAACCAGTATACCGTACAAGCCTATTCCTAATTGAAAGTAAGTTTTTTTTTGCTGTATATTACTTCAGTAAATTGCCCACCAATATACTAATTGGCTTTATTTTTATTTAGAAAAAAATTCAACATTTAAATACCAGTGTAATATAACTATATTTAACTGTATTTAATAGGGTTTTTTTAATTAATCGCGATACTTGTGCGTAACGATTCTTAATCGATTCATTTAATCATGATTTTTTACAGTTGAAAAGTGGGATTAATCACTTGACAGTCCTATATTTTTTTACATTAATACAAAGCCTCGTATATAAGCTCCGTGTTACGTGCATCTTAATCACAGTGCTAGCGGCAAAGAGTCGGTGTAGTTCCGTGGTTACGTTACAGCTGCTGTAAATAATGTGTACATACTGTATGAGGACCATAAGACTACATGTGCAGTATGAGAAACCACAAGTTGCCTGTTTAGGTTCATGCGATGGAAGACCGCCACGCGGTTGTAGCTAATGGATGACTCCTTTCCTGCACCATCCCACTGCCTTGGTGAGACAAACGGGTGCAGAGGTCAGGGGTAAAAGGAGGTGAAAATGTCTAGTTGGACCCCTTCAGCACAGCGGGGGGCATAGGGACGAGTAGGGATGAAGGTCAACCAACGTCAAAGGGGAATTGTCAGATAAATAACCCTAACCCACAGCCAACCCTCTAACACTAACCATAACCCATGGGGGAAATGACGGATAAATAACCCTAACCCAAACGTAACTTTCTAACCCTAACCATAACCCGAGGGGGAAATGACGAATAAATAACCCTAAACCCAACCCAAACCTAACCTTCTAACCATAACCCATGGGGGGAATGACGGATAAATAACCCTAACCCAAACGTAACTTTCTAACCCTAACCATAACCCGAAGGGGAAATGACGGATAAATAACCCTAAACCTAACCCAAACCTAACCTTCTAACCCTAACCCAAGGGGGAAATGTCGGATAAATAACCCTAACCCTAACCAAACCTAACCTTATAACCCTAACCCAAGGGGGAAATGACGGATAAATAACCCAAACCTAAACCTTACCCTCTAACCCTATCCCAAACCCAAGGAGGAAATGACGGATAAATAACCTTAACTTAAACCTAGCCCCCTAACTCTAACCTTTACCCAAATGAAAAATGACAGATAAATAACCCTAACCCCAACCCAAACCTAACCTTCTAACCCTAACCCAAGGAGGAAATGACGGATAAATAACCTTAACTTAAACCTAGCCCCCTAACTCTAACCTTTACCCAAATGAAAAATGACAGATAAATAACCCTAACCCCAACCCAAACCTAACCTTCTAACCCTAACCCAAGGGGGAAATGATGGATAAATAACCGTAACCCAACCCCAACCCTAATCCAAAGAGGAAATGACAGATAAATAATCCTACCTTCTAACCCTAACCCAAGGGGGAAATTACAGGAAAAATAACCCTAACCCCAACCCCAACCCTAACTCAAAGGTCTAATGACAGATAAATAACCCTAACCCTAACCTAACGCTCTAAACCCTAAACGTAGGGGGAAATGACGGAAACTCTAACCCAAACCTAACCCACTAACCCTAAACTTAACTCAAAGGGAAAATGACGGATAAATAACCCTAACCCAAACCTAACCCTCTAACCCTAATCCAAGGGTGAAATGACGGATGAATAACCCTAACCCAAAACCTAACCCTCTAACCCAAACCTATTTTTAAAGCTGTGAGAGGAAGGAATAGTGGATGAAAGTATTAGGCAGATAGAGCTGTTAAATGTGGGATCAGAAGACTCCTAGGAAGAATGAAATACCGTAATATATATAAGTAATGTATATAATTCTTACACTTTGAACCCTGCGGCTTATAAAATGTCGTAGCTAATTAATATATTTTTATTTGCAGACGGCGATAAAGCTTATAGTGTTTTTGTTTTTTTATATACAAGTAAATACACTGCTTAATGGTGTTATGATTTGTGCTATGGCGCCATCTTTTGGACGAGTTCGCTCACTGCAAGCGCTGCGGTGCACTTCTGCTTAGACTGAGCTTTCAACCGGAAGTACAAGTGCCGTTCCGTCTTTGAGACGTCCATAGCGTTCCTACTGGTATGGGTTCTTCATCACTCCAAGCAACGTTTGTACATTTTCCAATCAACCTAAAACAATTCTTACTTACTAAACCGCCCCATGTTGGATGTCTGTAGGAGTAGCTACTATGCTAACAGGTTTACGAGTGTCCGTGTTAGATACCTTACCTTAGCTTCTGTTTTGTTTGATTAGCCGTCTTACTGCTGTGTTACAGACACTGTTTATTGACGGATTAAGGTATGTAAATAAACATTTCACAAGGTACATCAAGTCCGGTGCGGCTAATATATGGAATACCTTTTTTTTTTACCCCTAAAATTAAGTGGGTGCAGCTTATATACCGGTGCGCTCTGTAGTCCGGAAACAGGATAGGCCATGTTGTCAAGTTAGAACCTATCACCTTGACATCCAAGCAGAAATTAGTAAACAGAACCGTTCCATCTTAGTCTGTGCATCCTGGACAATAAGAGACGTGTGAGTAGCAACTATCAGACAGCAGACACGCTTTAGGGTGAAAAGCCTGGTGACGAACCTCCAAATCTATTAATTATTCAATTGGGCGTCAGATTAAAGCCCTAAATCCTTTCCACATCATAACTGCTCATCGGATCAAGGTCTTATGGACAATTCTTCTACCACTTTGCTGAAGGCCTTTCTTAGTCTATCGTTTCTTCAGTTTTGAACCCCGCAAGTCCACAAATCCCTACGGATCAAGGATTAATGCTGTGTTCCATTTGAACCGGGAAGTCGGAATTTCCACATTCCTAATCGAAAGTGTAAACTGGAACGTAGGATTTCCTACTGGGAAAGTCGGCGCATTCTCACCAACCTGAAGTTGGTCCCAAAGATGGCTGCTCTGAACGTAAACAATAATACAGACTTATAGAATATCCATTATTGGCACTTGTGATTAGTTTTTGTATTGTTGTACGTTTATTTACTATACTATATTTTGATTTTCCTGAAGGAACTCTCCTAAAGGAATCAATAAAGTACTATCTCTCTATCTATATACTAGACTATAAGCCGCTACTTTTTTCCTACACTTTGAACCCTGCGGCTTATAAGACGGCAGGGCTAATTTATGGATTTTTCTTTTCTGGTGGCCTTAATAAAAAGGAAAATTAACAAAAAATGAGACAAAGAAGGAGTGGCATAAAACACGTCTTTCCGTGGCAGCATCGGGAAAAGTTATACAAGTAAACAAACTGTTGCGTCACAGTCTACACGACTATGGTGAGTTCAAGCACCGCTAAAATGAGTCCAACATTCACACATATATAAGGTTCTACACCAAAAGGTCATCTATTTATATTTTTCTGCCGCAAAGATTTGGCGCGCTCCACAGTCCACAGTTGTTATCCGATCAGAACGGTTCCGAGTATCAAAACCGGGAATCTCGAGCTCTCAAAAAACATTTAAGAAAAATACCACAGATTAACCAGAATTCCTGGTTTTACGAGTAATTTTTCCCATTGAAAATGAATGGGCCATTTTTCGAAGTTGCACAATTCCCACATTTGTCACCCGATTCAAACCCTTCCACCATTCACACACTCCACTCAGACTACTATTTTTCAAGTTAAAAAAAAATTACAGGAATTTGCAGAATTCCCGGAAAGCCCTATTTTCACAGTCCACATTTTTTAACCATCCCACTTTAAAAACATTCCTCTTATGCGGGACAACAAAAGTTGTTGCTGTTTTCATAAAAATTCAGGGTTTTCTTGAAACTCCGAAATACCGATTAAAATTCAGTGTTACTACATCAACATTTTTCAACCGTTTTGAAAAATTCCAACACCAACCCATTCATATCATCTAGGACAATTGTGGTATTACTTATATTTTCCCAAAAAAACTAGATTTTCCAAAAATTCGCAAATTTCTAGGAAATTCCCTTTGAAAAGAACAGACATATTCATGGTTATCTGATGACCTACATTCTCAATATTTTTGCGCCATTTTTCACCTCGATTCAACCATCAACCCACAAGTCTCAAGGACCGAAGTTGGATTTCCTACTCGGAAAGTCGGAGCATTCTCACCTACCTGAAGTTGGTTCCAAAGATGGCTGGTCTAAATGTAAACAATAATACAGACTTACAGAATATCCGTTATTGACACTAGTGATTAGTTTTTGTATTGTTGTACGTTTCTATACTATAAATTTCCAGAGGGAACTCTCCTGGAGGAATCAATAAAATATTATCAATCAATCAATCAATGTTTACTTATATAGCCCTAAATCACTAGTGTCTCAAAGGGCTGGACAAACCACTACGACATCCTCGGTAGGTCCACATAAGGGCAAGGAAAACTCACACCCAGTGGGACGTCGGTGACAATGATGACTATGAGAACCTTGGAGAGGAGGAAAGCAATGGATGTCGAGCGGGTCTAACATGATACTGTGAAAGTTCAATCCATAATGGATCCAACACAGTCGCGAGAGTCCCGTTCACAGCGGAGCCAGCAGGAAAACATCCCAAGCGGAGGCGGATCAGCAGCGCAGAGATGTCCCCAGCCGATACACAGGCGAGCAGTACATGGCCACCGGATCGGACCGGACCCCCTCCACAAGGGAGAGTGGGACATAGGAGAAAAAGAAAAGAAACGGCAGATCAACTGGTCTAAAAAGGGAGTCTGTTTAAAGGCTAGAGTATACAAATGAGTTTTAAGGTGAGACTTAAATGCTTCTACTGAGGTGGCATCTCGAACTTTTACAGGGAGGGCATTCCAGAGTACTGGAGCCCGAAATGAAAAAGCTCTATAGCCCACAGACTTTTTTTGGGCTTTGGGAATCACTAATAAACCGGAGTCCTTTGAACGCAGATTTCTTGCCGGGACATATGGTACAATACAATCGGCAACATAGGATGGAGCTAGACCGTGTAGTATTTTATACGTAAGTAGTAAAACCTTAAAGTCACATCTTAAGTGCACAGGAAGCCAGTGCAGGTGAGCCAGTACAGGCGTAATGTGATCAAACTTTCTTGTTCTTGTCAAAAGTCTAGCAGCCGCATTTTGTACCAACTGTAATCTTTTAATGCTAGACATGGGGAACCCTGAAAATAATACGTTACAGTAATCGAGACGAGACGTAACAAACGCATGGATAATGATCTCAGCGTCTTTAGTGGACAGAATGGAGCGAATTTTAGCGATATTACGGAGATGAAAGAAGGCCGTTTTAGTAACGCTTTTAATGTGTGACTCAAAGGAGAGAGTTGGGTCGAAGATAATACCCAGATTCTTTACCGAGTCGCCTTGTTTAATTGTTTGGTTGTCAAATGTTAGAGTTGTATTATTAAATAGAGGTCGGTGTCTGGCAGGACCGATAATCAGCATTTCCGTTTTTTTGGCGTTGAGTTGCAAAAAGTTAGCAGACATCCATTGTTTAATTTCATTAAGACACGCCTCCAGCTGACTACAATCCGGCGTGTTGGTCAGCTTTAGGGGCATGTAGAGTTGGGTGTCATCAGCATAACAGTGAAAGCTAACACCGTATTTGCGTATGATGTCACCTAGCGGCAGCATGTAGATGCTGAAGAGTGCAGGGCCAAGGACCGAACCCTGGGGAACTCCACACGTTACCTTAACGTAGTCAGAGGTCACATTGTTATGGGAGACGCACTGTTTCCAATCAGTAAGATAAGAGTTAAACCAAGACAGGGCTAAGTCTGACATACCAATTTGTGTTTTGATACGTTCTAATAAAATATTATGATCGACGGTATCGAAAGCAGCGCTAAGATCGAGGAGCAGCAACATAGATGACGAATCAGAATCCATCGTTAGCAATAGATCATTAGTCATTTTTCCGAGGGCTGTCTCCGTGGAGTGATTTGCCCTGAAACCGGATTGAAAGGTTTGACATAGATTGTTAGACGCTAAGTGTTCATTTAACTGCTCCGCAACAATTTTTTCGAGGATTTTTTAAATAAAGGGAAGGTGAGACACCGGTCGGTAGTTTACCATGAGGTCAGGATCGAGGTTAGGTCTTTTAAGAAGACGATGAATAACCGCTTTTTTGAATGCTAGGGGAACAGTGCTCGAGGAAAGTGATAAGTTTATAATATTTAGCACTGATGGACCTAATAATACAAAGAGCTCCTTGATCAGTTTCCCAGGAAGTGGGTCAAGTAAACATGTTGTTTGTTTTATTCCATTTACACGTTGTAACAATTCCTCTGATGTTATTTCCTCAAAACAAGATAAACTATTTTGGAGGGCAGTATCCGCCGTATATACAATCGTGTCAGTGTTAATAGAACCCAGTTGTAGCTGGGACGCATTGTCTTTAATGTCCTTTCTAATGACTTCAATTTTCTTACTAAAGAATTGCATAAAGTCATCAGCTGAGTGGGTGGAGCTACTGGAAGGAGTCCCTGGTTGGGTTAGCGATGCTACCGTACTAAACAAAAATTTAGGATCGTTTTTATTACGGTGGATGAGATTTGAGTAATATTTAGCTTTAGCTAAGGTAAGCATGCGTTTATAAGTTATTAAACCATCACTCCATGCTTGATGGTGCACCTCAAGTTTAGTCGTGAGCCATTTGCGTTCCAGCTTTCTACATAATAATTTCTGAGCTCTAGTTTCTTCTGTAAACCACGGGGTACGCTTTTTTGGAACCTTTTTTTAACTTTAGCGGTGCTATGTTATCAATGGTTTCGTGCAGGGCGTCGTTAAAGTTGTTAGTGAGGTTATCAATAGAGCCCACATACTTTGGGAATGGTGCCATTACCGAGGGCAGTAGGTCAGCAAGAGTTGTCGTTGGGGCCGTATTAATGTTGCGGCTGCTAAAGCAGTTATTATTATTATTAGCTTGCCGGAGATGCGTCTGAACCTCAAATTTTATAAGGTAATGATCGGACAATACTTTAGTATACGGGAGTATCGTAACTTTGGAAACGGTGATACCGCTGACAAGCACTAGGTCTATCGTATTACCGTTGCGATGCGTGGGTTCATTTATTATTTGTGTGAGACCACAGCTATCAATTATAGTCTGGAGCGCTACGCACGGTGGGTCCGATGGGGTATTCATATGGATATTAAAGTCCCCCATTATGATTATATTATCAGCGTGTGTCACTAGATCAGCAACGAACTCTGAGAATTCATTGATAAAGTCCGAATAGGGCCCTGGGGGGCGGTAGATAACAGCCAGGTGTAGAGGCAGTGGTGTGACAGAACTCATAGTAAGCACCTCAAACGATTTATATTTATTATTTATGTTAGGACTAAGGTTAAAGTTTTCGTTGTATATTAGTGCGACCCCCCCCCACCCCTTTTAAGAGGACGGGCAATATGCGCATGTGTAAAGTTAGGAGGACATGCCTCATTTAGCGCAAAAAAGTTGTTTGGTTTAAGCCAGGTTTCGCTGAGACCGATGACGTTAAGATTGTTGTCTCTGATGATATCATTAACTAACAAAGTTTTGGGAGACAATGATCTTATGTTTAAAAAACCTATATTATAGGTAGTGGGCTGTTTTAGGGAATTTTTGATCAAATTATCCATAGTAGCAATATTAATAATGTTGTGTTTATTATGCCCAGTGCATTTAGTATAATTACGACCATATCTAGGAATTAATACGACGGGAATTTTCCGATTGTTTGTTTGTTGCTTTGATAAACTGCACACATCATAGTTAGCCACCTCAGTAGAACACATGTCCAACTCTGAAACAATCAAAGCAGAAAAAACGTGTTCTAATTTAACTGACTCCTTACCCAGACCAGCAGTCTCGCATCTTCCATTTAAATCCGGCTTCAGGATGGAGGGAAGTGGTGTTATGTTGGGATTAGCCTTCTGCTTTGTTTTTAGCCACGCTCGGCATCCGCGTTTCCGATCACACCGCTGGCGTCTGCTCCGTAGACGGCCCCCGCTGCTACTATACTCCCCTGCTTCACAGGCCGCTGGATGTAGCCGGCGAAGTATTCCCGTGCTAGTTAGCAAGTCTAGCAAGCACGCGTCTATCAGTCCAAAACGGCCCGATATGTCCACATCCAGAAGTGTCTGGCGGTCGTACGTGATCACGGAGTGACCACGATGTGAGCCAGCCATAAAGTTTGTAGAATTGTCCGGTATTTCTGCCAAATGTTCCATCTTTAGCAGGAGCTCCTCGATATCGCAGCCCTTCCGGGCGCCACCATCTTGGATTCATCTTTATCTATGTATCCATGTACTAGACTATAAGCCGCTACTTTTTTCCTACACTTTGAACCCTACAGCTTATAATACGGCGGGGGTAGTTTATGGATTTTTCTTTGCTGGTGGCCTTAAGAGAAATTAAAATAAAAAAACACGGAGATGTTGTTTTATTGTTTGTGTTCAATCGAAATGCCGCTCAGTCTTCTAGACTTCTGTTTTGTCTGATCCAACCGTTTTACTGCCGTGTTACAGACACCCTTTGTATACAATTAAGGTTAATTACAGAATGTTTCTGTGTAAATAAAATTTCACAACGTATATATTCACAGTATATGGGAAAATATTTGTTTCTTCTAAAATTTAGTCAGGCGCTAGCAATAGTGTCTTTGTCTTCTTCATCCACCGTGTTTGAAAGTTGTAGAAAGAGGGATAAGTAATAGCTTTTGTGGATGTGGCCGCCTTGATTTTTTTAACTTCCCAACTGGAACGTTTACAACTCGATTGTGATGTCATTCCCAGGTAAATGGAACGCAACATAAGTCCAGGAGCGCTATAGCCAGAGTTGAGATCCATGGGCTATCACCTTAATGTCCAGCACAGCTCTTAAGGCGTACAACATACTGTTATGCGTCCGTTGTAAAGGGGTTATAAAAGCATGTTTGGATGTGTTAAATGTAGAAATACCTGATCAACCTTCGCTCCAACATCAATGACAACAAAACACACACACCCTCCAACATTTGTAAAAAGTATTTCCAGACAAGTGGAAGCTAACACTAATTCTCACACACACTCAGCTTAGGACAATCACGCTGTTGTTATTTACAAACCCTGTTTCCATATGAGTTGGGAAATTGTGTTAGATGTAAATATAAATGGAATACAATGATTTGCAAATCCTTTTCAACCCATATTCAGTTGAATATGCTACAAAGACAACATATTTGATGTTCAAACTCCTAAACGTAATTTTTTTTTGCAAAAAATAATTAACTTACAATTTTATGGCTGCAACACGTGCCAAAGTAGTTGGGAAAGGGCATGTTCACCACTGTGTTACATCACCTTTTCTTTTAACAACACTCAATAAACTTTTGGGAACTGAGGAAACTAATTGTTGAAGCTTTGAAAGTGGAATTCTTTCCCATTCTTGTTTTATGTAGAGCTTCAGTCGTTCAACAGTCCGGGGTCTCCACTGTCGTATTTTACACTTCATAATGCGCCACACATTTTTGAGATATATATATACACACACACACATACATACATACATACATACATACATACATACATACATATATATATATACATACATACATATATATATATATATATATATATATATATATATATATATATACATATATATATATATATATATATATATATATATACATATATATATATATATGTACATATATATATATATATATATATATATATATGTACATATATATATATATATATATACATATATATATATATATATACATATATATACATATATATATATATATATATATATATATATATATATATATATATATATATATATATGTACATATATATATATATATATATATATATATATAAATATATACATATATATACATATATATATATATATATACATATATATATATATATATGTACATATATATATATATACATATATATATATATATATATGTACATATATATATATATACATACATATATATATATATATACATATATATATATATATATATATATACATATATATATATATATATATGTACATATATATATATATATATATATGTACATATATATATGTACATATATATATATATATATATATATATATATATATATATATATATATATATATATATATATATATATATATATATATATATATATATGATATCACGTCATCGATTGGAAAATGCATTTTTAGACAATGTGATTTAACAAGCAGTAGAAAATGGATTAGAATGGACAGATTAAAAAATAAATTCATTAATTAATTAACTTGGGAATTCCCTCGGGCCAGATCTCGAACGCTGGCCGTAGTTTGGGGACCCCTGCTTAAAAATGTTCAAAATAAGCAATACATTTTTATTTATTTTTTTACTTTTAACACTTAAATATTTAGCTTAATTTCAGATCTATCCGTCAACCATAAGTTTTTTGATTTTTTCCAAATGTTTTTTTTGTCCTTTTTGTCGAAGAAAAACGTGCTTCTTATTTGACAAACATAAAATATTCAATATTTTCACCAACAAATATGTCAAAGTGGAATATTTGATGTTAAGTAATTGGAACCTTAAATATGACAATAATTCATAACATTGATTTTGATTCATTATTATTTTTTGAGCAATGAGCGTTTTATAGAAAAAAACACTGCCTGTGTTATTAGAGTCAACATTGCCACTGGTAATTAAAGCCGCAAGAGTTTTATGTATGGTAAATTATTATCAAAATACAATAGAATAGAAGTAAAATCCCAAAACTTTAGGCTTCGTTTACACTGCAGGCCAAAGTGGCAAAACTCAGATATTTTCAAAACAGGTTTTCCAGCCGACTGTTTATACTGCAGCGAAAATGTAATTTTTTTATCGCCCAAAGATGACGAAAAATACGGGTCGCACTTCGTTTAGACTGAAGTCACATTTGAAAAGATCAAATTCCAATTGGATTCAGAAAAATCCGATCTGTGTCACTTGAGAGCAAAAATTTCCCATTTGGTGTGCGGTGTAAAGGTGGCCTTAGAGTAGTCTGTGTGCAGCTTCTTTTTCAGTATGGATCTGCTATACAGTAAAAATGACTCAACACATAACAATTAGTGTAAATAGCTGGTGAAATAAGTGAGTAAATTTGATTTACTTTAAAAAGTACGTAATTGCTATTGCCATTTATTCCGATCTCTTCAGGTTAATTTTTAGTGCCCCGGCTGACGAGTGGCTAGCAGCTATTAAAATGTTGCCCCACCAAGCTAATAATAATCACTTCCATTACAGCAAATAAACCGCTTTTCTTAGTATCCTATAGGTCTGCACGATTAATCCAAAGTGAATCGACATCGAGGTTTGAATTAGTGCGGTAAATAACTGCAAGAGGTTGGGGTTTTCTTTCCGCCGTCACCGGCATTTGAGTGACGGCCATGTTCGCCACTCGCCACTGAGATGTGCCCCAAAATAACACAAATTAGGAGGAAACACATGATAATAAAAGCAAAGTCGCGGTGTGGACATATTTCAGCCAATGAACACAGACAAAGTACATTTTTGCAAAAGGTTGAAAGGGCAATATTAGATTAAAGACACAAAAATCAAATTTGACTGGAGCTGCAAAAATATCTAAGCCTTATATAAGTGTTATAATGAAGGCAACACATGATGTAAGTGTCTATATTAGCCTACTATCAAAATAACTTTAAAAGTCTTATATATTTGTTATAACGAAGACAACAAATGATGTAAGTATCTATATTGCTATATTAGCCGACTATCAAAATTACTTTAAAAGCCTTATATAAGTGTTATAATAAAGACAGCACATTATGTAAGTGTCTATATTATTAGCCTACTATCAAAATGACTTCAAAAGTCTTATATAAGTGTTATAATGAAAGAAACACATGATGTAAGTCTCTATGTTAGCTACATTAGCATACTATCAAAATGACTTTAAAAGTCTTTTATAAGTGTTATAATGAAGGCAACACATGATGTAAGTGTCTATATTAGCCTACTATCAAAATTACTTTAAAAGTCGTACATAAGTGTTATAATGAAGACAACACATGATGTGTCTATATTATTAGCCTACTATCAAAATGACTTTAAAAGTCGTACATAAGTGTTATAATGAAGACAACACATGATGTAAGTGTCTATATTAGCTATATTAGCAGACTATCAAAATGACTACGTGTCAAAAGCTGACGCAAATCTTCATTGACAGAAATGCTGAAATGTAATATCTATTCTACACATTTTTACAACATTGGAAAATATTAGTAACACTTCTTAGAGGGTGAGGTAACTCCTGGAAATGACTGTCTTAGAATGGCCAAAGGTATAGATGTGTGTGTCCAAGTTCTAATGGATTTATTAAAATCGTTGCAAGCTGGGTAACATTTGCTGTGGTCTGGAACAACGTGGCACAGAAACAATGCAGCCAATATTACATACAGATAATGTGTCATGAGACATAAATTAAACACACAGACGACATAAGTAAAGGAAATTACCTGTCAATCCAATATACCTACAAACGAGGCATCATTTTTCTCAATGAAAATGAATGGGCCATTATCGAACTTGCACATTTCCCACATTTCTCACCAGATTAAAACCCTTCCACCATCCACACACTCCACTCGCATTGGACAATCAAACTACTATTTTTCAAGTTCCAAAAAATTCTAGGAATTCCCAGAATTCCCAGTGCCCTATTTTCACCTCTTCTTGGAAAGTTTTCACAGTCCACATTTTTCAACCGTTTTTGACCATTCCACCTTTAACACATTCCTCTAAGTTGGGACGACAAATGTAATTTTTTTGTCTCATGAAAATTCAGGGTTTTCCCTGAAATTCCAGGAATTTTGAAATACCAATTAAAATTCAAACTGTTACTAAGTCAAAATTTTTCAACCATATTGAAAAATTTCAACACCAACCCATTAGACAATCAAACTATTATTTTCCCAGTTCCAAAAAATTCCAGGAATTCCCAGAATTCCTGTTTTCCAATGCCCTATTTTCACTTCTTCCTGGAAGGTTTTCACAGTCCACATTTTTCAACCGTTTTTTTTTTTTTTTTTTTTTTCCATTTCACCTTCAAAACATTCCTCCAAGTTGGGCCAGCAAAAGTAACTTTTGTCTCGTAAAAATTCTGGGTTTTCCCTGGATTTTCAGTAATTCTGAAATACCAATTAAAATTCAAACTGTTACTAGGTCAACATTTTTCAACCGTTTTACAAAATCCTAACGCCAACCCATTCACACCATCTAGTACAATTGTGGTATTAACTATATTTTCAAACATTCATGTTTTTTCCCGAAATTCCTGAATTTCTAAGAAAATTCCCATTGAAAAAAACGGACATATTCATAGTTAAAGTACCACTGATAGTCACACACACGCTAGGTGTGGTGAAAGTTTTCAACCATTTTTGACCATTCCACCTTCAAAACATTCCTCTAAATTGGGACAACAAAAGCAATTTTTTTTGTCTCATAAAAATTCCGGGTTTTCCCTGATATTCCAGGAATTCCAAAATACCAATTAAAATTCAAACTGTTACTATGTCAACATTTTTCAACCATTTCAAAAAATTCCAACGCCAACCCATTCATATCATCTAGGACAATTGTGGTATTACCTATATTTTCAAACATTCATGTTTTTTCCCGAAATTCCTGAATTTCTAGGAAATTCCCCATTGAAAAAAATGGACATATTCATAGTTAAAGTACCACTGATAGTCACACAAACTATGTGTGGTGAAAATGTTCAACTGTTTTTGACTTTTCCACCCTCAAAACATTACTCTAAGTTGGGACAACAAAAGTAATTGTATTTTGTCTCGTAAAAATTCCGGGTTTTCCCTGATATTCCAGGAATTCTGAAATACTAATTAAAATTCAAACTGTTACTATGTCAATATTTTTCAACCATTTAAAAAAATTCCAACACCAACATATCATCTAGGACAATTGTTGTATTACCTATATTTTCAAACATTCATGTTTTTTCCCGAAATTCCTGAATTTCTAGGAAATTCCCCATTGAAAAAAATTGACATATTCATAGTTAAAGTACCACTGATAGTCACACACACTAGGTGGGGTGAAAGTTTTCAACCGTTTTTGACCATTCCACCTTCAAGACATTCCTCTAAGTTGGAACAACAACAGTAATTGTTTTGTCTTGTAAAATTTCTGGGTTTTTCCTAAAATTCCAGGAATTCCGAAATACCAATTAAAATTCAAACTGTTACTATGTCAACATTTTTCATTCATTTCGAAAAAGTCCAACGCCAACCCATTCATACCATCTAGGACAACTGTGGTATTAACTATATTTTCAAACATTCACATTTTCCCCAAATTCACGAATTTCTAGAAAAATGCCCATTGAAAAAAACTGACATATTCATAGTTAAAGTTAAATTACCACTGATAGTCACACACACTAGGTGTGGTGACAATTTTCAACCGTAATTGACCATTTCACCTTCAAAACATTCCTCTAAGTTGGGACAACAAAAGTAAATTTTTTGTCTCGTAAAAAGTCCGGGTTTTCCCTGAAACTCCAGGAATTCCGAAATACCAGTTGAAATTCCAACTGTTACTCTTTCAACATTTTTCAACCATTTAAAAAAAATCCAACACCAACCCATTCATACCATCCAGGACAACTGTGGTATTACCTATATTTTCAAACATTCACGGTTTTCCCCATTGAAAAAAAATGGACATATTCATAGGTAAAGTTAAAGTAACACTGATAGTAAAACACACACTAGGTGTGGTGAAATTACCCTCTGCATTTGACCCATCCCCTTATTCACACTCCTGAGAGGTGAGGGGAGCAGTGAGTCTTTGGTATGATTCGGCCGGGGTTTGAACTCACGACCTACCTATCTCGGGGCGGACACTCTAACCACAAGTTATCCAAAGACCTACACTCTCAATATTTTTGTGCCATTCTTTTTCTTACCCCAATTCAACCATCAACCCACATGTCTCAAGAACCCACACCTAAAAAAAACGTGAACAGGAAGTCGGCCATCTTGGTTCTTGTCGGACATTTTTCGGCAAAAAACAGGGGTCGTACTTTAACCAACTCCTCCTTGGGACTTTGACCTATTGGTCTCGGTTAAAATGATACTGTTTTTTTGTAATAGTATTTTTGGGGGAATTAACAAAATTGGACACCCCTGATTATTGAAGGCCTACTGAAACCCACTACTACCGACCACGCAGTCTGATCATCAATGATGAAATCTTAACATTGCAACACATGCCAATACGGCTGGTTTAGTTGACTAAATTGCAATTTTAAATTTCCCGCAAAGTATCCTGTTGAAAACGTTGCGGAATGATGACAGTGCGCGTGACGTCACCGGTTGTAGCGGACATGTTCTTCCAGCACCGCTCACGGCTAAAAGTTGTCTCTTTTCATCGCATAATTACACAGTATTCTGGACACTGTGTTGATGAATCTTTTGCAATTTGTTTAATTAATAATGGAGAAGTCAAAAAAGAAAGATGTAGGTGGGAAGCTGTGTATTAAGCTGCCTTTAGCAACACAAACACAGCCGGTGATTCCTTGTTTACATTCCCGAAAGTGAATCTTTACTATGGAACAGAGCGGTCAAGCGAACATGGTTCCCGACCAGATGTCAACTGGCAGGTTTCGGTGAGAAAAATGAGGTAATAAGTCGGCTCTTACCGTAGACATGAGCGCAGCTTGCGGACTCTCTTACCTCCTCCCACTGGAGACACTGACGGTCACCACACCCCTTCGACTTTCAGGTACCATATAATCTCACTAAAACACTAGTAACACAATAAGCAGATAAGGGATTTTCCTGAATTATCCTAAAAAATGTGTCTAATAACGTCTGAATCCCTCCCACTGCCCTCGCCTTTTTTTTTCTTTCTAGTCCTTCACTCTCACTATCCTCATCCACAAATCTTTCATCCTCGCTCAAATTAATGGGGAAATCGTTGCTTTCTCGGTCCAAATCGCTCTCGCTGCTGGTGGCCATGATTGTAAACAATGTGAGGATGTGAGGAGCTCTACAACCAGTGACGTCACGAGCACATCGTCTGCTACTTCCGGTACAGGCAAAGCTTTTTTATTAGCGACCAAAAGTTGCAAACTTTATCGTCGATGTTCTCTACTAAATCCTTTCAGCAAAAATATGGCAATATCGCGAAATAATCAAGTATGACACATAGAATGGACCTGCTAACCCCGTTTGAATAAGAAAATCTCATTTCAGTAGGCCTTTAAACAACCACAGCAAAAGACGGTGGTCGATGACAGACCCGGACCCCCCGCACTCCATTTGCTTCACTTTCCGTCGTGGCTCGGCCTTCGGTACTTTCTAGTACGAAAAACCGTATGAACATTTTATGTTTCAACTTCAAGTCCCGTGATGGCGTTGAAGCAAGTGAGCTCAGCTCGGTGCCCCACCCTGTACGGATGGAGTCAAGTGTCCATTACTGGCATCACATTAGTGGGGAAGCGGGGGAGGGGTCGGCATCTGCAGTCATATCCCTCAGAAGATACAAGACGATAAATGATCGGTTTGGAAACAAAATGTTTAAATCGAAGACATTCGGGGGTTTAACGGGCCTGTGTTTGTTTTGTCCGCCATGACAACTGCTGCGTGCAACAACACGTTGAGCGAAAACCACGAAAAGTAAATTTAAAAATAAAAAAATTAATAAAAAAAAATATATATATATATAGATAGATAGATGTTCTATGTATTAATGGCGGAAGTGGAACCGCGTGTGTGTTACGCAGATGTGACGGCAACGCCTTCTGCAGCATCGTGTTAGAGGTCCGGCGACCGGAAGGAAGACACCCACCTGCCTTATCCGGCTCTGGTGCAGCGGCGGCGGCTGCGTACCCTCCGGCGACGTGTTGTTGGAGGAGGCCAGTTTGAGGTCGGAGCCGCCGCCCCTGGAGAGAGCATCTTCGGGGCTGCTGGACATGGTGTCTCCCTCACCCTCCTCCTCCCCTGGCTGGGTCGGCGGACTGCGGCTGGAGGGAGGCGGTAGAACCAGGTGGTGGTGGTGGTGGCGACGAGCCTTGACGCCGGTCCGAGATGGGGTGTGAGTGCGGGCTTCAGAATCCACAAAGCCGGGCGGTGTTCATGCTGAAGGACTGGAGGACAAACGCGAGTGTTGTGTTCCTGATGGGAGCGCGTGGACGTGAACGCGCCTCTGACGCGCTTCCCAGAAACGCTGCAGGATCGATGGTGTGTTCAGGAACACTCAGGAACACCCACTACTCCATCAATTTATCTCTCTCTCTCTCCATTTCATATCTATTATTATTGTGTGAATGCTCCAAAGCAGGGGTCACCAACCTTCTTGAAACCAAGAGCTACTTATTGGGTACTGATTAATGCGAAGGGCTACCAATTTGATACACACCTAAATAAATTGCCAGAAATAGCCAATTTGCTCAATTTACCTTTAATAAATATATATATATATATATATATATATATATATATATATATATATATATATATATATATATATATATATATATATATATATATATATAAAGGGTATTTCTCTCCGTCATACATTTTTTTTCCTTTTACGGAAGGTTTTTTGTAGGGAATACATGATGGAAAAAACACTTAATTGAACAGTTTAAAAGAGGAGAAAACACGAAAAAAATTCAAATAAAATTTTAAAACATGGTTTATCTTCAATTTGACTCTTTAAAATTCAAAACTCAACCCCCAAAAAATAATAGAAAAACTAGCTAATTCGAATCTTTTTGAAAAAAATAATAATTATGGAACATCATTAGTCATTTTTCCTGATTAAGATTAATTTTAGAATTTTGATGACATGTTTTAAAAAGGTTCAAATCCAATCTGCACTTTGTGAGAATCTATAACAGATTCGACCGAGCTATACTTCTAACAAAGACAAAACATTATTTATTCTAGATTTTCCAGAACAAAAATTGTAAAAGAAATTCAAAACACTTTGAAATAAGATTTAAATTTGATTCTACAGATTTTCTAGATTTGCCAGAATAATTGTTTTGAATTTTAATCATAAGTTTGAAGAAATATTTCAGAAATATTCTTCGTTGAAAAAACAGAAGCTAAAATGAATAATTAAATTCAAAATTATTGATTATTCTTTACAATAAAAAAATAAATTTACTTGAACATTGATTTAAATTGTCAGGAAAGAAGAGGAAGGAATTTAAAAGGTAAAAAGGTAAATGTGTTTAAAAACTATAAAGTTCGAAATAATTCCAGGAATCGCCTTTTTTTCAAACCCGTTTTTCTGGCAACTACTCCTCCCACATTTTTCAACCCACTCTGACCACCCCAACCATCAAAACATTCATCTTAATCAGGACAAAAACGAACTGAAAAAATTTCCGGTTTTACCAAAATTCCAGGAATTCCATAATACAATTTCTCAATTCAATATGTTACAACTTCAACATTTCTCGACTGATTTGGAAAATTCCAACACCAACCATTTCAACTAATTCAGACTCTCTTTTTTTTCTGATTTTCCAAAAAATATCCGCTTTTCCCAAAATCCCTAAAGTTTTTGGAAATTCCCAATGAAATGAATTGGCCATTCTTCAAACTTTTCAACCCATTCAAACCATTCCACCATTCTGGAAATTCAAACTACCCTTCTTCCAAGTTCCAAAAAAATACCAGATTTTCCAGAAATTCATTAATTACATTTAATTACTACTTCAACATTTCTTGCTCGGTTTAAACAATTCCAACACCAACTAATTCAGCTCATTCAGGACATTCATGCTCCTAATCATTTTCCATAAAATCTCGCTGTTTCCAAAATTCCCTAATTTCCAGGAAGTTCCCATTGAAATGAATGGGACATTTTTCCAAGTTGCACAATTCCCACATTTTTCAACCTATTTAAACCGTTCCAACATCAACACATTCCACTCATCCTGGACATTCAAACTAAAACACATTATGTCCGCATTTCACTTCAACTTCAGCATTCACACGCAATTCCTTCCGGAATCTTTTAGTTATCTTATCATATTTGTATTGTATATCTATATAGCATTCTATACATGGGCGCACAGCGTTTTTGTTTGCTTTAAATTTCCCTGAACTTCACCAATGCACCTATTTCCCATAGAACCTGAATGCAACGCCATGCAGGTTATGTTGTTGCCTCCACCCCTGAGGTCCTCTGCTGCAGTAGCCAGTCCAGTTAATTGCATGTGCTCTCATCCTATTACATAAACATTACACATGTGTTATTTCACATCCAGGTGGGGCTCAGATAATAATAAAAACAGTAAAAAAACAAAAAAACATCTGTGTGTCATTATCCCCCGCCCACCTAGGTCTGGGTCTCTTCATTGAGCAAGTGATGTAATTAAGGCTGACAGAACAATCAATGTAGAGAGAGAGCCCAGGAAGGATGGGGATTGTTCTTTCAGGAGAAAAAAAAAGACTTTTAAACATATACAACACACATATTAATGCATCATAAAAAAAAATGTTAAGATAAAAATACATCCCTAAATACCTGATGGTCAAGATGGCCTGTGATTTTAAAGCAAGATTGTCAAAAAATAACAAACTAACATGCGATTAATCACAAAAAATATATCGCATTAATAGCATCTAATTGCAAATTAATACATTATTAACATTAATCAAATGCGAAAAGCGTTGTGGATTTCATATCATGTGTGTATCAACAAAATGCTTCTAGCAGGTTTTGAGCAAATCAGTCGTGAACATTCAAGTGAAACGTACCAAAAAATGTTTGTTTAACATTCTGACGGCAAAATTGCATCGTGTCAAAATCTTCGGGTATTTTTTTAGGTGAATTTAAGTCTTGTAAGCAAGTAATTTACTTTGATTAACCAAAATTCAATAATTTTGGAAAAAACAAAGCCTTTAAAACCAAAACCACTAAACAACCGACACCAAAATTCAAATTATTTGAAACTGGAGCTTTTACATATATATATATATCTATATATATCTATATATATATATATATATAGATATCTATCTATCTATCTATCTATCTATCTATATATATATATATATAGATAGATAGACAGATAGTTATCTATATATATATATATATATAGATATATATAGATATATATATATCCATGTATGTATGTATATACATACATAGACATACATATATATATATATACATACACACAAATATATATACATATATATATATATATATATATATATATATATATATATATATATATACACACACACATTCATATATATTCATATACACACAAAGACAAGATATTTGATGTTCAAACTCATAAACATTTTTTTTTCTTGCAAATAATAATTAACTTAGAATTTCATGGCTGCAACACGTGCCAAAGTAGTTGGGAAAGGACATGTTCACTACTGTGTTACATCACCTTTTCTTTTAACAACACTTAATAAACATTTGGGAACTGAGGAAACTAATTGTTGAAGCTTTGAAAGTGGAATTCTTTTTCATTTTTGTTTTATGTAGAGCTTCAGTCGTTCACCAGCCCAGGGTCTCCGCTGTCGTATTTTACACTTCATAATGCGCCACACATTTTCGATGGGAGACAGGTCTGGACTACAGGCGGGCCAGGAAAGTACCCGCACTCTTTTACTACGAAGCCACGCTGTTGTAACACGTGGCTTGCTGAAATAAGCAGGGGCGTCCATGATAACGTTGCTTGGATGACAACATATGTTGCTCCAAAACTTGTATGGACCATTCAGCATTAATGGTTCCTTCACAGATGTGTAAGTTACCCATGGCTTGGGCACTAATACACCCCCATACCATCACAGATGCTGGCTTTTGAACTTTGCGCCTATAACAATCCGAATGGTTATTTTCCTCTTTGCTCTGGAGGACACCACGTCCACTGTTTCCAAATATAATTTGAAATGTGGACTCCTCAGACTACAGAACACCCTTCCACTTTGCATCAGTCCATCTTAGGTGAGTTGGGCCCAGCCAAGCCGGCGGCGTTTCAGGATATTGTTGATAAATGGGTTTGGCTTTGCATAGTAGAGTTTTAACTTGCACTTACAGATGTAACAACCAACTGTAGTTACTGACAGTGGTTTTATGAAGTGTTTCTGAGCCCATGTGATGATATCCTTTACACACTGATGTCGGTTTTTGATGCAGTACCGCCATAGGGATCAAAAGTCTGTAATATCATCGCTTACATGCAGTGATTTCTCCAGATTCTCTGAACCTTTTGATGATTTTACGCACCGTAGATGGTAAAATCCCTAAATTCCTTGCAATAGTTATTTGAGAAATGTTGTTCTAAAACTGTTCAACAATTTGCTCACAAAGTGGTAAACTCGCCCCAGGGGGACCTGGTGAATGACCTGCAGAGAACTGGGAACAAAGTAACAAAGGTTACCATCAGTAACACTACGCCGACAGGGAATCAAATCCTGCAGTGCCAGACGTGTCCCCCTGCTTAAGCCAGTGCATGTCCAGGCCCGTCTGAAGTTTGCCAGAGAGCACATGGATGATACAGCAGAGGATTGGGAGAATGTCATGTGGTCAGATGAAACCAAAATAGAACTTTTTGGTATAAACTCAACTGGTCGTGTTTGGAGGAAGAAGAATACTGAGTTTCATCCCAAGAACACCACACCTACTCTGAAGCATAGGCGTGGAAACATCATGCTTGGGGCTGTTTTTCTGCTAAGTGGACAGGAAGATTGATCCGTGTTAAAGAAAGAATGAATGGGACCATGTATCGTGAGATTTTGAGCCAAAACCTCCCTCCATCAGTCAGAGCTTTGAATGGTTTACCAAATACTTATTTTCCAACATATTTTACAAATAAATTCTTCAAAATTCCTACAATGTAAATTCCTGGATATATACACACATATATACACACACACATATATACATATATACACATATATATATATACATACATACACAAATATATATATATATGTATATATATGTATACTGTATATATACACACATACACATATAAACTTACACATATATACATTATACACTTATATACATACACACATATACACAAATATATATGTGTGTATGTACACACACACACATATACATACATATATGTGTATATATACACACACACATATATATACATACATACACAAATATATATATATATATACTGTATATAGACACACATACATATAAACTTACACATATACACATTTATACATAAACACACATATATACATATACACAAATATACATATACATACTGTATATATACATATATATACACACAGATATGTATATATATACATATATACTGTATATATATATATACATACACATATATACATATAAACACACACATATATATATATATACATAAACACATATATACATAAACACATATATACATATACACAAATATAAATACGCATATACACACATTATACTTTTTTTTTTAACAAAATCCATTTCCATAAATTATTCTTAATTTGTATCATATATGTCACAAATCTCTGTAAATCGGGCCCTCTAAGGTGAAAAAGGGAAAAAGAAGATCTCTTATAAACTAAGTAATATCATGATTATGTAAGACAATGGTTGCCCAAATGTGTTGTTTTACAGCTTGACTTCAGATACGTGGCTTGTACTCAAAGTGCTTGGCTTGATTGAAACACAACAGCAAAGTAAATGTCGAGTGTTTGATTATTTCATGTGTTTACCATTTTCATCTGATGTTCCTCACAGGGCGGGCCTGCCACCAGTGGGGCCCCAGTGTGATAATCAACGATGTCCCCTATGACTGTACTGCAGTATGAAAGGCAGGTCAAGTGTTCCCAGGAGTCTCACAGGAGAGGACAATTGTTAATAAATATAAAAAAAATACTTTATTTGACATTAAAAAGTGATCCAATGAACCATCAGTTCAACACTGACCACACGGTGTGGCGACTGACACATCTAACACCAGGACAGCTGGTCCAGGTTGTCATGGCGACGGCTAGCCAGGTGAGCCTCCAGGATTTCTCCAAACAAGTTCCTTTTCAGTAAGTTGTAGGCCATGGGCAGGAGCTGTTTCACCACCTTGTGGAAGTACTGCGGGGGAGGAAAGACCATCCATGACGTCAGTTGCACCACAGACTTGCTTTTTCAGGGCCAAGCAAGATTCTACACTCATCACTCCAGGCAACGTTGTAAGTTTTACAACATAACTAAAACTATTCTTACTTACTAAACCGTCCCATGTGTGAAGTCTGTAAGAGGGTTTTCATGTATATTTGTACGTGCTATTGTAATGTAATCAAGCTAGCGCCGTTAAAATTAGCTACGAGTGTGTTAGTTAGCTTCTGTTTTGTTTGAACTCCCGTTTTACTGCCGTGTCACAGGCACCGTTTGGAAACAATTAAGGTATGTACAAACCCCGTTTCCATATGAGTTGGGACCTTGTGTTAGATGTAAATATAAACGGAATACAACGATTTGCAAATCCTTTTCAACCCATATTCAATTGAATGCACTACAAAAACAAGATATTTGATGTTCAAACTCATAAAGATTTTTTTTTGCAAATAATAATTAACTGAGAATTTCATAGCTGCAACACGTGCCAAAGTAGTTGGGAAAGGAGATGTTCACCACTGTGTTACATCACCTTTTCTTTTAACAACACTCAATAAATGTTTGGGAACTGATGAAACTATTTGTTGAAGCTTTGAATGTGGAATTCTTTCCCATTCTTGTTTTATGTAGAGCTTCAGTCGTTCAACAGTACAGGGTCTCCGCTGTCGTATTTTACACTTCATAATGCGCCACACATTTTTGATGGGACACAGGTCTGGACAACAGGCGGGCCAGGAAAGTACCCACACTCTTTTTACGAAGCCACGCTGTTGTAACACATGGCTTGCTGAAATAAGCAGGGGCGTCCATGATAACGTTGCTTGGATGACAACATATGTTGTTCCAAAACCTGTATGGACCATTCAGCATTAATGGTTCCTTCACAGATGTGTAAGTTACCCATGCCTTGGGCACTAATACACCCCCATACCATCACAGATGCTGGCTTTTGAACTTTGTGCCTATAACAATCCAAATGGTTATTTTCCTCTTTGTTCTGGAGGACACCACGTCCTCTGTTTCCAAATATAATTTGAAATGTGGACTCATCAGACCACAGAACACTTTTCCACTTTGCATCAGTCCATCTTAGGTGAACTCGGGCCCAGCCAAGCCGGCGGCGTTTCAGGATATTGTTGATAAATGGGTTTGGCTTTGCATAGTAGAGTTTTAACTTGCACTTACAGGTGTAGCGACCAACTGTAGTTACTGACAGTGGTTTTATGAAGTGTTCCTGAGCCCATATGGTGATATCCTTTACACACTGATGTCGGTTTTTGATGCAGTACAGCCTGAGGGATCAAAAGTCCATAATATCATCGCTTACGTGCAGTGATTTCTCCAGATTCTCTGAACTTTTTGATGATTTTACGGACCATAGATGGTAAAATCCCTAAATTCCTTGCAATAGCTCGTTGAGAAATGTTGTTCCAAAACTGTTCGACAACTTGCCTACAAAGTGGTGACTCTCACCCCATCCTTGTTTGTGAATTACTTAGCATTTCATGGAAGCTTCTTTTACACCCAATCATGGCACCCAAATGTTCCCAATTAGCCAGCACACCTGTGGGATGTTCCATACAAGTGTTTGATGAGCATTCCTCAACTTTATCCGTATTTACTGCCACCTTACCCAACTTCTTTGTCACGTGATGCTGGCATCAAATTCTAAAGTTAATGATTATTTGCAAAAAAAAAAAAGTTTGGTCAGTTTGAACATCAAATATGTTGTCTTTGTAGCATATTCAACTAAATATGGGTTGAAAATGATTTGCAAATCATTGTATTCCGTTTATATTTACATCCAACCCAATTTCCCAACTCATATGGAAACGGGGTTTGTAAATAAACATTTACAGAACATTTCTGTGTAAATAATTCATTTCACTACGATGAGCTTGCTCATTGCAGGTGCTGCTGGTTGAAACTGTACTTTGTGTTTCACGCTTTGAACCGGAAGTATATCTCGACTCGTCTATTTGTCCGTAGCGTTTCTACTCGTGTGGATTCTTCATTCATCACTCCAAGCAACGTTTGTACGTTTTACAATATAACTAAAACAATTTGAACTAACTAAACCGTCCCATGTTTGATCTCTTTTGGAGTGTTTTCACGCATATTTGTACTTGGTTTTGTCATGTAATCAAGCAAGCGCTGTTAGCATTAGCTAGTATACTAACATGTTTACGAGTTTTTGCTAGTTACCTTACCTAACGTTTTGTTTGATCAGCCGTTTTAGTGTTGCGCTACAGACACCGTTTGGAAACAATTAAGGTATGTAAATAAACATTTACAGACTATTTCTGTGTAAATAACAACGTATATATCTGTGACTTACAGTTTGATGTGGCTAATATATGGAAAATTCCATAATGCTTTGTATTCAACAAGTATTTTCATAAAACACCAACAGACAGTGAAAAGGTGTGTTATTATTTGTGCTACGGCGCCATCTTTTGGCAGGTGCTGCCGGTTGAAACTGTACTTTGTGTTTCACTCTTTGAACCGGAAGTATATCTTGATTTGTCTATTTGTCCATAGCGTTTTTACTCGTATGGATTCTTCATTCATCACCCCAGGAAATGTGTGTTAAGTTTTACAATATAACTAAAACAATTCTTACTTACTAAAAGTGTCCCGTGTGTGACGTCTGTAGGAGTGTTTTCATGCGTATTTGTACGTTCCGTCATTGTCTAATCAAGCTAGCGTCGATAGCAGAAGCTAATATGCTAGTATGTTAACATGTGTCTGTGTTAGTATATTTACGTTATAAGGGCATTCTTTTATCGTTTCAGTTTCCCAAATTCCTCAGTAAATTCAGCAAAACGTCACCGTGGAGTTATCGAGTCTGTTTCACTGATTGGAGAGCTAGCTTCCGCAGCCAGTGGGTCCTTGACCATGACTTCTGTTTTGTTTCAACCGCAGTTTTACTGCTGTGTTCCAGTAAATACACATTTACAGAATATGTTATGCCCATTTGATTGTAGACTCTTACTGACACCTTATGGCGATATGAAAATACTACGCTTCATTAGTTTGGGCACTGATGATGTCAGTTCAGTTCATTAGACAATTGAAAAGTAGACAAGTTGTGTTAGCGCTTACAAGCCTTGGAAAAGATAAGTCTGTTAGAAAACTGTTTAAAGGCCTACTGAAACCCACCACTAACGTCCACGCAATCTGATAGTTTATATATCAATGATTAAATATTGATATTGCAACACATGCCAATACGGCCTTTTTAGTTTACTAAATTGCAATTTTAAATTTCCGCCAAGTGTCGTGTTGAAAACGTTGCGGTATGATGACACGTACGATGACGCGTGCGTTTGACGTCTCGGGTTGTAGCGGACATTATTATCCAGCCCAATCCAAGCTATAAGTAGCGAACATGGATCCCGACTACATGTCAATGGCAGTTTTCGGTGAGAAAATTGTGGTAATAAGTCGCCTCTTGCCGGAGACGTCAGCGAAGCTTCCGTCCTGCTGCAGCTTCGTGACTTCCCTCAGAGACTCTGGCGTCAACACACCCCTTTGACTTTCAGGTACTATTTAATCTCACTAAAACACTAGCAACACAATAGGAAGATAAGGGATTTTCCAGAATTATCCTGGTAAATGTGTCCAATAATATCTAAATCGCTCCCACTGCAATCGCCTTTTTTTTTCAAGTCCTTCACTCTAAATTTCTTCATCCACGAATCTTTCATCCTCGCTCAAATTAATGGGGAAATTGTCGCTTTCTCGGTCCGAATAACTCTAGCTGCTGCTGGCTATGATTGTAAACAATGTGAGGATGTAAGGAGCCCTACAACACGTGACGTCACGCGCACATCGTCTGCTACTTCTGGTAAAGGCAAGGCTTTTTTATTAGCGACCAAAAGTTGCGAACTTTATTGTCGATGTTCTATACTAAATCCTTTCAGCAAAAATATGGCAATATCGCAAAATGATCAAGTATGACACATAGAATGGACCTGCTATCCCCGTTTAAATAAGAAAATCTAATTTCAGTAGGCCTTTAACTTGTTTATATAACTCAATATTAAGGTGGAAAGTGGTTCAATTTGATACTAAGATGTTTATTGAAAAACAATTTTTGTGCACGGTTTTAATGGATGTTTTGAGGACCTAAAATGGCTGCCAGTGGTATATTTCCACCATCGAAATAGTTTCAACACTCAGAAGTATTTGTTTGATGGTAGTACGGTATATTTGTGAAAAGCTAATACTTACATATTGTGTATTACATTTCAGTATGTTATTTGAATCACACATCTTATACATTTGTCGTTGTGTGTATTTCAGTTTTACAAAATAAAAGTCCAGTGCAAGACAAAAGTAAATAAAGATAGGAAAAGACAAAGCAAGATCAACAACAATAAAAAGCCTAAATGGATTAATCTGCTTTGGAACTTTATTAGATGTCTTGCATTGTTTGTTAGCTGTCACCCAAGCTGTATAACTTCAACACATATTGTGAGGGCGGAGCAGAATATTTCTGTGTAAATAACTCATTTCATAACATATATGTCTGCGGCTTATAGTCCGGTGCTGCGTATATATGGGAAAATAATTTGTTTTCTAAAATGTTGTGGGTCCTGCTTATACACCCGTGCGCTCTATAGTCCAGGAAATACTGTATGGTTTTTTTTGTGACAGAAGCACATTGTGTTTATGTATATGTCATATAATTTCATAGTTGGTTAGAATAAATAAATACAATGTATAAAATATAAGTTCATATTTACATATATAGTGATTAAAAATGTATTTCCTTTGGTTAATTCATGCAAGTATATGTCAACTTGATTTTTGTTACAAAACCCATATAAATCCGAGGGGAACATATTTTTGGTTTCGGTTTGGCCACATTGTTGGGGGGGACAATTAATATGTGACGGAATCAGGGAAGCAGCACGAGACATCAAGCATTTGATGGAAGACGTTAACGGAGTCTTGGCTTGAAAAGAAACTGTATTCCCTCGGAGATTGAGGCACGATTGTTTCTGATGATGTTTGTGAAATCAATGTTTTCTTTTATTTGATGTCAGACTAATTGTAAGTTATGTTTTTCTTATTTATTAGCTCTGACGGCATTGTATTGGCATCGTTAAAGAGAATGAATAAATGTCTGTGTGAGAAAAACGAACAACTTGAGCCTTGATTAAGACCTCGGAGGTAACAACACTAAATACTTGTTTCATATGTGTATATATTGTATTTGTTGATATACGTCTGTTGAAGTTGTAAAATAAAAAAAGGCCGATATCAATAAAAATTGACGTCAAAATGCTGATAATAGAGCAGAAACCGATGGCATTTACTCACATGGGACCCAAAGGAGAAGAGGTCCACTCCGAGCTCATAGCCCATGCCGTAGTCACACTCGTCATTGGCAAACTGAACAAACGTGACGATCTCCTGGATGGGTTGGAACGCTCTGACGCGCTCCTCGTCATCCCGGGCGTCGGCGATGGCCTTGCAGATCTTTTTGAGAGCAGCTGGGCGCAAAGGAAGGAGGGCAATCAAAAATATGGAAATCAGCGCTCTGATTAGAACAGTATCAAGAGAGTCATTTTAAACACTGAGGCTATTTACAAAAAATTGCACAAAGATTTTTTTTAATTATTTACAAAAACAGGTCTAGAAAAAGGACTCTTCACGTATTCAGGGCCATACGCATTTTATGGACTCACCATCGGTTTCTGGCAGTTCTCTGTATCCCACGTCGTTTTTGTCTACAGGCACAACAATGCCAGCACCGTGGAAGGTTTTGGTGACCACCTAGGGAAAATGTTCCTTTCGAATCATTCTTCTGAATGGATTCTTCACGTTTCAAAAGGTGGATACTTGGGATTCTAGCAATGTACTGTGTCGGAAGGATAATCCTGAAGTACTGCATATAGAGTCACTTGGTGTTTTGATAAATAATACAAAAAAAGTACATAGATAGATATACAGTTTAACAATCTAAATTTGTTATTGTAGCATTTTTTGATGCCCATTGTCTATCACTGAAACACCGCTCTATGAAAATAGTCATCCTCAGGATTGAACTACAAACAAAAGTTAGGGATGTACCGATCAAACGGCATCGGTCGATATTTCGTAAAAAAGTGTGTGATCGCCATTTTTGATTTATGCCGATCCACTCTGAATGACAAGGCTGTAGAAGTTAATTATAATAATAATAATAATAATGGATTAGATTTATATCGCGCTTTTCTATTGTTAGATACTCAAAGCGCTCACAGAGAAGTGGGAACCCATCATTCATTCACACCTGGTGGTGGTAAGCTACATCTGTAGCCACAGCTGCCCTGGGGTACACTGACGGAAGCGTGGCTGCCAGTTTGCGCCTACGGCCCCTCCGACCACCACCAATCATTCATTCATCATTCATTCACCGGTGTGAGCGGCACCGGGGGCAAAGGATGAAGTGTCCTGCCCAAGGACACAACGGAAGCGAATTTGATGTCCATAGGTGGGAAGCGAACCTACAACCCTCAGGTTTCTGGCACGGCCGCTCTACCCACTACGCCATGCCGGCCCTATAAATTACACTATATTGCCAAAAGTATTTGGCCACCCATCCAAATGATGAGACTCAGGTGTCCCTAATCAATTGGCCCTGTGTATCATATCAAGTACTCAGGCATGGAGACTGTTTCTACAAACGTGTGAAAGAATGGGCCGGTAAATTTCCAGAAACTTTCCACCCCTTTGCAACCCTAATCAGTATATATCATATACTGTACATATATTATGTAAATATTACATATATTTTATATTGCTACTATGGTACAATTTTAGTCTACTTTCTACCTACCAACTATACTATACCAACTTTATATAGCAAAGTAAGATTTTCATTGTACGGCAAACTATCTGTTTAACTGTGCATATGACAATAAACAATCTTGAATCTTTAAAAACAACCACAGTTGAAGAACAAAGGGCTGTACACCACAAAGAAATAGAGGCAAAGGACAGACTGAAAAAATAACATTTAAAACAGAAGTAAAATACACATTGAAAATGCAAATACAAAATTACCCTAACAACAATTTGTTGGATAAAAAGCAGTTAAAAAGTTAAAAACAGTTAAAAAAGTTCAAAGTTAAAAAGAGTTTAAAGTCTTTTCTTGAAGGAACTCTCCTGAAGGAATCAATAAAGTACTATATATCTATCCATCTGCATTATCCTTTCCATCCTTACACTTTCCAACCTTGGTAAACTAAGCTACTGTGTGGAAGAATTTCCCTTGTGGATCATTAAAGTTTGTCTAAGTCTAAGTTGTCTAAGTCTATTTGTAATTTTTCAAACTACCACATAGAAAGACAGCTTCTAGATTTCCAACACCGGTTGCTGTATTTACACGGGACAGAGGCCGAGACGGCAATTGTGCACACCGTGTGGTTACACACGCTATAGAATAAAACTACTTTGTTTCTTCATAAGACTATTTGAGTCAAATATTATTCAACATTTGAAAACATAGCTAAACTAACATGGTAAGGTTTGTGTGAAATGTATTTACCAATATCCTCAAGGAGTTCAGGTCTTGGTGTGAATTTAGTTTTTGTGATGCTCTGCAATAAACTTCATAAAAGTGGTCTCATGACAACTTTTAAGATGTGATACACTTTATATTTTAGTTAACTAAAATGTTGAGGAATTTAGTCGACTAAATCAATTTAGATGACTAAGATATGATAAACTAAAACAACTGACTAAAACTAAATTAAAAACTGCTTTCAAAATTAAATAGCAGGCAGTAGCTTTTGCTACTCTGTATTATTGATTATGTTTGACTCAAACAATTGTACGTAATAAAAGGGAGTAAGGAAGTAGTTTGAATATTTTGAAATATAAATAGAAAAAAATGACAGTGAATACATGTGATGGGTACTCTAAGACCAGATGTGAGAAGCCTAAGACCAGATGTGAGAACCTTAAAACCAGATGTGAGCAACCCAAGCCTAAGACCAGATCACACCAACCCAAGCCTAAGACCAGATCACACCAACCCAGGCCTAAAACCAGATCACACCAATCCAAGTCTAAAACCAGATCACACCAATCCAAACCTAAAACCAGATTAGACAAATCCAAGCCTAAAACCAGATCAGACCAATCCAAGCCTAAAACCAGATCAGACCAATCTAAACCTAATACCAGATCAGACCAATCTAAACCTAATACCAGATCAGACCAATCTAAACCTAACACCAGATCAGACCAACCTAAACGTAAAACCAGATCTGACCAATCTAAACCTAAGACCAGGTCTGACCAATCTAAGCCTAGAACCAGATCCGACCAATCTAAGCCTAAAACTAGTTTAGCCCAATCTAAGACTAAAACTAGATCAGCCCAATCTAAGATTCAAACTAGATCAGCCCAATTAAAGCCTAAAACTAGATCAGCCCAATCTAAGGCTAAAATTAGGTTAGCTCAATCTAAATCTAACACTAGATCAGACCAATCTAAGCCTAACACTAGGTCAGCCCAATAAAAGCCTAACACTAGATCAGCGGAATCCAAGCCTAAAACTAAATCAGCCCAATCTAAGCCTAAAACTAGATTAGCCCAATCAAAGCCTAAAACTAGATCAGCCCAATCAAAGCCTAAAACTAGATCAGCCCAATCAAAGCCTAAAATTGGATCAGCCCAATCTAAGCCTAGAACTAGGTCAGCCCAATCTAAGCCTAACACTAGATCAGCCCAATCTAAGCCTAACACTAGTTCAGCCCAATCTAAACCTAAATCTAGATCAGCCCAATCTAAACCTAAATCTAGATCAGCCCAAACTAAGTCTAACACTAGTTCAGCCCAATATAAGCCTAAAACTAGATCAGCCCAATCCGAGCCTCACACTAAATCAGCCCAATCTAAGCCTCTAACACTAGATCAGCCCAATGTAAGCCCCTAAAACTAGATCTGATCAATCCAAGCCTAACACTAGATCTGACCAATCAAAGTCTATGAGTATGAACTAATGAAGTCTACTTGGATGAGAGACTAAATGTCTTCAAAGACCAACCAAACAGTCCTCGTTGAGATCGACTGAACGCCCTGAGACTAAAATGACATGGATGAATGAAAAGATCCATAGACAACTAACGAGGGAATCAACTTTCTTTGGGTAAGCTACCTTCTTGTCCCGCTGCTTCATTTCTTTGGTCTTCTGTTCTAGAGAGAGGTTGAGAGTTTCTGATCGCTCTCTCAGCTTTGCCTCCAGGATCTTTAAATCCCCCGTTTTCTGACTGCCCTTCTTGTTCTTCTTCCTCATCAGAAAAATGCTACAGAGAAATGAAAAGTAAGGACAAACAATAACTCATTGAGAAGTCGTCCTCTTACGGTTATAGGGCAGTTTAAGTTCAAACAATTCTAAAAGTTTGTACAGTCCGTATTGTAGAAAGTCTTCTCATATATATATTAAATAGCTACTGCAAATTTTATCATATTTTTTTTGTTTTTAAATCACAAGACAGCTGGATTCAAATGACTCCAACAATCCAATCTGGACTAAATTTAGTACGCATCCTGTGATGAAAAGTGTTGCTTAGCTGCCGAGTTTGATTAAGCGTTCCATTTCAAGTCGGAATTTTAGAGTTTCTTCTAGTCGGGAGTTTCGACTGGACGTCCCCCAAGGTCTGATTTCCTACTCGGAAAAAAGGAGCCACACATAATAAATGTCATGTCAAGTCATTAAATGGCATTAAGGCATTAATAAATCATATTCTTTTCCAATACCTCTATAACTGATAACAGTTGTTCAGCCGGGATATGCTCATTTCAAAATTTGAATTGCACCGATTGACCAATTAGAAAAGTGTCACGTTCAGGTTTCCAGTTAGGCACCGCCCTCTTTGTCTGGATACTGCCACTGGTAAAGTTAAAGGGGAACATTATCACAATTTCAAAAGGGTTAAAAACAATAAAAATCAGTTCCCAGTGGCTTGTTGTATTTTTTGAATTTTTTTTCAAAATTTTACCGGTCTCGGAATATCCCTAAATAAAGCTTTAAAGTGCCTTATTTTCGGCTCTCTGCGAAGACACTGGCCATTTCCCTGTGACGTCACACAGTGCTGCCAATGTATACAAACAATGGGAATACCACAGCAAGATATAGTGACATTAGCTCGGATTTCAGCGATTCAACAGATTACGCATGTATTGAAACAGATGGTTGGAGTATGAAAATATTGAAGAAGAAACTGAAGCTATTGAGCGAATAGCTATTGACACTATTCATAGCCATAGCATGGCCGAATAGCTGCGTTAGCATCGCCGGTAAAATGTGCGGACCAAACGATCAGGACTTTCGCATCTTTTGACACTGGAGCAACTTAAATCCGTCGATTGATAAGTGGGTTTTTTTCGCATTAAATGTGGGTGGAAGGAAACGTAATATAGTTGCAAATGCATCTACAGGTTATCCATACATCTCTGTTACATGTCTGCTTTAGCACCGCCGGTAAATAGCATGTTAGCATCGATTAGCGTAGCATGTTAGCATCGATTAGCTGGCAGTCAACATCAACAAAACTCACCTTTGTGATTTCGTTGACTATCGTTGCAAATGCATTTGCAGGTTATCCATACATCTCTGTGCCATGTCTGCCTTAGCATCGCCGGTCAAATGTGGAGACACTCTGGCACATTCAATGGGGGTCTGGCGGCAGACACTTTCGCATCTTCGGGCCAGTGGTGCAACTTGAATCCCTCCCTGTTAGTGTTGTTACACCCTCCGACAACACACCGTCGAGGCATGATGTCTCCAAGGTTCCAAAAAATAGTCAAAAAAACGGAAAATAACAGAGCTGAGACCCGGTGTTTGTAATGTGTTGAAAATGAAAATGGTGGGTGTGTTACCTCGGCAACGTCACATTCTTACGTCATCGCCTCCAGCGCGATTAACAGAAAGGCGTTTAATTCGCCAAAATTCACCCATTTAGAATTCTGAAATCGGTTAAAAAAATAGATGGTCTTTTTTCTGCACCATCAAGGTATATATTGACGCTTACATAGGTCTGGTGATAATGTTCCCATTTAATAAACATGAAAGAACCTGAGTAAATCTAAATGACATCGTTACGATTTTTAACTTATTCATGACAAAGCCAGGAACAAAACGTGGATTTGTATCGGGGATGCCTTTGAAAGATGGAGATGATTGAAGGCTGAGAAGATTTTTTCATCCGACGACAAACTTGCTAATTTCCTCCTTGATGGGTAAGTCAGGCATTTATGTTTTCTTATTACTTGTAATAAATGGAAATTGAAATTTGTTATGTAAACTATATTGTCCAATACAGTCTATGATCTTGTCCAACAAAGCTAGTATGTTCCTGCAACGAAATGCTTAGTGTGATGATGCTCAGCTCCTAGTGTAATGCTTAGCATGCTAGCCCGGTCAATGCAATGACACATCGACAGATAGGCTAACGGGGGAAATATATGCCCCTTAGCTTGTATGTCGACGTGTATTCAAACTGACAGGGCGAAATATATTTGGACAAATAAAAGCTATGTGGATATGGGGAGTGTCAGTGCCTATTTCCTTCTCAACATGCTGATACGCTGAGGAAATGGGTTCCAACTAGGGCTGGGCGATATCGATATACTCGTTATATTAGACCAGTGTGTTTTAGATGCATGTTGCTAAGTGACATCAGTGCCTAGACAGAGCAGCATTAGCTCAGCTGTGTTTATTAGCTCAGACATGCAGTTTGCGGGCAGTTACGGCACCTCCGTTGAATATTTTCATTAGATTGTGTTAGCGCGAGTAATGAAGAGATTGAATGTGCTTCAATGTTTCCTTGTCCACAAGGTATTCCAAGCTTGTCACTTCATGCATTGATTTGTTGTTCATTATTCCCTCGTAGTAGTACTACATGTTTGCTGTGTGATGTTGCCTCCTAATTGGTATCAGGTTCATTTAAGAGCTGTGCTGGTTTTATTAGTAAAATGTTACTTCCTGTATTGAACTTGATGTGCTTCTGACGTCGTCTTGTTAAATAAAACATCTGGGGTAGTAGCGTGCCACTTTACATCAAACGTCTCCGGCACGGCCTACAGGTAAATAAAAGTAATTCATTGGATTACTCGTTACTAGCGAAAGTGACGTCGTTATCGTACAACACTGCTCATAACTAGGCTTAGTATCACCTCTGACTCTTGATTTCCGTGGTAAATAAAAAATGCAGCGTACCTCTACAATTTCTTCAACAATACTTACAGAACTGCAGCAAAGACGTTGTCTCCCATTTGTGTAATAGTGCAGCCACTCTTGGCTTCATTCTCCCCAACAAACGCTGGAAGGGAGTCTGGAATATCTCTGGAAAAAAATGTTAGAAAAAAAAATAGTTATCAATCAATCAATTGCTTATTTTTTAACACCTACCTAGCTACTAGGGATGTAATGTTATGAACGTTTCTTCTCACGGATATTGTGACCAAACTTATCAGGTTTTTAATCAGGGTATTGTTGAATGCGCTCAAAAAGTACTTCTATCCACTGAAATCTTTCGACTAAGTTTTGTGTTTCTTATGATTCACAGACAGTGTTTTACCCTTAATATTTTATCTGTTTTAATGGCTAAGCTTTTATTATTTTAAATATTGGTTTGTGCTGTAGCACTTGTAAGATTTATTTACGTGAAAAGTGCATAAATATCTATTATTTACCGTATTTTTCGGACTGTAAGGCGCACTTTCATTTTCTCAAAAATCGGCAGTGCGCCTCGTAACTCGGTGCGCCTAATGTACATATTAATTCTGGTTGTGCTTGCCGACCTTGCAGCAATTTTGTTTGTTAATGATAAATGTGACCAGTAGATGGCAGTCACGCATAAGAGATGCGTGTGGACTGCATGTTGACACCCCCTGTGCAATAAATGACGCTAACAAGTACTGGTAAGCAAGCAACACCAAAACTTTCATTGAGAAGAATTATAGGACTATTTCTAGTTCTATAGAACTTAATCATAGGACTCAGTGGCCTTGTGGTTAGAGTGTCCGCCCTGAGACCGGTATGTTGTGAGTTCAAACCCCGACCGAGTCATACCAAAGACTATAAAAATGGAACCCATTAACTCCCTGCTTGACACTCAGCATCACGGGTTGGAATTGGGGGTTAAATCATCAAAAATCATTCCCGGGCGCGGCCACAGCTGCTGCTTACTGCTCCCCTCCCAGGGGGTGATCAAGGGTGATAGGTAAAATGCAGAGAATAATTTCACCACACATTGTGTGTGTGTGACAATCATTGGTACTTTAACTTTTAACATTACACGAAATCTGTCAACATGTTTTAATACAATTAATACTTTAGCATTACTGCTAAACTAGTCAGACGTACTGTGCTTCAACATACAGCATTATTATGATGCGTGTATAAGGACCACAAAATGGCACCTATTAGGAGACATTCTGGCATTTAGTTTTTGACCTTTCATGCAAAACCAACTTTTACCTATCAATACCTCCTGATGTGTATTTGTGCTCTCCATAAGCCCGAAAATGTGCGCGCGTCCGCCATTGTAGTCCGCGCGGTAGTCAATAAGCTCCTTTTTCTTTATCCTCTTGTTGTGGGGCATTCATCCTACGCCGTTGCCATTTCTAATATAAAGTACCGTACAACTCCAACTTAAATCTGTCAGTAGACTCGCTATGAAAGCGCTAAAAACTACTGGTATAACAAAGATAGTGGGAAGACGACGCTGTCGAAGGAGAGGCCCATAAATAAGACCGCCCACAAAACGGCCCATCCTGAAGAGACGGTCAGTAAGCGACTTGAAAATTATCTGTAAAACATAGGGGTGTAACGGTACACAAAAATTTAGATTCGGTAGAACCTCTCAGCTTAGAGGTCACGGTTCGGTTCATTTTCGGTACAGTAATAAAACAACGAAATATAAATTTTTGGGTTATTTATTTACCAAATTTGTAAACAATGGCTTGATCCTTTTAACATTGGGAACACTATAATAATTCTGCCCACGTTAATCAACATTAAACTGCCTCAAGTTGTTGCGTAGATGAAATAAAATGACACAACTTTTCTTTTACGTATAAAAAGTGCAGTTTCAAGTCAACTCATCATGCTTAATTTATTACAGCATTGGGGAAGCCGGTAGTTGATGTTTATTATGTAAATGTTATATTTGTATCAACATGTGATAGCAAGGACCCTGCCATTCAAAACTAGGCTGCTACATTACTAATGATTAATGTAACTATAGCTGAAAAATTGTACAATAGGAGAGACTATTCATTCCTGAACACCATGGAGTTCATGTAGGCTTTATGATGCACTTACATTATTATATACACTATCAGAGACAGAAACTCTTCATTTAACATAATGTCCTTTTTTGCTGCTTCAACACACCTCAATCAACACTGTCCGTAACACACACACGCACACACCGCAAAATGAGCTAACGTTACGCTAAAAGCTAACTAGCCTTCACCTAAAGCCAGGACAGCGAGTGAGCTGAGCTGCAGTTTGTTTCTAGAAGATCAACGGGCTCATAGTGATGTTTAGAAAGTAGTTGACTTGGAAGTGTTTAGTAGAATTTGGGGAGAGTCTGTTGCTTCCCTGCTAAACGCCTATCTGCTCGACGCTGTAGCGCTGACTACATGTGCTCTGAATACGCACTGCTGATTGGCTTGTTAACGCTACGGTTGTAACCAATCAGATGGTTGTGTGGGTGGAACAATGTTCGGTGCTGTGTAGGAGACAGAGGCAGAAAGGAGTGGAGCAGCTTGTTTAGACTTTAGCATAAGCGGCTACTTCATCTGTTTGTGTGGAACTCGTTCGGTACTCCTCCGCACCGAACCGGAACCCCCGTACCGAAACGGTTCAATACAAACACACGTACCGTTACACTTCTAATAAAACATCATCTTCGCAAAGTTTTGACCAAAGAACCACCATTAACATGTTATGTAGACCACAAGGAAGTCTTAAATGTAGAAAAAAATCCTAATATGACCCCTTCAATGTGCCTTTTGTATGAAAACAGACCTGACTAGAACCGCTTATTGGCAGTGCATCTTATAACCCGGTGCGCCCTACAGTCCAAAAAATACAGTATTAATTATTCCTGGTGGGCGTTGTGGCATCCTACTCTGTTCAGTGGTCCTTCAACGCACCGTAAAAACACCTCCGTCTCGTATTCCTCCAAGTATGGAACGACCACTCTGTTCTAAAACAGCTCAGCTTTTAGGTTTAATGTGCATAAAATAATATGTTGGTTGTTTAGACATTAATGTGTTTATTTAAATTTAGATTGGGTATGTCCTTTCTTAATAGAGAAAGACGTTAATGTCTTGTTTCTATGTTAGCATTTCAGCGAGCTCCAGTCAGTCCGTATGTTTACGAAAGCGCAGGTATCAATCACGGTATTTCGATCTTTTTAATTGAAAGCGGTAATACTAACCGTCAGCTTAGTATTATTATTACCGTTTATCATTACATCCCTACTAGCTACAAAGTTAGGGAACCTCTGGAGGCAAACAAAGCACCAGAATCAATTCAGTAAACCCGCTCAGAGACTAATAGAAAACAAAGTGTGTGTTTGACTACCTGTAGTAGCCGATGTGATGCTGGCTCTCCTCGCTGCCCCGCAGTATCGTCTGGAACTCTGGTGGGTCGTAGAAATACCTCCAGTGGAGGTGGAAGTTAGGAGAAGGATTCTTGCAGTTCCTGTGAGCTCCGGCTAGAATATCAAAAGGACCAACCAGCTGCAAACCCAGTGTGTCCTTCAGAGCACCTGGGAAAAGACATTTTCTAATACAGTGATGGTCTTACATAGCATTCAGCATGGGATTTTCAATCAATCAATCACTGTTTATTTATATGGCCCTAAATCACAAGTGTCTCAAATGGCTGGACAAACCACAACAACATCCTCGGTAGAGCCCACATAAGGGCAAGTAATAACTCACCCCAGAGGGACGTCGACATTGATGACTATGAAAAACCTTGGAGAGGACCGCATATGGTGGCATATGTCCTACTGGCAGACATTGTGTGCTTACTGGTATGGACGAGACTGGGTAAATACAGATTTAATTGTGATGAGAACATGACTTTTCTGGGAAAAAAAATGCCAAAGCGGACTCACTTTAAGCTGCACCTCTTCAAAAAAATCACACTTCCACCCCTCTGTTTGCTCCTATTGCTCACGAGAGAGCCTTTGGCAATGTTTAAGTACTGTAAGTGGATTTTACATCTTAAAATGATTATTATTGTAGTAATGTGGGTTGTAAATTTAAGAATTTGTGTGAATTCTGATCATTTGTGAGAGCACCAAAGGGACTTCTGTGTGCTTCGGCAGCACTTACAAGACAGTTCAGCTTGCCGTTAATGAAGAGACAGTCGATCCATCACCTCCTTGTTATGTGTGTTTGAGTCTTAGTACTGCATAGCACCTCCTCAGTGGCCTAGTGGTTAGAGCGTCCACCCTGAGATCGATAGGTTGTGAGTTCAAACCCCGGAAGAGTCATACCAAAGTCTATAAAAATGGGACCCATTGCCTCCCTGCTTGGTACTCAGAATCTAGGGTTGGAATTGGGGGTTGAATCACCATAAAAGATTCCCGGCCGTGGAACCGCTGCTGCCCACTGCTCCCCTCACTTCCCAGGGGGTGATCAAGGGGATGGGTCAAATGCAGAGGACAAATTTCACCACACCTAGTGCGTGTGTGACAATCATTGGTACTTTAACTTTAACTTGTGTTCAAATATTTTTTTCATATTGGTCGATATCGATGAATGATATTTTTTATGACCTATGGAAAATATGGACCAGAAAAAACTGCCTTTGCGTGCCGGCCCAATCACATAATATCTACGGCTTTTCACACACAAGTGAATGCAAGGCATACTTGGTCAACAGCCATACAGGTCACACTGAGGGTGGCCGTATAAACAACTTTAAGACTGTTACAAATATGCGCCACACTGTGAACCCACACCAAACAAAAATGACAAACACATTTCGAGAGAACATCAGCATGGTAACACAACATAAACACAAAAAAATAAATACCCAGAACCCCTTGCAGCACTAACTCTTTCGGGACGCTACAATATACACCCCCCCCCCCCCGCTACATTGTACCCCTCCATCTTAACCTCCTCATGCTCTCTCAGGGAGAGCATGTCCCAAATTCCAAGCTGCTGGCATGTTAAAAAAAATAATGCACTTTGTGACTTCAAAATGAAATATGGCAGTGTCGTGTTGGCATTTTTTTCTATTGATTTATTATTTGAGTTGATTTATTTTGGAAAACCTTGTTACATTGTTTAATGCATCCAGCAGGGCATCACAACAAAATTAGGCATAATAATGTGTTCATTCCACCACTGTATATATCGGCATCGGTTGATATCGGAATCAGTAATTAAGAGTTGGACAAAATTTGCAAAAAAGCCATTGTCGGACATCTCTAAAAATAACTATTAAGATGGTTAAACAATGCATTTGAGTGTATTTATATATTACATATGGATGAATGAGTATTAAAAACTGTAACCCACAATTTAGTTGATAATTTTGCTATAAACAACTTTAACACTGTTACAAATATGCGCCACACTGTGAACCTACACCAAACAAGAATGACAAACACATTTCGGGAAAACATTCGCACCGTAACACACCATAAACACCACAGAACAAATACCCAGAACCCATTGCAGCACTAACTCTTCCGGGACGCTACAATATACACCCCCTGCTCCCTCCCTTACCCCTGCACCTCAACCTCCTCATGCTGGGAGCATGTCCCAAATTCCTAACTGCTGTTTCGAGGCATGTTAAAAAAAATAATGCACTTTGTGACTTCAAAAATACATATGGCAGTGCCATGTTGGCATTTTTTTCCATTGATTTATTATTTGAGTTGATTTATTTTGGAAAACCTTGTTACATTGTTTAATGCATCCAGCGGGGCATCACAACAAAATTAGGCATAATAATGTGTTAATTCCACCCCTGTATATATCGGCATCGGTTGATATCGGAATCTGTAATTAAGAGTTGGACAATATCGGAAATCGGCAAAAAAGCCATTATCGGACATCTCTAAAAATAACTATTGTGATGGTTAGACAATGCATTTGAGTGTATTTATATATTATATATGGATGGATGGGTATTAAAAACTGTAACCCACAACTTTGCTGATGTTCTGAACTCACCACAGGGGTTCTCGGGGCAAAGCTCCTTGCACAGATCCCAGAAGTGGTAGAGGTCCTCCGGCATGTGGAGCTTGCAGAGCTGCAGCGTCTCCTCGCGTTGCTGTGGCGACACCGCTGATGGGGGCGTGGCCTTGACGTCATCACAACGAGCTTTCTTCGCCTCTCTCTTCCCCGGCTCCTAACAACACAATTTCATCGGCCCAAAACGCAGAATAACGTGAGAATAGCTAAATCTACCCCCCACCCCTCCCATTTTCTACCGCTTGTCCCTTTTATTTTATTAATTAAATATTTTCTTACGAATCAATTTATAGCAAAATAAGTACATTGCTACTAAGCGAGCACACATTTTGCCCCTCACATCTCAGGTACCACGTACACGAGACAAACCACTTCGTATAAATACAAATATTTAGTTATTTATCACATTTTCTAATCCTCCGCGGGGTCGTAGCCAGTGTGCGCCGCTGGCGTGTTTGTGCGACAACAACCGGCATTTAATAGTATTATTATTTATATTGGAATCCAATACGACACGACCACACGACCAAAACTCAGCGAATGACGACGCGCACCAATGAACAAATAACGTACCTGAATGGATTTGAGCTTTCTTTTTGCGCGCCCTGTCATGTTCTTCCCCCTGCTTCGCCGCCGAGTTCTTCTTCTACTACAAATACGCTACAGCGCTACAAAGGTAACCGCACTACTGACCCTAAGAGGTCAAAATGTGTCACTACATGTTTTCGAACAATGCAGTTGTCGTCGCCTGGCTTCAGCATGCTAATAATATTGAATAAATATATTAATAATATATAACAAATATATTGAATTTATACAATTAATTGTGAGAATGCGACGAAGCATTCACACGGATTGTAAACAATGTACATAATTAAATGTATATACCAGGGGCGTCACTAGACCTAATACTGTACTGGGGCACACCTGGGGCACAAATAATTCATGTGAGCGTGCAAAGCGCGCAAGTAAAAACATTTTTAGCACTTATTTATCATCAAAAATACATAAGTAGCGATTTAAACTATGAAATCATATCAGATTGTGTTGTATGGATCTTTGATTAACCACCTGAAATTAACTAATGCATTTGACCTACTTGTGCACTTTTTTACTCCAGACTTCTAAACTGCTACTGGTAAAAGCAAAAAGGAAGAGCAATGAATCGTTTTGAAATATATATTGCAGTAATCATCTGCAAATTTAACATCTACAAAAGTAAAACAAAAAATAAAGCACCCCTACATCTCTGGGTTCTTTTATATTATTTAATTTCCATTTATGGCAATGTGGCTAATCCTATTTCAGATACACAAAACTATAAAATATACACAAAACAATAAAGCCACAGTAGTAGAATAAATGAACAACTGTTGTGTGTCTGTTAAGGGAATCATTTTCTGAGAAGTAAACTGTAACGTCTCGTTTTCATTTTTGCAAAGTGGTCAATCACTCTGGACAGACATGGAAATATTACAGTAACTGTTATACAGTTGACCAGTGGTTCCCAACTGGTGGGTCGTGACATAAAAGTGGATTGTGTGTCATTTTCAGTGTGTCGCAGTCAGATGTGTGCATGGAAAAAAAAAAAGTTTGGGGAGAAAAAAATCAAATTGTGGCAACAAAACCAGATATTTTTAGCCATTTTTCTAGTGACTTTTAGTGAGTATTTTAGCAAAAGGCAAACCGACTAACAAGTTGGAGGAGGACTCAGGACAGACATGGAAATATATTTTTTTTAAATCTAAATG
>NC_084611.1:50966778-50991778 GCF_033978795.1 Nerophis ophidion | reverse complement strand
TTCATTTCACCTTCCGTCTCACCACTTCCTCCTGTCCTTTTCTCATCCCTGCATCCGTAAACTTCTCCCCCCCAAGCTCAGTTTCCACACCTCCCCGTTTCTCCCTCTCCCCGCCGGTCACCCAGGATGCCTATTTCCAAGCCCCTCCGCTAGGCCCTAGCAGCATGGGCGGAGACTGGGCGGGAAGCGAGAGAACGGATTGGACCCTTCCCCTCAGGACGGGCACGCTGGCGGGTCACCCTCCCTCAGCTTCAGATGGGCGAAGACGCTGAGAGCCCCAAGATCAACCACACCTTCCTGCGAGACTATGTCACCGAAGGTAGAACTGGACGTCGCTTGTCCACAGTGTCAAGTTGCATGCTGCTATAACTCGAGAGTTGGCTTCCGTCTTTTCGGAAAGATACTAAATGAAAGGTCGATTCATTGACTGTTTAAAGTCATTATTCTTGATGGAATGAGAATGGCAGCCTCGCAGGTCATCTTAGGGTAAACATTAATTATTTATGGATCTTCTCATTCATCCAGGTCTTGTAGTCACAGGGCCTTCAGTCGACCGGACTGTTTGGTTTGTCTTAGAAGACATCCCACCTCTCATCCAAGTCTAGACTTTATTAGTTCATGGTCTTAGACTTTCATTGTTCAGATGTAGTCTTGGACTTAAATTGGTCAGATCTAGTCTCAGACTTTAATTGGTCAGATCTTGTCTTAGACTTGAATTGGTCAGATCTAGTCTTAGACTCAGATTGGTCAGATTGAGTCTTATACTTGGATTGGTCAGATCTAGTCTTGGACTGTGATTGGTCAGATCTAGTCTAATAATTAGACTGGTCACATGTGGTCTTAGATTTATATTGTTCAGATATAGTGTAGTCTAAGACTTTGATTGGTTGATGTAATCTAGTCTTAAACTAGATTGGTCAGATCTAGTCTAAGACTGAGATTAAAGATATTTAGTCTAATCTTAGACTTTGATTGGTCAGAGCTAGTTTCAGGCTTAGATTGGTCAAGTGTAGTCTAGTCTTGAATTAGATTGGTCAGCTCTAGTCTTAGATTTAGATTGGTCAGCTTTTGTTTTAGACTTTGATTGGTCAGATGTAGTCTTAGACTGAGATTGGTCAGATCTAGTCTTAGGAGTAGACTTAGCTTGGACATATCTAGACTAGTCTTAGACTTAGATTTATGAGATTTTGTCTTAGACGTAGATTGGTCAGATCTATTGTTCAAGTTCAATTAGTCAGATCTAGTATTCTACCTACATTGGTCAGATGTAGTCTTCAACTTAGATTAGTCACATGTAGTCTCCGGCTTTGGTCAGTTCTAGCGACGGACTTAAATTGTTCATATTTAGTCTTAGACCTAGATTAGTCAGATCTATTCTAGTTTTGGACTTAGATTGGTCAGATCTAGTTGTTGACTTATATTGGTCAGATCTAGTCTAATACTGAGATTAAAGATATGTAGTCTATTCTTAGACTTAGATTGGTCAGATGTAGTCTAGTCTTGACTTAGATCGGTCAGATCTAGTCAGACTTAGATGTGTCAGATCTAGTCTTTGACGTACAAACCCCGTTTCCATATGATGGAATGGCTTCCATTCATCCTTCCTGTCCACACTTTGTAAATTTTTGCACTGTCTGTTAGTGTACATTTTATTGCGTTTACTGACCTCTGTTTCGGTCTTTTCGAAGCTGATGTTATCTCCACGGTGGAATTCAACCAGACAGGAGACCTGCTGGCCACGGGGGATAAAGGTGGCCGCGTGGTCATCTTCCAGAGAGAAACTGAGGTCAGTCCCACACAAAACCAGACACATACCATTATAGTGAGCATCTGAAAACCTCAACGGAGTTCCTCTTTGCCTATTTGCCAGTCTAAAGGGCAGTCCGAGGAGGTGGGGGAGACAGGGGACTCTGGAGAGTACAACGTCTACAGCACCTTCCAGAGTCACGAGCCGGACTTTGACTATCTAAAGAGTCTGGAGATCGAAGAGAAAATCAATAAGATTCGATGGCTGCCACAGCAGAATGCCGCACATTTTCTCCTCTCCACCAATGGTAAGAGGCCAGGATTTCTCTTTTGTGTTTGGGGAACTAAATTTTTTTCCACAATTTTTGCTCATCATCCACAATCCCTTGTGGGACAAAAAAAAAAAACATCTTTCTCTGTCTGTGCATTTTAAATAGTAAAAAAAACCTGCGAGAAAGGTAATGTCAGAAAAAGGGTATTGCCATATTTACAGTATTGCTCCACAAAATACAAACATAACAAAACAGTCTGACTAGGATGCCGACTGATGGGATGGTTGTATCTTTCATCATTGGTCTTTTGCTCCCTGTTTAGGTGGTAAATTTCAGCATACTAATCTTTAAAATTGCTGGGAGCAAACAAACATCTTGCTGGGTTGTCCTAGCAATGCTTTCAGTTCTAAGTTGACCAAATGTATATATACATACATACATACACACACATATATATATGTATATATATATATATATATATATATATATATATATACATACATATGCATATATACATATATATATACACATATATATATGTATATACACATATTTATGTATATATACATATATATATGTATATACACATATTTATGTATATATACATATATATATGTATATACACATATTTATGTATATATACATATATCAATCAATGTTTATTTATATAGCCCCAAATCACAAATGTCTCAAAAGACTGCACAAATCATTACGACTACAACATCCTTGGAAGAACCCACATATATGTGTATATATATACATATATATGTATATATACATATAAAAATATACATACATACACGTATATATATATATATATATATATATATATATATATATATATATATATACACATGTATACACACATATTTACATATGCATACATATATACATATATACACACACACATACAGATATATGCATATACACACATATATAGATATATATATACACATATATGTACACTGTATATGCATATATACACATATATTGATACAAATATGTATACACATACATATATACACATATATAAATATATACACACATATATTATGCATATACATAAATACACACAAATAAAAATATACACATGCACACATATATGCTTATACGTATAAATAAAAACATATAGAGTGGGGCAAAAAAGTATTTAGTCAGCCACCGATTGTGCAAGTTCTCCCACTTAAAATGATGACAGAGGTCTGTAATTTTCCTCATAGGTACACTTTAACTTTGAGAGACAGAATGTGAGAAAAAAATCCAGGAATTCACATTGTAGGAATTTTAAAGAATTTATTTGTAAATTTTTCATGTTTGGAGGAAGAAGAATACTGAGTTGCATCCCAAGAACACCAAACCTACTGTGAAGCATGGGGGTGGAAACATAATGCTTTGGGGCTGTTTTTCTGCTAAGGGGACAGGACGATTGATCCGTGTTAAGGAAAGAATGAATGGGGCAATGTATCGTGAGATTTTGAGCCAAAACCTCCTTCCATCAGTGAGAGCTTTGAATGGTTGACCAAATACTTATTTTCCTCCATAATTTACAAATGAATTCTTCAAAATTCTGTCTCTCACAGTTGAAGTGTACCTATGATGAAAATTACAGAGCTCTGTCATCATTTTAAGTGGGAGAACTTGCACAATCGGTGGCTGACTAAATACTTTTTTGCCCCACTGTATATGTGTATGATTATATATATATTCATATACATATATGTGTGTGAATATATACAGACATGTATATTTATATACGTATATACTGTATACATATATATACACATGTATATTAATATATATACATATATAGACAAATGTGTACACACCTATATGTGTATGAATATAAGTGTGTATGTATGTATACATCTTTACCAGTGGCAGTCCTTCAGTGATGTCCGACTTCAATGATTACCTTTCAAAATAACATAATTGATGTCCTCGGGGGTCCGTATCACATCATACCTTATACGCCACATGCAAACATTTCAACGCTTACACAGATGCCTACCGCTAAAGAAGCTGCCCTAAACCCAAAGGTGTGCACAAAGTACATTTAAATTAAATTGAAAAAAATAGGTAAATCGGTTATCAGCATCGCTCTTGAGCAGCATGGAGTCATCTGTATCGGTATTGGTTTACAAAAAAAAACAACCTAATTTTTATCGTTTTCCCCGTCACTATACACCTATTTACCCTTTTATTCAACATGTATTTCTTTTTTGTTGAAGTATTTTAACTATGTGCGGTGGGCCTCTAAAAACTTGGATGTGTGCCACAAATGGCCCCGGTCCGCAGTTCGGGCACCAGCTTTATAGAATGAGTTTAACAACAGCCTGTCAGGTTCAAACACTGATGACATCTATTAAACAGACAGGAAGCAAGGAATCATGCAGAGACAGAGCTAAATTTTGCTCATTTGAGGAGTTTTTTGGCCTGCACTCTAGTTAAAGGTCCAAACTACACTCCAAAGTCCAGCCCACATGCTTCCTCTATTTATTTGGGAGGCCCTTGGTTACATTACTGAAGCTGCAGCTGAAGAAGGTGGGGTAATTTCAGCAAACCTAGTTAGACACAATATATGACTATTCAAGAAATGCAATGTGCTGACAATTGTGATATCACCTCTTCTCTGCTCTGTCTGCGTCCCGGTATTCGATGTTCGGCCTTGGCAGAGTTTGGACACAACACTAATACGAGACGACTTGCAATCTTTTGGATTGGCAGCTTTGCACAGATAGAAAAATACAATGTCAGCACAATTGATAATAACTATAGCAACAGCCTTTAAGCATAAGAGTTGTGTGATAATATATACATAATTATTCTAACACAGCTTCTCTCTAATTTTTGCCTACTTCGATTCAATTACTCTTTACAGTTTAGGTACAGTAAATAAAGTATATGCAACAAATTGAAAAAATTATTTAACATTATTATTTTCATTATTAGTATTATTTATTTAATATTCATGGCCCTCAAAGCCATAAGATTATTTTTGATGTTATCCTTTTCTGCTTGCATCTTCATGAAAAATACTATTTAGAGAAAAAACACGAGTCGACTCCCCTCTGTCATCGTCACACGTTGTCATGACGACCACCACTGACACAATAAAAGTCCCCACTTTGTGCTTTTATTTTCCTATCTTTCACTTTCATGCCGATGTTCTCCCGCCGCAGACAAGACGGTGAAACTGTGGAAAGTGAGCGAGCAAGACAAGAGACCGGAGGGATACAACCTAAAAGATGAGGAGGGCAGACTGAAGGACGTGTCGACCATCACCTCCCTGCAGGTGCACACTTACACACAATAATGTACTTCTGACCTTCTGGAGACCTCCGAAAAATTCCTACCTCTTTAGGACCACCCTTTCTAAATGTAGAAACATTTGTATTTACACCAATAATAATACATACATACTGTGCAAATATAAAAAAGGTACACTTTTAGGACATTTTATTCCCCGCAATTCCCCAATTTTGTGGAAATTCCCATTAAAATGGGACATTCTTCCAAGTTCCACAACTCCCACATTTGTCATCTGATTAAAAGCGTTCCAACTTCAAACTAGTCAGCCTATTTGGGAATTGTGGGATTTCCCTTGAAAAATTCCAAAAACTCTCAGATTTCCCCAAATTTAAAGTTTTACGGGACATTTTTCCCATTCAAAATGAATTGGCCATTTTTCAAACTTCGCCCATTTCCACATTTTTCAACCTATTCAAACAATTCCACCATCAACACATTCTCCATCCTGGAAATTCAAAACAAACTTTTTTCCATGTTCCAAAAAATTCCAGGATTTTCCAGAATTCCTGGTTTTCCAAAGCCCTATTTCCACCCTTTTTTCTGGCGACTACTCCTTCCTCATTTTTTAACGCATTTCAAACATTCCACCGTCAAAATAATTCCTTTTAAACAGGACAAATAACAAAGTTGTTTTTCCCGAAATTCCAGGAATTCCGTAATATCATTTCTCAATTCAACATGTTACTTCTTCAACATTTGTTGACTAATTTGAAAAATTCCAACACCAACCTTTTCAACTCATTCAGACAACTCATTTTGACCTTTTTCAATAAAAATTCCCGCTTTTCCCACAATTCCCCAATTTTTTAGAAATTCCCATTGAAGTGGGACATTCTTCAAAGTTCTACAACTCCCACATTTGTCATCTGATTCAAAGCGTTCAAACTGTTCAGCCTATTCTGGAATTGCGGGATTTCCCTTGAAAAAAAAAAAAAACATTCCCAGATTTATTCAAATTCCAGGTTTTACGGGACATTTTTCCCATTCCAAATTAATTGGCCATTTTTCAAACTTTCCCCATTTCTAAATTTTTCGACCTATTCGAACAATTCCACTATCAACACATTCTCCATCCTGGAAATTCAAAACGATCTTTTTTCCATGTTCCAAAAAAATTCCAGGATTTTCCAGAATTCCTGGTTTTCCAAAGCCTTATTTCCACCCTTTTTTCTGGCGACTACTCCTTCCACATTTTTCAAAGCATTTCAACCGTTGCACCGTCAAAACATTCCTCTTAAAAAGGACCAAAAAAAAGTTGAATTATGGAACTGGCAAAATTCCAATTTTTTTCCGAAATTCCAGGAATTCCATAATACCCTTTCTCAATTCAACATGTTACTACTTTAATGTTTCTTGACTGATTTGAAAAATTCCAACACTAACCTTTTTAACTCATCCAGACAACTAATTTTGACCTTTTTAATGAAAATTCCCGCTTTGCCTGCAATTCACGATTTTTGGGGAAATTCCCATTGAAATGAGACATTCTTCAAAGTTCCATAACTCCCACATTTGTCATCTGATTCAAAGCGTTCCAACTTTAAACTGTTCAGCCTATTCGGTAATTGCGGGCTTTCCCTTGAAAAATTCCAGGAATTCCCAGATTTCCCAAAATTTCAAGTTTTACGGGACATTTTTCCCATTAAAAATGAATTGGCCATTTTTCAAACTACGCCCATTTCCAAATTTTTCATACTATTCAAACCATTCCACCTTCAACACATTCTCCACCCTGGAAAGTCAAAATGTTCTTTTTTCCAGGTTCAAAAAAATTCCAGGATTTTCCAGAGACCTATTTCCACCCTTTTTTTGGGGCGACTACTCCTTCCACATTTTTCAAAGCATTTCAACTATTTCACCGTCAAAAGATTCCTCTTCAGTAGCACAAAAAACAAAGTTGTTTTCCCGGAAATTCCAGGAATTCCGTAATACTATTTCTCAAATCAACATGTTACTTCTTCAACGTTTCTTGACTGATTTGAAAAATTCCAACACCAACCTTTTCAACTCATTCAGACAACTAATTTTTACCTTTTTCTAATAAAAAAATTCCTGCTTTTCCTGCAATTCCCACATTTTTTGGAAATTCCCATTGAAATGGGACATTCTTCAAAGTTCCACAACTCCCACATTTTTCATCTGATTCAAAGCGTTCCAACTTCAAACTGTTCAGCCTATTCGAGAATTGCGGGTTTTCCCTTGAAAAATTCCAAAAATTCCCAGATTTCATAAAATTCCAGGTTTTAAGGGACATTTTTCCCATTCAAAATGAATTGGCCATTTTTCAAACTTTCCCCATTTCCACATTTTTCAAACTATTCAAACCATTCCACCTTCAACACATTCTTCATCCTGGAAATTCCAAACAATCTTTTTTCCATGTTCCAAATTCCAAATCCAATTCCAGTATATTTACCAGAATTCCTGGTTTTCCAAAGCCTTATTTCCACAATTTTTTCTGGCGACTACTCCTTCCACATTTTTTAACGCATTTCAACTGTTCCACTCTAAAAACATTCCTCTTAAACAGGACAAAAAAACGAAGTTCCCGGTTTTTCCGGAACTTCCAGGAATTACGTAATACCATTTCTCAATTCAACATGTTACTTCTTCAACATTTCTTAGCTGATTTGAAAAATTCCAACACCAACCTTTTTAACTCATTCAGACAACTCATTTTGACCTTTTTCAATAAAAATTCACGCTTTTCCGCAATTCCCCAATTTTTTAGACATTTACATTGAAATGGGCCATTCTTCAAAGTTCCACAACCCCCACATTTGTCATCTGATTCAAAGCGTTCCAACTTCAAACTGTTCAGCCGATTCTGGAATTGCGGGATTTCCCTTGAAAAATTCCAAAAAATCCCCAGAATACCCCAAATTCCAGGTTTTATGGGCCATTTTTCCCATTCAATATGGATGGGCCATTTTTCAAACTTCCACCATTTCCACATTTTTCAACCTATTCAAACCATTCTACCTTCAACACATTCCACCATCCTGGAAATTCACAATTTTTTTCCAGGATTACTGCTTTTCCAAAGCATTACTTCCACCATTTATTCCTGGCGACTACTCCTTCCACATTTTTTTAAATGTTTCAACCGTTGCACCATCAAAACATTCTTCTTAAACAGGACAAAAAAACAAAAAAAAATTTTTTAACTGGAAAAATTCTTGGTTTTTCCCCAAATTTCCAGGAATTCCGTAATACCATTTCTCAATTCAAAATGTTACTCCTTTAACATTTTTTGACTGATTTTTGAATAATTCCAACATCAATCCTTTCAACTCATTCAGAACATTCAAGTTTTTTTTGTTTTTTTTTACAATTTTCTAAAAAATTCCCGCCATTTTCAAATTTTGGGGACATTCTTCCAAGTTCCACAACTCCCACATTTTTAATCTGATTCAAACCGTTCCAACTTGAAAATATTCAGCCTGTTTGGGAATTGTGTGCTCTACTTCAACAATTCTAAAAAAAATAAAAAAATTCCAGGATTTCAGTTCAACTTCAGCATTGGAGCATTCACACACAATTCCTTCAGAAATTGTCTCATCTATTTGGTTTTTAATCTTCATTATTTACTTCAAGTTATTACAGTAGGTCTCTATATACATATTTATTGTACTTTAATTAATTTCGACCAAAGGGGGCGCATTTCAATTTCTTACACACACTTGTTGTTTCATATGTTGACCAGAGGGAGAGCACTTTTAAAACCGCCGCACAGTCAATTGGAAAACTCTAATTTTGATAGATTTCACCAGCAGGGGTGCAAATGAGACATTCTCTATTAGATGGAATGGTTTCCTGTATTAGGACACATCATTTGGAAGCTACTTTTCCTTCTTGATGTCTCACGAAGGGTAGAAACACACACACACGCACACGCATGCACACGCACGCGCGCACACACACACACACACACACACACACACACACACACACACACACACGCACACGCATGCACACGCACGCGCGCACACACACACACACACACACACACACACACACACACACACACACACACACACACACACACACACACACACACACACACACACACACACTCCAACAGATGTACTTGTATTTGCATGACGTAGGTACCGGTACTGAAACCCACGGACCTGATGGTGGAGGTGCGGCCCAGGCGGGTGTTCGCCAACGGACACACCTACCATGTCAACTCCATATCGGTCAACAGTGACGGCGAGACCTACCTGTCCGCCGACGACCTCCGCATCAACATGTGGCACCTGGGTATCACCGACCGCAGCTTCAGTATCCTCCACTTCCTTGGTTCTTGGTGCTTGTTCCTTGGTCTTTGGTCCTTGTTTCTTGTTTCTTGGTCCATGGTCTTTGTTTTTTGTTTTTTTGTTCCTTGGTCGTTGGTCCTTGGTCTTTGGTCCTTGGTCTTTGTTTCTTGTTTCTTGGTCCTTCTTTCTTGTTCCTTGTTCAGAAACACGTCTCAAGACGTCAGAGGCATATTTTGATGAAACTTTCAGGAAATGTCAGAACCGTGACAAGGAATGAGTCATCACATTTTGGGGGCGGTCCGTCTCATTTTTACTGGGCTCTGAATCTTGAATTGACTTGATTCAATTCGATTAGCGAGTCTTACTGATACACGATCCAAAATCAAATATTGTAAACAATAAAGCTCTGCGATGAGGTGGGGACTTGTCCAGGGTGTACCCCCGGCTTTCCGCCCGAATGCAGCTGAGATAGGCTCCAGCACCCCCGCGACCGCAAAAGGGACAAGCGGTAGAAAAATGGATGGATGGGTCACAAATAAAAATCGCAATTTAATCAAAAATATGAACAATTCCGGCACCCCTATTTACTTTACGTTTACGTTACGAGGCTTAACTTCTCATGCTATAGCGGGCCGAGTCCCACCTCCACCCACAGAGACAAAGAGTGTGGATGACTGATAAGAGGGTTCACTCTGTTTATTTCAGCAATGTCTCAAAATGGGAGGATTTTGATGAAACTTTCAGGAAACGTCAGGAATGGGACGAGGATCAAGTGATTAGAAATTGGGGATGATCGAGACAAATTGTAGGACGTTACCTGCACTACGATCTAAATCGTTTCTACTACGTTACTTTACGTTAACATTATGAGGCTTAAGTTTTTGCATGTGTATAAGCTAGCAGGTCGAGTCCCGCCTACACCCACAGATACAAAGAATTGGCTGACTGAAAAGAGGGTTCACTCTATTTAAGCAATGTCTCAAAATGGGCCGATTTTGATGGATCTTTCAGGAAATGTCCAAACCGTGACAAGGAATGAGTGATCAGATTTTGGGGCGATCCATATCACTATCTTACCTTTTAGGGCTGTGAATATTTGGGATGCGATTCAATTTGATTTGCCATTCGAACCGATTCTCAATTTAAAATCAATACTTTTTCATTAACATTTTTATCGTTACAGATAAAAATCGCAATTCAATCAAAAATCGATACTTTTTCAACACCCCTATCTACCTTAAGTTTACGTTACGAGGCTTAACTTCTCATGCTATAGCGGGTCGAGTCCCGCTTCCACTCACAGAGACAAAGAGTGTTGATAACTGGCAAGAGGGTTCACTCTGTTTTTTTCAGCAATGTTTCAAAACGGGACGATTTTCATGGATCTTTCAGGAAATGTCCGAACCGTGACAAGGAATGAGTGATCAGATTTTGGGGCGATCCATATCACTATCTTACCTTTTGGGGCTGTGAATCTTTAGGATTCCATTCAATTCGATTTGCGATTCGAACCAATTCTCGATTCAAAATCAATACTTTTTCATTACCATTTTGTATCGTTACAAATAAAAATCGCAATTTCATCAAAAATAAAAACAATCTGACACCCCTATTTACCTTAAGTTTGCTTTACGAGGCTTAACTTCTCATGGTACAGCTGGCCGAGTCCCGCCTCCACCCATAGAGACAAAAAGAGGACTCTGTTTATCTCGGCTTAAAAAAAATGATCTGCGGATTTTAATGAAACTTTCAGGAAATGTTAGAAATGGGGTAAGGAACACGTGAAGTGAAGGAAACTGAATTATTATTATATAGCGCTTTTTCTCTTGTGACTCAAAGCGCTTTACAGAGTGAAACCCAATATATGAGTTCCATTTAAACCAGTGTGGGTGGCACTGAGAGCAGGTGGGTTAAGTGTCTTGCCCAAGGACACAACGGCAGTGACTAGGATGGCGGAAGTGGGGATCGAACCTGGAACCCTCAAATTGCTGGCACGGCCACTCTATCAACCGAGCTGTACTGCCGCAAAAAAATGCATATTTTAAACTTTAATATTATCTGATCCTGCCAATTATATTGTTATATACTGTATTTCAAAACTATTTTTGTGAGATAAAAATAAATAGTCAAATATTTGCTTGTCAACTTAATGAGTTATACAAACCCTGTTTCCATATGAGTTGGGAAATTGTGTTAGATGTAAATATAAACAAAATACAATGATTTGCAAATACTTTTCAACCCGTATTCAGTTGAATATGCTACAAAGACAAGATATTTGATGTTCAAACTGATCAACTTTATTTTTTTTTTGCAAATAATAACTACCGTATTTCCTTGAATTGCTGCCAGGCATGTAAAACGCGTCTACCTTGAACTACTGCTGGGTCAAAATTGTTTCCCAAAATTATAAGCGCATGCTTACTATTACCAACAGGTAAAATTTGTGATGTTATGAGTGAAACTTCCCCTGTCGTCCATCCATCCATCCATCATCTTCCGCTTATCCGAGGTCGGGTCGCGGGGGCAGCAGCCTAAGCATGTAAGCCCAGACTTCCCTATCTCCAGCCACTTCGTCTAGCTCTTCCCGGGGGATCCCGAGGCGTTCCCAGGCCAGCCGGGAGACATAGTCTTCCCAACGTGTCCTGGGTCTTCCCCGTGGCCTCCTACCAGCTGGACGTGCCCTAAACACATCCCTAGGGAGGCGTTTGGGTGGCATCCTGACCAGATGCCCGAACCACCTCATCTGGCTCCTCTCGATGTGAAGGAGCAGCGGCTTTACGTTGAGCTCCTCCCGGATGGCAGAGCTTCTCACCCTATCTCTAAGGGAGAGCCCCGCCACCCGGCGGAGGAAACTCATTTCGGCCGCTTGTACTCGTGATCTTATCCTTTCGGTCATGACCCAAAGCTCATGACCATAGGTGAGGATGGGAACGTAGATCGACCGGTAAATTGAGAGCTTTGCCTTCCGGCTCAGCTCCTTCTTCACCACAACGGATCGATACAACGTCCGCATTACTGAAGACGCCGCACCGATCCGCCTGTCGATCTCACGATCCACTCTTCCTCCACTCGTGAACAAGACTCTTAGGTACTTGAACTCCTCCACTTGGGGCAGGGTCTCCTCCCCAACCCGGAGATGGCACTCCACCCTTTTCCGGGCCAGAAACCATGGACTCGGACTTGGAGGTGCTGATTCTCATTCCGGTCGCTTCACACTCGGCTGCGAACCGATCCAGTGAGAGCTGAAGATCCCGGCCAGATGAAGCCATCAGGACTACATCATCTGCAAAAAGCAGAGACCTAATCCCGTGGCCACCAAACCGGATCCCCTCAACGCCTTGGCTGCGCCTAGAAATTCTGTCCATAAAAGTTATGAACAGAATCGGTGACAAAGGACAGCCTTGGCGGAGTCCAACCCTCACTGGAAACGTGTCCGACTTACTGCCAGCAATGCGGACCAAGCTCTGACACTGATCATACAGGGAGCGGACTGCCACAATAAGACAGTCCGGTACCCCATACTCTCTGAGCACTCCCAACAGGACTTCCCGAGGGACACGGTCGAATGCCTTCTCCAAGTCCACAAAGCACATGTAGACTGGTTGGGCAAACTCCCATGCACCCTCAAAAACCCTGCCGAGAGTATAGAGCTGGTCCACAGTTCCACGACCAGGACGAAAACTACACTGTTCCTCCTGAATCCGAGGTTCGACTATCCGGCGAAGCCTCCTCTCCAGTACACCTGAATAAACCTTACCGGGAAGGCTGAGGAGTGTGATCCCACGATAGTTGGAACACACCCTCCGGTCCCCCTTCTTAAAGAGAGGGACCACCACCCCGGTCTGCCAATCCAGAGGTACCGCCCCCGATGTCCACGCGATGCTGCAGAGTCTTGTCAACCAAGACAGCCCCACAGCATCCAGAGCCTTAAGGAACTCCGGGCGGGTCTCATCCACCCCCGGGGCCTTGCCGCCGAGGAGCTTTTTAACTACCTCAGCGACCTCAGCCCCAGAAATAGGAGAGTCCACCACAGATTCCCCAGGCACCGCTTCCTCAAAGGAAGACGTGTTGGTGGGATTGAGGAGGTCTTCGAAGTATTCCCTCCACCGATCCACAACATCCGCAGTCGAAGTCAGCAGAACACCATCCGCACCATATACGGTGTTGATAGTGCACTGTTTCCCCTTCCTGAGGCGGCGTATGGTGGTCCAGAATCGCTTCGAAGCCGTCCGGAAGTCGTTTTCCATGGCTTCCCCGAACTCTTCCCATGTCCGAGTTTTTGCCTCCGCGACCGCTAAAGCTGCACACCGCTTGGCCCGTCGGTAGCCGTCCACTGCCTCCGGAGTCCTATGAGCCAAAAGAACCCGATAGGACTCCTTCTTCAGCTTGACGGCATCCCTCACTGCTGGTGTCCACCAACGGGTTCTGGGATTACCGCCACGATAGGCACCAACAACCTTGCGGCCACAGCTCCAATCAGCCGCCTCGACAATAGAGGTTCGGAACATGGTCCACTCGGACTCAATGTCCCGCACCTCCCTCGTGACATGTTCAAAGTTCTCCCGGAGGTGTGAATTGAAACGCTCTCTGACAGGAGACTCTGCCAGACGTTCCCAGCAGACCCTCACAATGCGTTTGGGGCTGCAAGGTCTGTCCGGCATCCTCCCCCACCATCGCAGCCAACTCACCACCAGGTGGTGAGCGGTAGAAAGCTCCGCCCCTCTCTTCACCCGAGTGTCCAAAACATGAGGCCGCAAATCAAAAGTCCAATAACAAAACACCACTCGGGTTTAGATCCGAGCGACCATTCTTCCCAATCACGCCTCTCCAAGTTTCACTGTCGTTGCCAACATGAGCGTTGAAGTCCCCCAGTAGGACAAGGGAATCACCCGGGTGAGCACTTTCCAGTACTCCCTCGAGTGTACCCAAAAAGGGTGGGTATTCTGAACTGCTGTTTGGTGCGTAAGCACAAACAACAGTCAGGACCCGTCCCCCCACCCGAAGGCGAAGGGAAGCTACCCTCTCGTCCACTGGGTTGAACTCAAACTTGCAGGCTTTGAGCCGGGGGGGCAACGAGAATTGCCACCCCAGCCCGTCGCCTCTCACTGCCGGCAACGCCAGAGTGGAAGAGGGTCCAGTCCCTCTCGAGAGAACTGGTTCCAGAGCCCTTGCTGTGCATCGAGGTGAGTCCGACTATATCCAGCCGGAACTTCTCTACCTCGCGGACTAGCTCAGGCTCCTTCCCCCCCAGTGAGGTGACGTTCCACGTCCCAAGAGCTAGCTTCTGTAGCCGAGGATCGGACCGCCAAGTGCCCTGCCTTCGGCTGCCGCCCAGCTCACAATGCACCCAACCTCTATGGCCCCTCCTATGAGTGGTGAGCCCATTGGAGGGATGACCCACGTTGCCTCTTCGGGCTGTGCCCGGCCGGGCCCCATGGGGACAGGCCCGGCCACCAGGCGCTCGCCATCGTGCCCCAACTCCGGGCCTGGCTCCAGAGCGGGGCCCCGGTGACCCGCGTCCGGGCGAGGGAAAACTGAGTTCATTTTGATGTAATTCCATAGAAGTCTTTGAGCTGCTCTTTGTCTGATCACAACCCCCCCCACTCCCCCCCCCCCCCCCCCCCCCCCCGCGGCCCGCCCCCTTCCGTGCGTCGGTTGAGGTGGGCGGGGTTTGGTCCTAGCGAGGTGTATAATATAACCAGTAGGAGTCATGGATGCATTGCATTCTGGGTAATTCTTATGTTGTGTTTATAATGTGTTACAGAGCCGATGTTCTCCCGAAATGTGTTTGTCATTCTTGTTTGGTGTGGGTTCACAGTCTGGCACATATTAGTAAGAGTGTTAAACTTGTTTATATCACAACCTTCAGTGTAACTTGTATCACCCAGTATACCTTCCAATCTTGTCCGTGTGATGATAGAAGCAGCGAAATGCATGCTTCAATTGAAGGTTATTCCAAGCCTTCAGGGCTGAAAATAATATCCATAGTAACGTTTTTTTAATTAAATATGCTATTCGTGATGGTAACCTCATATTACACTCAATTTTAACTGCATGCCATTGTTAAGCGTAGTAGTGAGAAGAGGTTTTAAATTAATTAGCGTCCCGGCGGCTGTTAAATGGAAGTACGGTAACTTAGAATTTCATGGCTGCAACACGTGCCAAAGTAGTTGGGAAAGGGCATGTTCACCACTGCGTTACATCACCTTTTCTTTTAACAACACTCAATAAACGTTTGGGAACTGAGGAAACTAATTGTTGAAGCTTTGAAAGTGGAATTCTTTCTCATTCTTGTTTTATGTAGAGCTTCAGTCGTTCAACAGTCCGGGGTCGCCGCTGTCGTATTTTACGCGTCATAATGCGCTACAAATTTTCGATGGAAGACCGGTCTGGACCGTAGGTGGGCCAGGAAAGTACCCGCACTCTTTTTTTACGAAGCCACGCTGTTGTAACACGTGCTGAATGTGGCTTGGCATTGTCTTGCTGAAATAAGCAGGGGCGTCCATGAAAAAGACGGCGCTTATATGGCAGCATATGTTGTTCCAAAACCTGTATGTACCTTTCAGCATTCATGGTTTCTCCACATATGTGTAAGTTACCCATGTCTGGGGCACTAATGCACCCCCATACCATCACAGATGCTGGCTTTTGAACTTTGCCTCGATAACAGTCTGAATGGTTCGCTTCCCCTTTGGTCCGGATGACAAAACAATTTGAAATTTGGACTCGTCAGACCAAAGAACACTTTTCCACTTTGCATCAGTCCATCTTAGATGATCTCAGTACCAGAGAAGCCGGCGGCGTTTCTGGACGTTGTTGATAAATGGATTTCGCTTTGTATAGTAGAGCTTCAACTTGCACTTACAGATGTAGCGACCAACTGTATTTAAAGACAGTGGTTTTCTGAAGTGGTTCTGAGCCCGAGTGGTGATATTCTTTAGAGATTGATGTCTGTTTTTGATACTGTGCCGTCTGAGGGATCGAAGGTCACAGTCATTCAATGTTGGTTTCCGGCCATGCCGCTTATGTGGAGTGACTAATCCAGATTCTCTGTCTTTGAACCTTTTGATGATATTATGGACCGTAGATGTTGAAATCCCTAAATTTCTTGCAATTGCACTTTGAGAAACGTTGTTCTTAAACTGTTTGACTATTTGCTCACGCAGTTGTGGACAAAGGGGTGTACCTCGCCCCATCCTCTCTTGTGAAAGACTGAGCATTTTTTGGGAAGCTGTTTTTATATCCAATCATGGCACCCACCTGTTCCCAATTAGCCTGCACACCTGCGGGTTGTTCCAAATAAGTGTTTGATGAGCAACTTTATCAGTATTTATTGCCACCTTTCCCAACTTCTTTGTCACCTGTTGCTGGCATCAAATTCTAAAGTTAATGATTATTTGCACACAAAAAAAGTTTATCAGTTTGAACATCAAATATGTTGTCTTTGTAGCATATTCAACTTAATACAGGTTGAAAAGGATTTGCAAATCATTGTATTCCGTTTATATTTACATCTAACACAATTTCCCAACTCATATGGAAATGGGGTTTGTACATAAATTATACATTAAAAAAAATCTAATAAACAAAATGCTTTTGCAATTTGTCTGATCATGATTAATCACAGGTTTTTACCTGCATGCATAATGCTGATTAATTACAACAACAAAAAATCAGATCATTCAGGTTTGGGTATTGGGGTCTCCAACTGCTGTTCTAGTTTCAAGCTATTTGAGTTCTTTATCGGACTTCAAATAATAATATATTCCCACAATCACATCCCTGCTTTCTATTAATTGTAATTTTTTTCCCATTTTGAGTGCAACCTTCTTTTTTTTTGAAAGGCCCACTGCATTACATCCAGTAGAAACCATGCAAGTCGACACACGCTGCTGTGTCACGACACACCCCTCTTAAAGTGTCGACTTTGCATTTTTTTGGAGCTTTAGAGCGCCTTTTTTCCTCCACCGTGTCTGAAAACTGCCAGCTGTTAAAGTCTTGGGAGGTGTGAGGGTGGGGGGGATGGGGCGCTGGAAATATTATTGGACGTAAACAGAACAAGGTGTGGTTCTGAGTGCAGAACCACACATTTTGTCTGCTGGGTGCTTTGAAGCTGACCTAGGACATGTCAGTCCTTGGTGTGCTACAGGAGAAGAGCGTGAATAATTCACAGGGCGACTGCACTCTCGTCTGAAGCGTCACTCGAGGATGCCATAAATAGAACGGAGAGAGGCGCAGCGTGGGGTCTCGTAATGTTTGCTGGTTATTATGTGCCGGGGGGGCCAAACAGGAAGTGAGCACGTTGGATCCGTGGTGAGGAGTGAGTTCACTGCCGAAAGTCCACAAATGTTTTGACTCACGCTCAACGATTTGCAAGCAAAGAAAGTATTCTCTGCAATTTTATTTGCACATGGTGCCTTCCGCCAAAAAATAAAGAAGGAACAGGGTGGGGATAGAAATGGTGGACAGGAGAGAGGGGAAACAAGCTCAACCTGTAAGTTAACCTGTAAGTTTTCACTCTTGTGGACGGCGTTTGTGCCCACTCTGCTTCTTCATCTTTCTTAGTTTGGCGGACGGCACCATGCGTAAATAACAGTAGGTCTGGCAGTAAATCGTCTTTTACTTGCAGAATAATTTATTTTTTATTTTACTTGCGAATCATTTTACTTGCAGAATTTTTATTTTATTTTTTTTTACTTGCTCCTCTCCTAGCTGCTACCTTATCGTGGTAGAGGAGTTTGCGTGTCCCAATGATCCAAGGAGCTATGTTGTCTGGGGGCTTTAAGCCCCCTGGTAGGGTCTCCCAAGACAAACAGGTCCTAGGTGAGTGATCAGACAAAGAGCAGCTCAAAGACTTCTATGGAATTACAACATAATGGACTCAGATTTCCCTTGCCCGGACGCGGGTCACCGGGGCCCCGCTCTGGAGCCAGGCCCGGAGTTGGGGCACGATGGCGAGCGCCTGGTGGCCGGGCCTGTCCCCATGGGGCCCGGCCGAGCACAGCCCGAAGAGGCAACGTGGGTCATCCCTCCAATGGGCTCACCACTCATAGGAGGGGCCATAGAGGTTGGGTGCATTGTGAGCTGGGCGGCAGCCGAAGGCAGGGCACTTGGCGGTCCGATCCTCGGCTACAGAAGCTAGCTCTTGGGACGTGGAACGTCACCTCACTGGGGGGGAAGGAGCCTGAGCTAGTCCGCGAGGTAGAGAAGTTCCGGCTGGATATAGTCGGACTCACCTCGACGCACAGCAAGGGCTCTGGAACCAGTTCTCTCGAGAGGGACTGGACCCTCTTCCACTCTGGCGTTGCCGGCAGTGAGAGGCGACGGGCTGGGGTGGCAATTCTCGTTGCCCCCCCGGCTCAAAGCCTGCACATTTGAGTTCAACCCAGTGGACGAGAGGGTAGCTTCCCTTCGCCTTCGGGTGGGGGGACGGGTCCTGACTGTTGTTTGTGCTTACGCACCAAACAGCAGTTCAGAATACCCACCCTTTTTGGGTACACTCGAGGGAGTACTGGAAAGTGCTCCCCCGGGTGCATGTTCAAGCATAAGGGTGTCCATATGTGCACTTGGCACCAGGACACCCTAGGCCGCAGTTCCATGATCGACTTTGTAGTTGTGTCATCGGATTTGCGGCTTCGTGTTTTGGACACTCGGGTGAAGAGAGGGGCACCTGGTGGTGAGTTGGCTGCGATGGTGGGGGAGGATGCCGGACAGACCTGGCAGGCCCAAGCGCATTGTAAGGGTCTGCTGGGAACGTCTGGCAGAGTCTCCTGTCAGAGAAAGTTTCAATTCACACCTCCGGGAAAACTTTGAACATGTCGCGAGGGAGGTGCGGGACATTGAGTCCGAGTGGACTATGTTCCGAACCTCTATTGTCGAGGCAGCTGATTGGAGCTGTAGCCGCAAGGTTGTTGGCGCCTGTCGTGGCGGTAATCCCAGAACCCGTTGGTGGACACCAGCAGTGAGGGATGCCGTCAAGCTGAAGAAGGAGTCCTATCGGGTTCTTTTGGCTCATAGGACTCCGGAGGCAGTGGACGGGTACCGACGGGCCAAGCGGTGTGCAGCTTTAGCGGTTGCGGAGGCAAAAACTCGGACATGGGAAGAGTTCGGGGAAGCCATGGAAAACGACTTCCGGACGGCTTCGAAGCGATTCTGGACCACCATACGCCGCCTCAGGAAGGGGAAACAGTGCACTATCAACACCGTGTATGGTGCGGATGGTGTTCTGCTGACTTCGACTGCGGATGTTGTGGATCGGTGGAAGGAATACTTCGAAGACTTCCTCAATCCCACCAACACGTCTTCCTTTGAGGAAGCGGTGTCTGGGGAATCTGTGGTGGACTCTCCTATTTCTGGGGATGAGGTTGCTGAGGTAGTCAAAAAGCTCCTCGGCGGCAAGGCCCCGGGGGTGGATGAGATCCGCCCGGAGTTCCTTAAGGCTCTGGATGCTGTGGGGCTGTCTTGGTTGACAAGACTCTGCAGCATCGTGTGGACATCGGAGGCGGTACCTCTGGATTGGCAGACCGAGGTGGTGGTCCCTCTCTTTAAGAAGGGGGACCGGAGGTTGTGTTCCAACTATCATGGGATCACACTCCTCAGCCTTCCCGGTCAGGTTTGTTCAGATGTACTGGAGAGGAGGCTACGCCGGATAGTCGAACCTCGGATCCAGGAGGAACAGTGTGGTTTTCGTCGTGGTCGTGGAACTGTGGACCAGCTCTATACTCTCGGCAGGGTTTTTGAGAGTGCATGGGAGTTTGCCAAACCAGTCTACATGTGCTTTGTGGACTTGGAGAAGGCATTCGACCGTGTCCCTCGGGAAGTCCTGTGGGGAGTGCTCAGAGAGTATGGGGTACCGGACTGTATATTTGTGGCGGTCCGCTCCCTGTACGATCAGTGTCAGAGCTTGGTCCGCATTGCTGGCAGTAAGTCGGACACGTTTCCAGTGAGGGTTGGACTCCGCCAAGGCTGTCCTTTGTCACCGATTCTGTTCATAACTTTTATGGACAGAATTTCTAGGCGCAGTCAAGGCGTTGAGGGGTTCCGGTTTGGTGGCCGCGGGATTGGGTCTCTGCTTTTTGCAGATGATGTGGTCCTGTTGGCTTCATCTGGCCGGGATCTTCAGCTCTCGCTGGATCGGTTCGCAGCCGAGTGTGAAGCGACCGGAATGAGAATCAGCACCTCCAAGTCCGAGTCCATGGTTCTCGCCCGGAAAAGGGTGGAGTGCCATCCCCGGGTTGGGGAGGAGAAGCTGCCCCAAGTGGAGGAGTTAAAGTACCTAGGAGTCTTGTTCACGAGTGGGGGAAGAGTGGATCGTGAGATCGACAGGCGGATCGGTGCGGCGTCTTCAGTAATGCGAACGTTGTACCGATCCGTTGTGGGGAAGAAGGAGCTGAGCCGGAAGGCAAAGCTCTCAATTTACCGATCGATCTACGTTCCCATCCTCACCTATGGTCATGAGCTTTGGGTCATGACCGAAAGGATAAGATCACGGGTACAAGTGGCCGAAATGAGTTTCCTCCGCCGTGTGGTGGGGCTCTCCCTTAAAGATAGGGTGAGAAGCTCTGCCATCCGGGAGGAACTCAAAGTAAAGCCGCTGCTCCTCCACACCGAGAGGAGCCAGATGAGGTGGTTCGGGCATCTGGTCAGGATGCCACCTGAACGCCTCCCTAGGGAGGTGTTTAGGGCACGTCGAGCCGGTAGGAGGCCACGGGGCAGACCCAGGACACGTTGGGAAGACTATGTCTCCCGGCTGGCCTGGGAACGCCTCGGGATCCCCCGGGAAGAGCTAGACGAAGTGGCTGGGGAGAGAGAAGTCTGGGCTTCCCTGCTTAGGCTGCTGCCCCCGCGACCCGACCTCGGATAAGCAGAAGATGGTAGATGGATGGATGGATACTTGCGAATCATTTTACCTGCAGTATTTTTTTTACCAGCAAATGTGTTTTTACTTGCAATTTTTTTTTTTTTTTTGACAAACTAATTTTTTGCTGGCAGAAAAGTTTTTTAACTTGCAAATTGTTTTTATGCTTGCATTAAATACATTTTTCTTTCATAAAATTATTTTTTTTTACTAGTGAATGTTTTGTTTGTTTGTTGTTTTACTTGCAAAATGTTTTGTTATGTGTAAATCGTTTTTTAATTGAAGAAAATAGTTTTTGTTTTACTTTGTGAATTGTTTTTTGAAGAAATAGATTTGCTTTTATACTCGTAATTTTTTGGGGAATTGCGAAAAATATATGTTTTAAGTTGCAAATAGTTTTTTTTTTTACTAGTAAATCATTTACTTGCAGATTTTTTTTTTTTTTACCTGTGAGTCGTTTTTAGTTGCAGAAATATATATATAATATACATATATATATATATATATATATATATATATATATACATATATATATATATATAATTTTTTTTTTACTTGCGAATAGTTTATCTGCAAAAAATCGGTTTAACTTGCAAATAGTTTTTTTACTTGCATAAAATTATACTTTTACTTGCATAAACAAGTTTTTTCACTCAGAACATTTTTTTTTTTTTACTTGTGAAATGTTTTGTCACTTTCAATTCGTTTTTTTAATTGAAAAAAATAGTTTTTTTGCTAGCGATTTGTTTTACTTGCAGAAAATACCTTTACCTTTTGAATATTTAGTTTTTGCTTGCAAAATATATATATATATTTTTTGCTTGCAAATTGTTATATGACAGAAATTAGCTTTTGCACTTGTATATATTTTTTCAACTGGGAAAAATATATTTTTTAAATTGCAAATTGTTTTTTTTTTAACAGGAAATCATATACTTGCAGGATTTTTTTTTTTTTTTTTACCTGCGAATCGTTTTTCTTGCAGAAATATTGGTTTAACGTGCGAATAGTTTTTTTACTTGCATTAAAGTATTTTTTTACTTGCATAAAATAAAATATATATATATTTTTTTACTTGCAAAATGTTTTGTTACATGCAAATTGTTTTTTTAATTAAATACATTTTTTATTTTTTGGCTTGCGAATTGTTTTACTTGCAGAAAATACTTTTACTTTTTTTTACTTGCATAAAATAAAATATTTTTTTACATCCATATAAAAAAAATTTAACCAGCGAATAGTTTTTTTTTAATTAAAAAAAAAAGCTGTTTTTACTTACAAAATGTTTTAGTGTTTTACTGGCGAATTTTTATTTTACTAACAGAAAACTTTTTTTACTTGAAAATGTTTTTTTACTTGCAAAAAATAGTTTTGTTTTTACAAGCGAGATGTTTTTTTAATCTGCAGGAAATTGGTTTAACTTGCAAAATGTTTTCATACTTGCATAATATAATAAAATATTTTTTCAACTTGCATAATTATTTTTTTTTTTAACTAGTGAATAGTTTTTTTTTGGTATAAAATTGTTTTTAGTTGCAAAAGAATTTAGTTTTTATTTGCAAATTGTTTTTTTTACTAGTAGAAAACTTTTTTTTACTTGCAAATATTTTTTTATTTGCAAAAAATAGTTTAGTTTTTACCAGCGAGTCATTTTTTTTATCTGCAGAAATTTTTTTTAACTTGCAAAATGTTTTCATACTTGCATAAAATCCAATAATTCTTTATTTTGTATAAAAAAAAAATTTTTTCGGTGAAAAAAAACTTTTTTTTACTAGCAGAAGACTGTATTTACTTGCAAATGTTTTTTACTTGCAAAAAATAGTTTTGTTTCTACAAGCGAGTCATTTTTTTATCATTAGAAAATAAGTTTAACTTGCAAAATGTTTTCATACTTGCATAAAATAATGAAATATTTTTTTTACTTGCATACATTTTTTAAAAACTAGCGAATAGTTTTTCTTTTGTAAAAAAAACGTTTTGTACTTGCAAATACTTTTTTTAGTTGCAAAAAGTTGTTTTGTTTTTACAAGCTAGTCATTTTTTTATCTGCAAAAAATTGGTTTAACTTGCAAAATGTTTTCATACTTGCATATAATAATAAAATATATTTTTTTACTTGCATACAAAAAAATTTCAACTCACAAATAGTTATTTTTGGGGTTAAAAAACTGTTTTTACTTGCTAGAAAATGTTGTATTTTATTTTCAAATTTTTTCACGAGTAGAAAACTTTCATCTGCAAATGTTTTTTTTTACTTGCAAAAAATAGTTTTGTTTTTGCAAGCGGGTCGTTTTTTTTGCAGGAAATTGGTTTAACTTGCAAAACGTTTTTACACTTGCATAGAATACAATATTTTTTTTACTTGCATAAACATTTTTTAACTTGCAAATAAATTTAGTTTTTTACTTGCAAATTGTTTTTTTTACAAAAAAAAACTTTTTTTTTGCTTGTTAATGTTTTTTTACTTGCAAAAAAAGTATCGTTTTTACAAGCTAGTCATTTTTTAATCTGCAGAAAGTAGGTTTAACTTGCAAAATGTTTCATACTTGCATAAAATAATTTTTTTTTTTTACTTGCATAATTTTTTTTAACCAGCCAATAGTTTTTCTTTTGTAAAAAAATGTTTTCATTTGTAAAAAAAAATGTTTTTATTTGCAAAATAATTTAGTTTTTTATTTGTTTGGGGGCGTGGTTGGGGCGGTGGGCATGGTTAAGAGGGGAGGAGTATAATTCACCCACTCCAGTATTCCATATATATATATATATATATATATATATATATATATATATATATATATATATATATATATATATATATATATATATATATATATATATGTGTAATGAAATATGTATAGCTAGAATTCACTGAAAGTCAAGTATTTTATACAAATGAATATATATATATATATTCATATGTATGAAATACTTGACTTTCAGTGAATTCTAGCTATATATATTTCCTTATATATATAAATAAAATAAATAGTTGAATTTCTGACGGCACCTATCAAATACACGGTAATAAAAACACAGTTGTTCCACTAACTGTACTGTGCTTGCTGGTTACTAAAAAAAAAACAGCACTTACCTTTCACTATTGGAGCAACCTTTAATCTGCCATTTGCGTATTGGCGAGCGATCTCCGAATCCGGAAACATATATCACGGATTTGTTGAAAACATCCGCAAATGAGAACCTTGATGTTGCTTCCAGCTATCAGCATAGCCATCTTTGTCTTAGCATAAGTTACATCATTGGGTCTCCATTTTGCGAGGTGGGCCATAATACTGGGTTGTGAACGATGCTGCGCTGCGGACGCTTTGTCCTTCGCTGACCGTTCATGGCTGAGTATAGCCGTTCGGCCGCTTTGTTCAATGGAGAAGTCTGTTCGACAAAATTTACAGGCAACATACCCCTTCCACTTCAAACTCTCCTGGATAAACTGAAATTCGTGTTTCCAATCGTTCTGGAACTTGCAAGCGTGTTTTTTCATTTTGCTCGTCGACGGTGTAATATATTGGGTTGGAGTCAATAACCAGGCAACGTGA
>NC_084611.1:50954278-50961778 GCF_033978795.1 Nerophis ophidion | reverse complement strand
CTAATATAAAATAAGTTAGTTACTTCCGAGATGGCTCCAAGTCTCAAAAACCATGATTTTTTAGGTTTAAACCTACAAAATTAGGTACAAAGCTGGCATGAAACGTTAGCATGCTAATAAAGGAGACATTAGCACACTCCCAAAATGGCGCCAAGTACCACAATTCATGATTTTTAAGTTTAAACATAAAAAAATTAGCTACAAAGCTGGAATACAACGTTAGCATGTTAACATCACCATGCTAATATAGGATACATTAGCATTCTTCCAAGATAGCTGCAAGTATCAAAAACCATGGTTTTTAGGTTAAAACATACAAAATTAGCTACAAAGCTGGCATAAAACGTTATGCTAATATAAAATACTTTAGCATACTTCCAAGATAGCTCCAAGTATGAAAAAAACATGATTTCTAGGTTTAAACATACAAAATTAACTACAAAGCTGGCATAAAACGTTGGCATGCTAACTTTTGTATTAGCATGCTAACATCAGCATGCTAACATAGGAGACATTAGCATACTTCCAAGATAGCAACAAGTATCAAAAACATGATTTTTTTAGGTTAAAACAGAGCAAAATGGCTCAAAGTAGCACATACCACTCCAGTACACCTTCTATCCTGTACTTCCTGTTCACAGCGTGATCACATGTACTTCCTGTCCACAGCGTGATCATGACCGGCGCCTACAACAGCTTCTTCCAGATGTTCGACAGGGAGACGGGGCGAGGCGTGACCCTGGAGGCCTGGCGGGAGAGCAGCAAGCCCCGGGCCGTGTTGCGCACCCGCCGTGTCTACACCGGCGGGAAGCGCCGCCGCGGCGACGTGGGCGTGGACAGCTTGGACTTTAGCAAGAAGATCCTGCACATGGCCTGGCACCCGTCCGAGAACATTATCGCCATAGCCGCCACAAACAACCTGTACATCTTCCAGGACCGCGTCAGCCCGGAGGCGCATGGGCAGTGACCGGAGCACCTGGCCATTGACCGGAGGCGCACGGTCAGTGACTGGAGCACCCGGGCAGTGACCGGAGGCACCCGGGCAGTGACCGGAGGCACCCGGGCAGTGACCGGAGGCACCCGGGCTGTGACCGGAGGCACCCAAGCAGTGACCGGGGCGCACGGGCAGTGACCGGAGCACCCGGGCAGTGACCGGAGGCACCCAAGCAGTGACTGGAGCACCCAGGCAGTGACCTGAGGCGCACGGGCAGTGACCGGAGAACCCGGGCAGTGACCGGAGGCACACAGGCAGTGACTGAAGGCGCACGGGCAGTGACCGGAGCACCCGGACAGTGACCGCAGCACCCGGGCAACTGCTTACTTCGCATTAACTGCCCGCAGGTGAGCTTCTGACGACACTAATCGTAAGACACGAGGACGTGTTTTTGTTCCCGCCCACTTTTTGTAAAAGAGGTGCAGGGCCGCCTCAAAGATTGTTGGGTCCTACAAAAAAGTCGGCTTACTTTTCGCCTCATCCCTCACCTAAACCGGGAGTGAAGAAACCACCACCGACCTGTGGATGTGGCTCACGGACGCCACCTGCCGGTTGTTTGAGGATAGTCCCGCTCCTTGACGCTTCGGTCGCACACAGGATTCTCACAGAAATGAGGCAAAAACTCAACCGCACCCGCTGTATGTACCGTATTTTCCGGACTATAGCGCCGTATAAGCCGCACCCACCTGAATTTTAGAACAAAAACAAACATGGTTCCATATATAAGCCGCACCTGACTATAAGTCGCATTGTGTAGTGATTTAATTGACATATAGTTTGCACATTTTTATGTACATTCCTTAATTGTTTTTAAGCGACAGTAAAATGGCCGAGCAAAGAAAACAGAAGTCCCGCTCATGGACCCGCTAGCTGCGGAAGCTATTTCTCCATTCAGCTAAAACGGTATATTTACATCCCTTTAATGGTTTCCAAACGGCAGTAAAACGGCGGGTCGAACAAAACAGAAGTCGTCGTCATGGCTGCGCGAGCTAGCTCGCCAATCAGCTGAACAGACTCAAAAACTCCACGGTGACATTTCGGTGAATTTTACGAAACTGAAATAACACACAAGTTATTAATGCTAACAGAGATGCTCGTAAACAAGTTAGCATATTACCGAATGCTGACAATGCATTGCAAAAGCACATACAGATATGCATGAAAACATCCCTACAGACGTCACACAAGGGACGGTTTTAGTAAGTCAAAATTGTTTTACTTATATTGTATACTCGTATGGATGAAGAATCTACAAACGTTTGTATACGAGTAGAAAGGCTGCAGATGGCTTTGAAGACCAAACGGCACTTTACTTCCGGTTGAAAACACAGTCTAAAGAGTGGGAAATCTCGTCCAAAAGATTGCGCCATAGCACCAACAATGACACACTTTATCTGCGTCTTTGCCAGCGTTTTGTTTTTGCCGAAGAAAAACTGGCCGTGTCGTAAGTCCGAATCGTTTTAGTTATATTGTAAAAGCTACCAAAGTTGCTTGGAGTGATGAATGCAGAATCTATACGAGTAATAAAACGCAGCGGACGGCCAGAAAACAGAAAGGCACTTTTACTTCCGGTTGAAAGCTTAGTCTAAACAGTGGGAAAACTCGTCCAAATGATGGCGTCCTAGCACAAATAAATGACACACTTTTTCTGCATCTTTGCTTGTTTTTAAAAACTATTCTACTTCCGATTGAAATGTCAATCTTAACAGTGGGGCACCTGCAGTGGGAAAACTTTTCCAAAAGATGGCGCCATAGCACTAACAATGACACACTTGTTTTTAAAAACGTTTTGCCTGATGGCCAATGCCGCAGAAAAACTCATAAATTTGCAGTGTCGTAAGTAAGTCCGAATTGTTTTAGTTATATTGTAAAAGCTACCAAAGTTGTTTGAAGTGGTAAACGCGGAATCCTTACGAGTAACTGCTGCGGACGGCCAGAAGACAAAACGGCATTTCTACTTCCGGTTATAAGCTCAGTTCAACTTGTGGGAAAAATTGTCCAAAAGATAGCGCAATAGCACAAAAAACTATACACTTTTTCCTAATGGCCAATGCCGGAGAAAAACTCATAAATTGGCAGCATCGTAAGTAAATCTGAATTGTTTTACTTATATTGTAAAAGTTACCAAAGTTGCTTGGAGTAATGAATGCAAAATCTATACGAGTAAATGCTGTGGACGGCGAGAAGACAGAACGGCACTTTTACTTCCGGTTTAAAGCTCACCTGCAGCGGGCAAACTCGCTCAAAAGATGGCGCCATTGCACCAACAATGACACACTTTTTCAGCGTCTTTGCCTGTGTTTTGCTTCTAAAAACTATTTGCCTAATGGACAATGCCAAAGAAAAACAAATAAATTGGCCGCGTCCTAAGTAAGTCTGAATTGTTTTACTTATATTGTAAAAGCTACCAAAGTTGCTTGAAGTGATGAATGAAGAAACCATACGAGTAGAACGCTGCGGACGGCCAGAAGACAGAACGGCACTTTTACTTCAGGTTGAAAAATCAGTCTAAACAATAGGAAAACTAGTCCAATAGATGGCGTCATAGCACAAAAAATGACACACTTTTTCCGCGACTTTGCATGCATTATGCTTTTAAAAACTATTTGCCTAATGGCCAATGCCAAAGAAAAACTCATAAATTGGCCACGTCGACAGTAATTATGAATCGTTTCAGTTATATTGTAAAAGCTACCAAAGTTGCTTGGAGTAATGAATGCAGAATCTATACGAGTAGAAACGCTGCCGACGGCTAGAAGACAGAACGGCACTTTTAATTCCGGTTGAAAGCTCACCTGCAGCGGACAAACATGTCCAAAAGATCGCGCCATAGCACCAAGACTGACACAGTGTTTCCGCGTCTTTGTCTGTGTTTTGCTTTTAAAAACTATTTGCCTAATGGCCAAAGCCGAAGAAAAACTTGTATATAGGCTGCATCGCAAGTAAGTCCCAATCGTTTTAATTATATTGTAAAAGCTACCAAAGTTGCTTGGTGTGATGAATGAAGAATCCATACGAGTAGAAATGCTGCGGACGGCCAGAAGACAGAACGGCACTTCTACTTCCGGTTGAAAGCTCAATCTAAAAAGCGGTGAAACTCGCCCAAATGATGGCGCCATAGCACAAAAAATGTCACACTTTTTCCGCAGCTTTGCTTGTTTTTAAAAACTCTTTGTCTAATGGCCAATCCCGAAAAAAAACTCAAATTGTCCACGTCGTAAGTCCGAATTGTTGTAGTTATATTGTAAAATCTACCTAAGTTGCTTAAAGTGGTGAATGCAGAATCCATACGAGTAAAAACGCTGCAGTCGGCCAGAAGACAGAACGGCACTTTTACTTCCGGTTGAAAGCTCACCTGCAGCGAGAAAACTCGTCCAAAAGATGGCGCTAAGCACCGACATTAACACACTTTTGCACTGTTTTTTGCTGGTTTTATTTTAAAAAAAATATTCGCTATATGGCAAAACAAATTCAAAAGCGTAGGCAAAAAGTATAGTCCGGAATTTACGGTACTGATGGCGACAAAGGTGATCTACTTCCTGTCTACCGTGTACTTTGTTGTTGTGGCAAGCAGCAACACCCAGGACTGCTCTCACTTTGCAATAGTGGCACTTCTAACACCATTTCAAGTCTTACTTTCAGAGCCACTTTTGTCGGAAGGGCGTGTAAAAGACTGTCAAAGACACTTAAAAAAAAAGAAAAAGCTATTTATAGCAGGAAAACGCAGGCGTGCCTGTTGTGCAGAATGTGTACACGTGTAACAAGTTGTGCAGAATGTGCACACGTGCAACATGTTGCGCAGATGTGCACACAAGTAACATGTTGCACAGATGTGCACACGTGTAACAAATTGTGTAGAATGTTTACACGTGTAACAAGTTGCGCAGAATGTGCACACGTAACAAGTCGCGCAGAATGTGCACACGTAACAAGTCGTGCAGAATGTTCACACGTAACAAGTTGTGCAGAATGTTCACACGTCACAAGTTGTGCAGAATGTGCACACGTCACAAGTTGTGCAGAATATGCACACGTGCAACAAGTTGCACAGATTGTGCACACGTGTAACAAGTTACGCAGAATGTGAACACGTAACAAGTTGTGCAGAATGTGCACACGTGTAAAAGGTTGTGCAGAATGTGCACACGTGTAACAAGTTGTGCAGAATGTGCACACGTGTAACAAGTTGTGCAGAATGTGCACACGTGCAAAAAGTTGCACAGATTGTGCACACGTGTAACAAGTTGTGCAGAATGTGCACACGTAACAAGTTGTGCAGAATGTGCACACGTAACAAGTTGTGCAGAATGTGCACACGTGTAAAAGGTTGTGCAGAATGTGCACATGTGTAACAAGTTGCGCAGAATGTGCACACATGTAACAAGTTGTGCAGAATGTGCACACGTGTAAAAGGTTGTGCAGTATGTGCAATATGTGCACAAGTGTAACAAGTTGTGCATAATGTGCACACGTGTAACATGTGCAGAATGTGCACACGTGCAACATGTTGCGCGGATGTGCACACAAGTAACATGTTGCACAGATGTGCACACGTGTAACAAGTTGTGCAGAATGTGGACACGTGTAAAAGGTTGTGCAGAATGTGCACACGTGTAACAAATTGTGCAGAATGTGCACGCGTGCAACAAGTTGCACAGATTGTGCACAGGTGTAACAAGATGCGCAGAATGTGCACACATAACAAGTTGTGCAGAATGTGCACACGTGTAAAAGGTTGTTCAGAATGTGCACATGTGTAACAAGTTGCGCAGAATGTGCACACATGTAACAAGTTGTGCAGAATGTGCACACGTGTAAAAGGTTGTGCAGTATGTGCAATATGTGCACAAGTGTAACAAGTTGTGCATAATGTGCACACGTGTAACATGTGCAGAATGTGCACACGTGCAACATGTTGCGCGGATGTGCACACAAGTAACATGTTGCACAGATGTGCACACGTGTAACAAATTATGCAGAATGTGTACACGTGTAACAAGTCGCGCAGAATGTGTACACGTGTAACAAGTCGCGCAGAATGTGCACACGTAACAAGTTGCGCAGAATGTGCACACGTAACAAGTTGCGCAGAATATGCACACGTAACAAGTTGTGCAGAATGTGCACACGTAACAAGTTGTGCAGAATGTGCACACGTCACAAGTTGTGCAGAATGTGCACACGTGCAACAAGTTGCACAGATTGTGCACACGTCTAACAAGTTGCGCAGAATGTGAACAAGTAACAAGTTGTGCAGAATGTGCACACGTGTAAAAGGTTGTGCAGAATGTGCACACGTGTAACAAGTTGTGCAGAATGTGCACACGTGTAACAAGTTGTGCAGAATGTGCACACATGTAACAAGCTGTGCAGAATGTGCACACGTGTAACAAGTTGTGCAGAATGTGCACACGTGTAACAAGCTGTGCAGAATGTGTACACGTAACAAGTTGCGCAGAATGTGCACACGTAACAAGTTGTGCAGAATGTGGACACGTGTAAAAGGTTGTGCAGAATGTGCACACGTGTAACAAATTGTGCAGAATGTGCACACGTGCAACAAGTTGCACAGATTGTGCACAGGTGTAACAAGATGCGCAGAATGTGCACAGGTGTAACAAGATGCGCAGAATGTGCACACGTAACAAGTTGTGCAGAATGTGCACACGTGTAAAAGGTTGTGCAGAATGTGCACATGTGTAACAAGTTGCGCAGAATGTGCACACATGTAACAAGTTGTGCAGAATGTACACACGTGTAAAAGGTTGTGCAGAATGTACACACGTGTAAAAGGTTGTGCAGTATATGCAATATGTGCACACGTGTAACAAGTTGTGCAGAATGTGCACACGTGTAACATGTGCAGAATGTGCACACGTGCAACATGTTGCACAGATGTGCACACGTGTAACAAATTGTGCAGAATGTGTACACGTGTAACAAGTCGCGCAGAATGTGAACACGTAACAAGTTGCGCAGAATGTGCACACGTAACAAGTTGTGCAGAATGTGCACACGTGTAAAAGGTTGTGCAGAATGTGCACACGTGTAAAAGGTTGTGCAGAATGTGCACACGTGCAACAAGTTGCGCAGATTGTGCACACGTGTAATAAGTTGCACAGAATGTGAACACGTGTAACAAGTTGCGCAGAATGTGAACACGTAACAAGCTGTCAAGAATGTGAACACGTAACAAGTTGCGCAGAATGTGCACACGTAACAAGTTGTGCAGAATGTGCACACGTGTAAAAGGTTGTGCAGAATGTGCACACGTGCAACAAGTTGCGCAGATTGTGCACACGTGTAACAAGTTGCGCAGAATGTGAACACGTGTAACAAGTTGCGCAGAATGTGAACACGTAGCAAGTTGTGCAGAATGTGAACACGTAACAAGTTCTGCAGAATGTGCACACGTGTAAAAGGTTGTGCAGAATGCGCACACGTGTAACAAGTTGTGCAGAATGTGCACACGTGTAACAAGTTGTGCAGAATGTGCACACGTGTAA
>NC_084611.1:50931778-50949278 GCF_033978795.1 Nerophis ophidion | reverse complement strand
ATCTGCTTAGCCGAGGAGGTCTTCAAGGAAATGAAGCCTATCCTTTGTGACACAGAGCTTTCGATGCCTATCAAGACCTGCGTCCTTCAAATATTAATATACATATATAGGAGGGATGGATCTTGCTTTGGTTTGTTGCTGGTTTGTTGGGCTCGAAAAGGTAGGTGACCACTGCTCTAGAGCGACAAAATATCTTAACCGTTTTTGTGACATACATTCAATTGACAAATAGTAGGCTCTAGTTGTTTTCATAAGGCATACCATTAATAACTTAAACGGTCGGTAACCAGAAATGATTAGCATCACACAGCAAAAAAAATAAAAAATCAAATTCAAAGATAAGATAAATAAATACTGAAAATGTGTCCACATATGACAAGGTACGATTCATTAAAAGTGCTCCTTCAAAACATTAATCTCCCGTAGAGTGACCGACAAACACTGCATGAAAGTCTACTATGGACTTACCAAACATGAACAATGATGATTGTCAGAATCTCCTCTCTGGTCAACAAAAACACCTTGAGGATTCTAGCGGGAACTCTCATTCAACCCTTCTTCGATTACGCTTGCACCTCCTGGTACCCCAGCACCTCCAAAACCCTCAAATCTAGACTCCAAACATTCCAGAATAAGCTAATCCGGTTACTTTTAGACCTCCACCCCAGATCACACCTCAATCCAACCCACTTCTCCAAAGTGGGCTGGCTCAGGGTGGAGGACAGAGTAAAACAACTTGCACTGAGCCTAGTCTATAAAATCCGCTACACCTACATGTCAAACTACTTCCTTAACGTAAATGACCGCCATAACCACAACACCAGGGGGAGCTCCACAAACCACGTTAAACCCAGATTTCGATCTAACAAAGGTCTTAACTCATTCTCTTTCTATGCCACATCAATGTGGAATGCACTCCCAACAGGTATAAAAGTAAGTGCATCTCTATATTCCTTCAAAACCGCTCTAAAACAACACCTCCAGGCAACTTCAACCCTTTACTAATACCCTCCTCCATTCACATCCCATCTCCCCGGATTATAAAACAACTCAAATGTACTTCTAATGTATATACTTGTTCTTATGCTATCTGAACTCACTATGTTCTCTGCTGGCTGTACATATCCTACTGTAAGACCTACACTGTTTCAATGTCCACATTTCTCTGTCGATGCAATTGTTGATGACCGAAGTTCTGATATCAACCAAAGCTCCTCATCCCACCCCCCGGATTGTAAATAATGTAAATAATTCAATGTACATACTATGATGATTAACTTGTGTGATGACTGTATTATGTTGATAGTATATATTTGTACCATGAATTGATTAACGTGGACCCCGACTTAAACAAGTTGAAAAACTTATTCGGGTGTTACCATTTAGTGGTCAATTGTACGGAATATGTACTGTACTGTGCAATCTACTAATAAAAGTATCAATCAATCAATCAAAGTCAATGATTCCTAAAAATAAAAACTAGGGATTAGACCTTTGAGAGGATGTTCCCCAGCCAGTTGGGGTCAAGTGTTCTCTGAAATCAATAAGATTCTTGGCATGGAGAAAGAACTGCGGTGCCCCTTGTAGTGTGTACTGAAATGTTTAGGACATCGGTGCCTAAGAACCTTAGAAATTGTTTCAATGTTGACTCTAATGACACAACGCTGCCATGCAGGATGTGTTTTGTACTACAGTGACTAGTACGATATCGAGCAGATTTTACGTAACTGGCATGGGAACTGTCCACCTCTGGCCCAGAATCCACTGGCATAGGTTCCAGTTGACCTGTGAGCCCACCATGGCCCAGCAGTATGGCACCATAGCGGGTGTCCTCCACTTAAGACGTATGTAAACAAAAACTGTTGTGTCAACTCCTGCATGAAGAAGAGCAACAATCCAAAAAGTAAACATAACTTAACGACCGAGCAGTTCTGCCTCAGTCTGAGCTGCTGGGTGTGTGTTCTCAGCCCGTGATCTTTGCAGACAAAAAGGGAGAGAAAAAAAAGTCGAACGCAAACTTCAGGGCTCGCATGGTGGTACGTCTCCAGTCTCTCTCGATCTTCACCTGCCTTCCCCCAGTCAACATCGGGGAAACACAGTCCAGGCAGTTGACCGCCTTCAACTCGAAGGCCGGGGCCCTCGCTCCTAATCGGCCCTCCAGCTTGGTACAGAACTCCACCATGTTACCAGGTTCCAGGTTGAAGAGAACCTGTCGGAACTCATTGCTGGCCATGAGCACGATGTCCCTACCCGGGTCGTCCGCCTCCACGCTTTCATCCCTGGTCATCCCTACGGTGACTTGGAATCGGTAGCTGTCAAAACGCTTGACGTGGCAGGTGTGTTTGGCCAAGGCTTTGATCTGACATAACTCCTCCTCTTCTTGCATCTGTAGCAGCGAGACTGTGGCGCCGGAAGCTGTGAGGTTCGCGACCGTCACATTCTTCGGCTCGCACAAAGGGTACGTCTCGCCGTAGAGGCATCGCAGCCAGTCCCCAAGAAAGACCGGCAACATGTTGATGAAGGATTGCGCCCCGTTCTCAGTCTCAGCAACGCTGACGTGCTTAAAACGTCCGGTCCAGGTGACCCTGTGGCCCTGCAGGTGGCTACAGAAGATCTGTGTCTTGGCCATACCTTTGGACTGCCAGGCGGGCGGTCCACAGGCTTGGCTGTACTGGTTCCAAGTCAGGGTGGAGTTGTAGACTTTTTGACCTTCTGCGTGATACACGTAGATGGAGAAGAGGAGGATGACCATAGAGATGCAAAGTAGGATGAGTTTGACAGGGCCCCGGTGGGTCAGTGAGCGGAAAACATCCAGAATAGACGTGCTGAAACGCGTCCACAGCCGCAGGATGACGGGTATGGCGCATACGACCAAGGTTACGATCATCTTGGTGAGCTCCAGCTCCAAAAACCACTTGAAGAGCTGGATGAGGAGCATGACGGCGAGGCCCAACGCCAGGACGGGCAGCGCAAACAGGAAGAGGAAGTAGGCGACGCAGGTGCGGATTATACCGACAGCGGTGGAATTTTGGAGAAGCACCATGGAGAACTCACACCACATGAAGCACACCAAGTAGGGCACCAGGATGCAGTACGTCCCTCGGAAGCCGCGCTTTCTGGCCATGCTAATCGTGGGGAGAAAGTCATCAATAGTGAAACTGTAATCAGGGAGAAACATTTGGAGGGGGGATTGGGTCTCACCTGAAGAACAGGTAGAAAAGACAAACATACAGCAGACAGGGAATACTGAGCTGGAACACCACAGACTCCCCGAGAGGCAGCGTGGCAAAGGTGCGTCCCAGGAAGCCGAGCCTTGTCATGTTCTGCGGCAGGAACTGCGTCAGGCTACAAAGCGACGATGCAACCTGCATCGGAAAAAACAAACAAAAACATCATTGTTTTCTCATTCTTTGACCAAGCCAGGGGTGTCCAAACTCCAAACTACGGCCCGCCTGCGTCTTCAAAGATCTTTGCATTCAGTTGTGATGCTATTATTACGTCACCATCAGGTGGGCAACATAAGTTGATTCTGGTCATTGACCGTTTATTACGCAGCATTAACCAATATAAACAACCTTCCCTAGTCATGGTGCAAAATGGCAGAAATGGTCACTGAACTTTGTGGATATTATAAAAAAACGTCCATCACCTTAAAAAAAAGGCTAAATTTGACTATTTTACATCCATTACAAAGCATGATGGGAAAAAAAGCAAATCACTCTCCACACTTATCTTCGTTTGGCACATTTTGGATGCTTGATATTTCTGACTGAGAACAAAACTTTAAGAAGGTCGTCACGGAAGTAAACAAGGTTCAAAATTTCACATACTCATAATATCCAATTATATCAATTATATATCCATTATGTTAATAAAATATGTACACATGTATATTTATATGCTATATATACAAGTGTGTATATATATATATATTTATATATATATATATATATATACATACAGTGGGGCAAAAAAGTATTTAGTTCTCCGACTTAAAATGATGACAGAGGTCTGTAATTTTCATCATAGGTACACTTCAACTGTGAGAGACAGAATGTGAAAAAAAAAAATCCAGGAATTCACATTGTAGGAATTTTATGGAATTTATTTGTAAATTATGGTGGAAAATAAGTATTTGGTCAACCAGTCAAAGCTCTCACTGATGGAAGGAGGTTTTGGTTCAAAATCTCACAATACATGGCCCCATTCATTCTTTCCTTAACACGGCTCAATCGTCTTGTCCCCTTAGCAGAAAAACAGCCCTAAAGCATGATGTTTCCACACCCATGCTTCACAGTAGGTTTGGTGTTCTTGGGATGCAAATCAGTATTCTTCTTCCTCCAAACACGACAAGTTGAGTTTATACCAAAAAGTTCTATTTTGGTTTCATCTGACCACATGACATTCTCCCAATCCTCTGCTGTATCATCCATGTATCCATTTTGGTATAAACATTTTATATATATATATATATATATATATATATATATATATATATATATATATATACACACACAAACCCCGTTTCCATATGAGTTGGGAAATTGTGTTAGATGTAAATATAAACGGAATACAATGATTTGCAAATCATTTTCAACCCATATTCAGTTGAATATGCTACAAAGACAAAATATTTGATGTTCAAACTGATAAGCACTTTTTTTTTTTGCAAATAATCATTAACTTTAGAATTTGATACCAGCCACATGTGACAAAAAGTTGGGAAAGGCGGCAATAAATACTGATAAAGTTGATGACTGCTCAACAAACACTTATTTGGAACATCCCATAGGTGTGCAGGCTAATTGGGAACAGGCGGGTGCCATGATTGGGTATAAAAACAGTGTCCCAAAAAATGCTCAGTCTTTCACAAGAAAGGATGGGGCGTTGTACACCCCTTTGTCCACAACTGCGTGAGCAAATAGTCAAACAGTTTAAGAGTAATGTTTGTCAAAGTGTAATTGCAGGAATTTAGGGATTTCAACATCTACGGTCCATAATATCATCAAAAGGTTCAGAGAATCTGGAGAAATCACTTCACGTAAGCGGCATGGCCGGAAACCAACATTGAATGACCGTGACCTTCGATCCCTCAGACGGCACTTTATCAAAAACAGACATCGATCTCTAAAGGATATCACCACATGGGCTCAGGAACACTTCGGAAAACCACTGTCACTAAATGCAGTTTGTCGCTACATCTGTAAGTGCAAGTTAAAGTTCTACTACGCAAAGCGAAAGCCATTTATCAACAAAATCCAGAAACGCCGCCGGCTTCTCTGGGCCCGAGATCATTTAAGATGGACTGATGCAAAGTGGAAAAGTGTTCTGTGGTCGGATGAGTCCACATTTCAATAGACGCAATGACGTCATGGCTTCCATTCGCTCCATTGTTAGTGCACTTTTATTCACAAATTAGAGTGCATTAAAAAAGATGTGTCATTTGAATGATATCGCGCACATTCTCTCGCTCTCACCTCTATCACCATTGCTCGCCGTGCGTACGTGGTAGCCATTGGGCTGAGGCTCTGGTAGCTGACCGCCGTGAAGAAGATGGCCACCGTGGAGAGCTCCGAACAGGGGATCCAGCGCTTGTCGGCGACGGGGAAGGAGAAAATGATGAAGAAGACGGAGAAGATGAAGTACAGGTACGGCTCCAAGTTGTTCCAGCCAAAGTCGGTTTCCGCCTGCTCCACGTCCAGGCCGGGTTCAAAACGGGTCAGGAGAGACGTCAGGGCTCGAAAATTCTGCCACGTCTGAAAATAGACAAGCAGTTCCCGATAAAAAAAATATTTTAGATATAACTTTAACGTCCAATAACGTCTTGGACAGTGTGAAGTTTTCATCAGTTTGATTATTGTGCAACTTTTTGTGTTTTGATACATCACCTTGTTTTTTCATAATGTAAAATTGGACGGGACGCTCACAATATTATGTTAGATCCACTATGAACTGGACTCTGACAATATTATATTAGATCCACTGTGGACTGGACTCACACTATTATGTTAGATCCACTATGGACTGGACTCTCACACTATTATGTTAGATCCACTATGGACTGGACTCTCACACTATTATGTTAGATCCACTATGGACTGGACTCTCACACTATTATGTTAGATCCACTATGGACTGGACTCTCACACTATTATGTTAAATCCACTATGGACTGGACTCTTACACTATTATGTTAGATCCACTATGGACTGGACTCTGACAATATTATGTTGGATCCACTAAGGACTGGACTCTCACAATATTATGTTAGATCTACTAAGGACTGGACTCTCACAAAATTATGTTAGATCCACTATGGACTGGACTCTCACACTATTATGTTAGATCCACTATGGACTGGACTCTCACACTATTATATTAGATCCACTATGGACTGGACTCTCACAATATTATGTTAGATCCACTATGGACTGGACTCTCACAATATTATGTTAGATCCACTATGGACTGGACTCTGACAATATTATGTTAGATCCACTATGGACTGGACTCTCACACTATTATGTTAGATCCACTATGGACTGGACTCTCACACTATTAAGTTAGATCCACTATGGACTGGACTCTCACACTATTAAGTTAGATCCACTATGGACTGGACTCTCACACTATTATGTTAGAACCACTATGGACTAGACTCTGACAATATTATGTTAGATCCACTATGGACTGGACTCTGACAATATTATGTTAGATCCACTATGGACTGGACTCTCACACTATTATGTTAGATTCACTATGGACTGGACTCTCACAATATTATGGTAGATCTACTAAGGACTGGACTCTCACAATATTATGTTCGATCTACTGTGGACTGGACTCTCACAATATTATGTTAGATCCACTATGGACTGGACTCTCACACTATTATGTTAGATCCACTATGGACTGGACTCTCACACTATTATGTTAGATCCACTATGGACTGGACTCTCACAATATTATGTTAGATCCACTATGGACTGGACTCTCACAATATTATGTTAGATCCACTATGGACTGGACTCTGACAATATTATGTTAGATCCACTATGGACTGGACTCTCACACTATTATGTTAGATCCACTATGGACTGGACTCTCACACTATTAAGTTAGATCCACTATGGACTGGACTCACACTATTAAGTTAGATCCACTATGGACTTGACTCTGACAATATCATGTTAGATCCACTATGGACTGGACTCTCACACTATTAAGTTAGATCCACTATGGACTGGACTCTCACACTATTAAGTTAGATCCACTATGGACTGGACTCTCACACTATTATGTTAGATCCACTATGGACTAGACTGACAATATAATGTTGGATCCACTATGGACTGGACTCTTACACTATTATGTTAGATCCACTATGGACTGGACTCTCACACTATTATGTTAAATCCACTATGGACTGGACTCTTACACTATTATGTTAGATCTACTGTGGACTGGACTCTCACAATATTATGTTAGATCCACTATGGACTGGACACTCACACTATTATGTTAGAACCACTATGGACTAGACTGACAATATAATGTTGGATCCACTATGGACTGGACTCTCACAATATTATGTTGGATCCACTATGGACTGGACTCTCACACTATTATGTTAGATCCACTATGGACTAGACTGACAATATAATGTTGGATCCACTATGGACTGGACTCTTACACTATTATGTTAGATCCACTATGGACTGGACTCTCACACTATTATGTTAAATCCACTATGGACTGGACTCTTACACTATTATGTTAGATCCACTATGGACTGGACTCTCACAATATTATGTTAGATCTACTAAGGACTGGACTCTCACACTATTATGTTAGATCTACTGTGGACTGGACTCTCACAATATTATGTTAGATCCACTATGGACTGGACACTCACACTATTATGTTAGATCCACTATGGACTGGACTCTCACACTATTATGTTAAATCCACTATGGACTGGACTCTCACAATATTATGTTAGATCCACTATGGACTGGACTCTCACACTATTATGTTAGATCCACTATGGACTGGACTCTGACAATATTATGTTAGATCCGCTATGGACTGGACTCTGACACTATTATGTCAGATCCACTATGGACTTGAATCTGACAATATTATGTTAGATCCACTATAGACTGGACTCTCACTCTATTATGTTAGATCCACTATGGATTGGACACTCACAATATTATGTTAGATCCACTATGGACTGGACTCTCACACTATTATGTTAGATCCACTATGGACTGGACTCTCACACTATTAAGTTAGATCCACTATGGACTGGACTCTCACACTATTAAGTTAGATCCACTATGGACTGGACTCTCACACTATTATGTTAGAACCAATATGGACTAGACTCTGACAATATTATGTTAGATCCACTATGGACTGGACTCTCACACTATTATGTTAGATCCACTATGGACTAGACTCTGACAATATGATGTTGGATCCACTATGGACTGGACTCTCACAATATTATGTTGGATCCACTATGGACTGGACTCTCACAATATTATGTTGGATCCACTATGGACTGGACTCTCACACTATTATGTTAAATCCACTATGGACTGGACTCTTACACTATTATGTTAGATCCACTATGGACTGGACTCTTACACTATTATGTTAGATCCACTATGGACTGGACTCTGACAATATGATGTTAGATCCACTATGGACTGGACTCTCACAATATTATGTTAGATCTACTGTGGACTGGACTCTCACACTATTATGTTAGATCCACTGTGGACTGGATTCTCACACTATTATGTTAGATCCACTATGGACTGGATTCTCACACTATTATGTTAGATCCACTATGGACTGGACTCTCACACTATTATGTTAGATCCACTATGGACTGGACTCTCACACTATTATGTTAGATCCACTATGGACTGGACTCTCACACTATTATGTTAGATCCACTATGGACTGGACTCTCACAATATTATGTTAGATCCACTATGGACTGGACTCTCACAATATTATGTTAGATCCACTATGGACTGGACTCTCACAATATTATGTTAGATCTACTATGGACTGGACTCTCACACTATCATGTTAGATCTACTATGGACTTGACTCTCACACTCTTATGTTAGATCCACTATGGACTGGACTCTCACAATTTTATGTTAGATCCACAATGGACTGGACTCTCACACTATTATGTTAGATCCACTATGGACTTGACTGACAATATTATGTTGGATCCACTATGGATTGGACTCTCACAATATTATGTTGGATCCACTATGGACTGGACTCTCTCAATATTATGTCAGATCCACTATGGACTTGACTCTGACAACATTATGTTAGATCCACTATGGACTAGACTCTCACAATTTTATGTTAGATCCACTATGGACTGGACTCTCACACTATTATGTTAGATCCACTATGGACTGGACTCTCACACTATTATGTTAGATCCACTATGGACTTGACTCTCACACTATTAAGTTAGATCCACTATGGACTGGACTCTCACACTATTATGTTAGATCCACTATGGACTAGACTCTCACAATATTATGTTGGATCCACTATGGACTGGACTCTCACACTATTATGTTAGATCCACTACGGACTGGACTCTTACACTATTATGTTAGATCCACTATGGACTGGACTCTCACTCTATTATGTTAGATCCACTATGGATTGGACACTCACAATATTATGTTAGATCCACTATGGACTGGACTCTCACACTATTATGTTAGATCGACTATGGACTGGACTCTCACACTATTAAGTTAGATCCACTATGGACTGGACTCTCACACTATTAAGTTAGATCCACTATGGACTGGACTCTCACACTATTAAGTTAGATCCACTATGGACTGGACTCTCACACTATTATGTTAGAACCACTATGGACTAGACTCTGACAATATTATGTTAGATCCACTATGGACTGGACTCTCACACTATTATGTTAGATCCACTATGGACTAGACTCTGACAATATTATGTTGGATCTACTATGGACTGGACTCTCACAATATTATGTTGGATCCACTATGAACTGGACTCTCACACTTATGTTAAATCCACTATGGACTGCACTCTTACACTATTATGTTAGATCCACTATGGACTGGACTCTGACAATATTGTGTTAGATCCACTATGGACTGGACTCTCACACTATTATGTTAGATCTACTATGGACTGGACTCTGACAATGTTATGTTAGATCCACTATGGACTGGACTCTCACACTATTATGTTAGATCTACTATGGACTGGACTCTGACAATGTTATGTTAGATCCACTATGGACTGGACTCTCACAATATTGTGTTAGATCTACTATGGACTGGACTCTCACACTATTATGTTAGATCTACTATGGACTGGACTCTCACACTATTATGTTAGATCTACTATGGACTGGACTCTGACAATATTATGTTAGATCCACTATGGACTGGACTCTCACAATATTATGTTAGATCCACTATGGACTGGACTATCTCAATATTATGTCAGATCCACTATGGACTTGACTCTGACAATATTATGTTAGATCCACTATGGACTGGACTCCCACACTATTATGTTAGATCCACTATGGACTGGACTCTCACACTATTATGTTAGATCCACTATGGACTGGACTCTCACACTATTATGTTAGATCCACTATGGACTTGACTCTGACAATATTATGTTAGCTCCACTATGGACTGGACTCTCACAATATTATGTTAGATCCACTATGGACTGGACTCTCACACTATTCAATCAATCAATCAATGTTTACTTATATAGCCCTAAATCACTAGTGTCTCAAAGGGCTGCACAAACCACCACGACATCCTCGGTAGGCCCACATAAGGGCAAGGAAAACTCACACCCAGTGGGACATCGGTGACAATGATGACCCAGTGGGACGTCGGTGACAATGATGACTATGAGAACCTTAGAGAGGAGGAAAGCAATGGATGTCGAGCGGGTCTAACATGATACTGTGAAAGTTCAATCCACAATGGATACAACACAGTCGCGAGAGTCCAGTCCAAAGAGGATCCAAGACACAGCAGCGAGAGTCCCGTTCACAGCGGAGCCAGCAGGAAACCATCCGAAGCGTAGGCGGACCAGCAGCGCAGAGATGTCCCCAGCCGATACACAGGCGAGCAGTACATGGCCACCGGATCGGACCGGACCCCCTCCACACGGGAGAGTGGGACATAGAAGAAAAAGAAAAGAAACGGCAGATCAACTGGTCTAAAAAGGGAGTCTATTTAAAGGCTAGAGTATACAAATGAGTTTTAAGGTGAGACTTAAATGCTTCTACTGACGTGGCATCGCGAACTGTTACCGGGAGGGCATTCCAGAGTACTGGAGCCCGAACGGAAAACGCTCTATAGCCCGCAGACTTTTTTTGGGCTTTGGGAATCACTAATAAGCCGGAGTCCTTTGAACGCAGATTTCTTGCCGGGACATACGGTACAATACAATCGGCAAGATAAGATGGAGCTAGACCGTGTAGTATTTTATACGTAAGTAGTAAAACCTTAAAGTCACATCTTAAGTGCACAGGAAGCCAGTGCAGGTGAGCCAGTACAGACGTAATGTGATCAAACTTTCTTGTTCTTGTCAAAAGTCTAGCAGCCGCATTTTGTACCAACTGTAATCTTTTAATGCTAGACATGGGGAGACCCGAAAATAATACGTTACAGTAGTCGAGGCGAGACGTAACAAACGCATGGATAATGATCTCAGCGTCTTTAGTGGACAGAATGGAGCGAATTTTAGCGATGTTACGGAGATGAAAGAAGGCCGTTTTAGTAACGCTTTTAATGTGTGCCTCAAAGGAGAGAGTTGGGTCGAAGATAATACCCAGATTCTTTACCGTGTCGCCTTGTTTAATTGTTTGGTTGTCAAATGTTAGAGTTGTATTATTAAATAGAGTTCGGTGTATAGCAGGACCGATAATCAGCATTTCCGTTTTTTTGGCGTTGAGTTGCAAAAAGTTAGCGGACATCCATTGTTTAATTTCATTAAGACACGCCTCCAGCTGACTACAATCCGGCGTGTTGGTCAGCTTTAGGGGCATGTAGAGTTGGGTGTCATCAGCATAACAGTGAAAGCTGATACCGTATTTGCGTATGATGTCACCTAGCGGCAGCATGTAGATGCTGAAGAGTGCAGGGCCAAGGACCGAACCCTGGGGAACTCCACACGTTACCTTAACGTAGTCCGAGGTCACATTGTTATGGGAGACACACTGCATCCTATCAGTAAGACAAGAGTTAAACCAAGACAGGGCTAAGTCTGACATACCAATTCGTGTTTTGATACGTTCTAATAAAATATTATGATCGACGGTATCGAAAGCAGCGCTAAGATCGAGGAGCAGCAACATAGATGACGCATCAGAATCCATCGTTAGCAATAGATCATTAGTCATTTTTGCGAGGGCTGTCTCCGTGGAGTGATTTGCCCTGAAACCGGATTGAAAGGTTTCACATAGATTGTTAGACGCTAAGTGTTCATTTAACTGCTCCGCAACAATTTTTTCAAGGATTTTTGAAATAAAGGGAAGGTGAGACACCGGTCGGTAATTTACCATGAGGTCAGGATCGAGGTTAGGTCTTTTAAGAAGAGGATGAATAACCGCTTTTTTGAATGCTAGGGGAACACTGCCCGAGGAGAGTGATACGTTTATAATATTTAGCACTGATGGACCTAATAATTCAAAGAGCTCCTTGATCAGTTTCCCAGGAAGAGGGTCAAGTAAACATGTTGTCTGTTTTATTCCATTTACACGTTGTAACAATTCCTCTAATGTTATTTCCTCAAAACGAGAGAAACTATTTTGGAGGGCAGTATCCGCCGTATATACAATCGTGTCAGTGTTAATAGAACCCCGTTGTAGCTGGGACGCATTGTCTTTAATCTCCTTTCTAATGACTTCAATTTTCTTACTAAAGAATTGCATAAAGTCATCAGCTGAGTGGGTGGAGCTACTGGAAGGAGTCCCTTGTTGGGTTAGCGATGCTACCGTACTAAACAAAAATTTAGGATCGTTTTTATTACGGTGGATGAGATTTGAGTAATATTTAGCTTTAGCTAAGGTAAGCATGCGTTTATAAGTTATTAAACCATCACTCCATGCTTGATGGTGCACCTCAAGTTTAGTCGTGCGCCATTTGCGTTCCAGCTTTCTACATAATTTCTGAGCTCTAGTTTCTTCTGTAAACCACGGGGTGCGCTTTTTTGGAGCCTTTTTTAACTTTAGCGGTGCTATGTTATCAATGGTTTCGCGCAGGGCGTCGTTAAAGTTGTTAGTGAGGTTATCAATAGAGCCCACATACTTTGGGAATGGTGCCATTACCGAGGGCAGTAGGTCAGCAAGAGTTGTCGTTGTGGCTGTATTAATGTTGCGGCTGCTATAGCAGGTATTATTATTATTAGTTTGACGAACATGCGTCTGAACCTCGAATTTTATAAGGTAATGATCGGACAATACTTTAGTATACGGGAGTATCGTAACTTTGGAAACGGTGATGCCCCTGACAAGCACTAGGTCTATCGTATTACCGTTGCGATGCGTGGGTTCATTTATTATTTGTGTGAGACCACAGCTATCAATTACAGTCTGGAGCGCTACGCACGGTGGGTCCGATGGGGTATTCATATGGATATTAAAGTCCCCCATTATGATTATATTATCGGCGTGTGTCACTAGATCAGCAACGAACTCTGTGAATTCATTAATAAAGTCCGAATAGTGCCCTGGGGGGCGGTAGATAACAGCCAGGTGTAGAGGCAGCGGTGTGACAGACCTCATAGTAAGCACCTCAAACGATTTATATTTATTATTTATGTTAGGACTAAGGTTAAAGTTTTCGTTGTATATTAGTGCGACCCCCCCACCCCTTTTGAGCGGACGGGCAATATGCGCATGTGTAAAGTTAGGAGGACATGCCTCATTTAGCGCAAAAAAGTCGTTTGGTTTAAGCCAGGTTTCGCTGAGACCGATGACGTTAAGATTGTTGTCTCTGATAATATCATTAACTAACAACGTTTTAGGAGACAATGATCTTATGTTTAAAAAACCTATATTATAGGTAGTGGGCTGTTTTAGGGAATTTTTGATCAAATTATCCGTAGTAGCAATATTAATAATGTTGTGTTCATTATGCCCAGTGCATTTAGTATAGTTACGACCATATCTAGGAATTGATACGACAGGAATTTTCCGATTGTTTGATTGTTGCTTTGATAAACTGCACGCATCATGGTTAGCCACCTCAGTAACGGGGATTTTCCGATTGTTTGTTTGTTGCTTTGATAAACTGCACACATCATGGTTAGCCATCTCAGTAACGGGGATTTTCCGATTGTTTGTTTGTTGCTTTGATAAACTGCACGCATCATAGTTAGCCACCTCAGTAAAACACATGTCCAACTATGAAACACTCAAAGCAGAAAAAACTTGTTCTAATTTAACTGACTCCTTACCCAGACCAGTAGTCTCGCATTTTCCATCTAAATCCGTCTTCGGGATGGAGGAAAGTGGTGTTCTGTGGGGATTAGCCTTCTGCTTATTATGTTAGATCCACCATGGACTGGACTCTCACAATATTATGTTAGATCTACTATGGACTGGACTCTCACACTATCATGTTAGATCTACTATGGACTTGACTCTCACACGTTTATGTTAGATCCACTATGGACTGGACTCTGACAATATAATGTTAGATCCACAATGGACTGGGGTCTCACAATATTATGTTAGATCCACAATGGACTGGACTCTTACAATATTATGTTAGATCCACTATGGACTGGACTCTCACAATATTATGTTAGATCCACTTTGGACTGGACTCTCACAATATTATGTTAGATCCACTATGGACTGGACTCTCACAATATTATGTTAGATCCACTATGGACTGGACTCTCACACTATTATTCTAGATCCAGTTGACATCCATTGCACAGGTCGCCCGGGGGGTTCCCTACATCTGCGGTCCCCTCCAAGGTTTCTCATTGTTCCATCGGGTTGAGTTTTTCCTTGCCCCGATGTGGATCTCATCCGAAGATGTCGTTGTGGCTTGTGCAGCCCTTTGAGACATTTGTGATTTAGGGGTATATAAGTAAACTTTGATTGATTGATAATAGGTATTTTTTTTTTTTCAAATTTCAACTTCTGAACCATGTAGTATCCATTAGACAATGAAATAACATGTTTTCCGGGTTTTGCAAGGCTACACTTTTCAGGGAGCAAGCAAACGGCAGGTTCTGGTGGACAGTTAATAAAGCATGTGTGTGATAGGATACATCCTGCAAGAAAGGACTCTTAAATCTGTTTTGGTATGCAAGGAATCTGGTCAGTTCCCTCCCCCGAGTCCGGGTACATGTTTAGGTAACGCCAAAAGCCCGTGGTTTCTCAAGTGCATACAAGAACGTGCCTTCACGTGCTTATGGTGAAGTCAACTTCAATACTGTGGACCTAACAAACGGAGATGAGTTCATATCTGTCTATAAGAACCGGTTCTCTGGCTCTGGGGGAAACATACTGTATCTGGCTAGATCCTCCACAGATCCGCAAACTAATGAAAACCTGATGTTAATCTCGCTTGATCAATAGATTAGACTTTGTTCAACGATCGTCATCCTTGATCCTTAACACACCTACGCCATCCTTCTACCTAGGACAAGGGTCGGCAACCCGCCGCTGTTTTAGCGCTGCCCTAGTGGCTCCCTGGAGCATTTTCAAAAATGAATTTTAAGAGGAAACGTGACCCCGGAAGTAAATGCGTCATCCAATAGCTTGTGTTTGTAAATTGTTTTTAAAAATGTTTTATTATATAGCGTTAACATAACGTCTGTATTTTTATAATATACCGTTATATTTTTATAATATAGCGTTAACAAAACGTCTGTATTAATCATGACCCCGGAAGTAAATGGGGGGGAAGGTTTTTGTAGGGGGGAAGAAATTTGGCGTGACAGTGTCATGTTTGTTCTCCTACATAAACTATATTAAAACAAAAAAATATGTTTTTTCCACCCTCATCTTTTTCCATTTTTCATATATTTTTGAATAAGCTCCAGAGAGCCACTAGGGCGGCGCTAAAGACCGACCCCCGGTGTAGGAGGACAAACATGACACAAACCTTCCTAAATGTTAGAAATCCCACTGTTTACATTAAACATGCTTCACTGTTGAGGGTATTTTGCGAACGCCATTTTGTCCTACTAATTTCGGCAGTCCTCGAACTCACCGTCGTGGTGTGGAATGTGCCACAACAGTTGGTTTACATTTACAACTTTCTCTGCCACTGCCACAGAAAGACACTCCTTTGTCTCATTTTGTCCACCAAACGTTATATGCTGTGCGTGAAAGCACAAAGGTGAGCTTTGTTGATGTTATCGACTTGTGTGGAGTGCATTACTGCAAGCTAATCCATGCTAATATGCTATTTAGGCTAAGCTGTATGTACATATTGCATCATTATGCCTCGTATGTAGCTATATTTGAGCTCATTTAATTTCCTTTACTTATGTCCTTTGTGTTTTTAATTTATATTTGCAAGTCTCATGACACATCGTCTGTATGTAACATTGGCTGCATTTCTCATAGTTGTTTGTGTGCCATGTTGTTCCAGACCACAGCAAAAGTTACCATTTTGTTTCAGACTACTGCCAACGTGACCCAGCTTGCAAAGATTCTAATAAATCCATTGGAAGAAGACAGCCTGCAGTTCCCTTTAACTTGAACACACACATCTATACCTTTGGTCATTCTAAGACAGTCATTTCCAGGAGTTATCTTACCCTCCGAGAGGTTTTACTAATGTTTTCCAACCTTGTAAAAATGCGTAAAATAAATATTACATTTCAACATTTCCGGCATTTCTGTTCCTACGACACATAATCATTTTGATAGTAGGCTAATACATCTACTACAGACACTTACGTCATGTGTTGCCTTCATTATAACACTTATGTAATACTTTTAAGGTCATTTTGATAGTAGGCTAATATAGAAACATCATGTGTTGTCTTCATTATAACACTTATGTAATACTTTTAAGGTCATTTTGATAGTAGGCTAATATAGACACGTCATGTGTTGCCTTCATTATAACACTTATGTAATACTTTTAAGGTCATTTTGATAGTAGGCTAATATAGACACATCATGTGTTGCCTCCATTATAAAACTTATATAAGACTTCAAGGTCATTTGTCCAGGGTGTACCCCGCCTTCCGCCCGATTGTAGCTGAGATAGGCGCCAGCGCGCGACCCCAAAAGGGAAAAAGCGGTAGAAAATGGATGGATGGAGGGGTCATTTAGATTTTAGGCTAATATAGACACTTACGTCATGTGTTGCCTTCATTATAACACTTATATAGGACTTTTAAGGTAATTTTGATAGAAAGCTAATATAGAGACTTATGTCACGTGTTGCCT